>NC_045704.1:63825531-64125531 GCF_009834535.1 Camelus ferus
TGATGCTGGTAGTGTAGAGGTATAAGAAGTGGTCCATTCAAGACTCAGCGTCACACACTAGTTGTTTTGGTCACAGGTCGGTGGTTTTTTCCTGCCACCCCACGGCTCTTGTTTTGTGATTTAATAGATGCATTTTGCCATTTGCTGAGCTCATCGTTTCTGTGATAGCGCAGGCAGAGCAGTAGAATAGGTTTGGCTTAAATATCAGGTCAAGTTTAATTTTTGAGTGAATTACCTTCTTATTTAATTTTTTAAATTGAGGAGTGGTTGATGGAATATTACATGTTTCAGGCATACAGTATAGTGATTCACAACATTAAATGTTATATTTCATATAGTTATAAAATACTGGCTATACTCCCTGTGTTGTACAATATATCCTTTTACTCATTTATACTACTAATAAAGACATGTTATATTTTTATAGTTTTATTTTTAAGTGATTTTTAGATTGATTTGGTAAGCTGGAGAATATTGTTTATATATAAACAGTCCTCTTATATGTCTATGTCCCTGTAATCACACTGATTATTTACAATACATATAAAAACTTTTCCTCTTTTCCTTTTTAATAGACTGAATAGTAACAGTACTGTGGAAAATGTACCAAAGTTATTGCTATGTAAAGGTAGCTCTGTTAATTTTTGTGTACTCCACAGTGCCTGGCAGTAGGTGAGTGTTCAGTAAATGTTAGGAATTTATGACTCCATAGTGAAATAGAAACATACAGAATCAAAAAACTAAACGATTTACTATCTAAAGGCAGCCTCTGCTTACTCAAAATAGAAATTAGCAGAAATAACAAAATACTGGTTTTTTTGCTTTGTGTTCCTAAAACTACTTTTTAACATGAGGCTGTAGAAGAAGACTTTTTATTTTGAAAACTTTACTTTAATTTCATAATTGTCTCTGTATAAGAGAAATGAGCATAAATTGTATACTTACCAACTCTAAAGACAAATAATTGACTACTTTATTAGTCTAGAATTATGTTAAGATGGTGGCCACTGAGCACTTGCAGTGTGGATAGTCCGAATTGAGGTGTGCTGTAAATGTAAATCACACACATGATTTCAACTAGTATGAGCAAAAAACAATGTAAAGTCTCTCATTAATGCTTTACTGATAAACTTTTTGTACTCTGTTTTATTAAAATCCATTGGGATGCCTTGCACTTTGAATGGATCTTTTTATGATGTATGATCCTATAATATCAGGCATTAGTTATTTGAAAAATAGTGGTTTACTAAGTTATTCGGATTTTCCAAATATTCACAGATTTTTTTATACAATATATAAGGTCATGTTCATTAATTTTATCAGAAATTTTATCAGAAATCAGTATCAATTTTATCAGGAAAGCCTTTAAATATTGGGAAGCTGTCAAGCTTAAGTTTTATAAAATTCTAATTTTTACTTGAGAGCTTGAATTTTATCATTGGCAACAAACATTGTCACTTGTTTTCCTTGAAGTGACAGTTTCACTTCATTAATTTTTGAGAAAATGCCTGCCAGATGCTCAAGTCTGAAAGCCATAGTTTTTGAATGTCAGTCTTTCCTTTTAGTAAAAATAGTATTCCTTGTAAAAAGTGGCTAATTCAGTTCACAAACCACACACTAGCACGATGGCTTTTCCTGGAGAGAACTATGGCATTTATGGAACTTTATGCCCTGATATGCAGCAGAATTGCTGTATGTGCATTTCTGTTTCACTACACAGGACGGCAGAGAGAAAGTATACTCAAAGGTCATGATGTACTGCAATTAATCTTACTGCTTCACTAAGGACATTCTTAAAGTGAAGATGGCATTTTTGTTACATCATTTTTTACTGCAGGTGTGCAGTACAGCTACTTGCATGGTCTGGTGTCCCTGCCTTGATTTGTGCTGCAGCACCAGGACTTTTACCCACCAGTGCTTTTGCATCTTCAGTGCAGAAAAAATTCCAACACTGTGGAAAAGGCAAATAATGTCTTAAGTATTATTTATGAAAATAGTTTGACCTTGTGGACCCCTTGAAAGGGTCTTGGCCAACAAGCTATTCCTTGAGAACTACTGCCCTAGAGTGTGTTAAAAAATAATGATTAGATCCTGACCACAAGACTCGTGAACATTTAAAATGAGGCCACAGATAACAGAATGTAAGGCAGAGTATCATAAACAGCACAGAGGAGCGACGGACTTTTGTACATATTCAAAGGAGAGAGATAATAATCAGCTGAGACAGCATCAATAAAAATGTCCTTGAAAGGATTAGTGTATGAAATGGACTTTAAAAGATGAGAAGATGTCAGTAAGCAGGTACTTGGGGTGGTAGAGGGGAGTGCTTTCATGCAGAAGCAACAGCATGAGCTTGATAGGTGATACTTAACGAGACTTTGGGAAAATCATTTCATCTCTTTAGACCTTTTTAGTTCTGTAATCTATAAAATGGGAAGATCAAATGTGATCATTTAGGTCCCTTCCATGTTTAAAGTTGCAAGATTTTGTTGTTAGAAACAGAAATACTTACATGATTGTAATTAAAATTTAGTGTTTTTAAAAAATAAAAATTAATGTTTTTGCTCTTCGTATACTATTATATATTAGTGCATAAAACTTGGAGAGTGTGATAAGGATTTAAAAGGACTTTATAGGAAACATTCTAAATTGTTTTTAAAACTTTTTGTTTTTATAATCATAGTAATTTCATGTTGTTATCTCTTTTGTTATATTTTCCATGTCAGAGGTTGAGATTTAGGCTTAGTGTCTTGATTTTATTATAATTTTTTTTAGTGTTTTTATTGTTAGAATTCACATTCATTCCTTTTATTCTAAATATTTGAGGATTTAAATATTTATAGGTACAGTACCACAGATTGGCTCCACTCTGATTTTACTTTTTAAAAATATCTATTTCAGTTACTGTATGAACTAATTGAAATTAGGCTAATTTAAAATCTAGCTGCTTCTGAGTTTCTAGACATTTTGAGAGGAGTTAGGTGCAGAAAACTATTTATAACAAATTTTTTTCCTTTTGACATTATTAAATGCTGGCTTTTTTGAGAATAGGAATTTTAAATTGTGTACCATGTGGTACCTAACCCAGGGCCTTATGGTAATACCCTAGTCAAATAAATACCAGTTAAACTGAAGATAATTTTAACATAGAACTTTTTCATTGATAATGTTTTTCCTTGAAAAATTAGGTTTCATTAGCAAATCTGATTTTTCATTGGATTATCATCTCTGTGTTTTTTCCTACAATGTCTCGTATGAGTTTAGCTTAAATGTTAATGACAAATTTTCAACTCAGATGATTGATATGAATATCTTGTGTTTTATGCAGAGATTCCTGAAGAGAATGGTATTTCACTGATGTTTTGTTATTGACTCTCTTTTAGGAATGGATCGTGATTATGGCCCTGGATCTTATGGAGGTCTGACATTCAAGGATATTTATCTAAAAATTCTTCTTTTGAGAGCCAGTAAAGGTGAGCATCTCTTAATTTTTTTCTTTTTAAACTCTTTATAGGGATGGATCGTGACTATGGCCATGGATCCTATGGGGGTCAAAGATCCATGGACTCCTACCTAAACCAGTCATATGGCATGGACAATCACAGTGGTGGTGGTGGGGGTAGCAGGTAAATTGCATAATCACTTGGCCAAATAATTAGATGACTAAGATTCTGAATATTTTGAGTATTCCTTAGGCATGTTATTATAATACTTTTGAAATTGAATAATTGCCTTATTTGTTTAAAGGTGTTAATTGTTATAAAAATTGTCTTGGTGTCACTGGCAGACATCAGTTTAGGAAAACCGTTATCATTTCAATATAATAGAGTAAGATTTTTTGTCTTTAGCTGTGAACTTTCTTTTTTTTTTTTTTTTTTTTTTTACTTCTTGTGCTTTTACTGCTTATCAATCAGAATGTCCGAAACAAATGATATAAAAATGTTACTGGAAATATTATTTGTGAAGCTTTTTCCTAATGATTTTCAAAAAACTTTCCTAATGTGGGGTACTCTCTAAAGCAGCAAAGCAGGTTTTGACTAGAATAGATTTAACTGAGCCAATCTAGCTACATTCAGTTTCTAAGAAACATTTAAGACAGTTGATTCTTTTAATTTTAATTTTAAAGTAAGTTACAAGAGCATATCATAATAATAAAAATGTTCTTTAAATCCCATCTAGGCTATTTATTGGCAGGTACTACTTACACCACAAACTTGTGCTCTAGACTCGGATCATATTAAAGCCCTAAGTCTATACCTTTGCTTATTTTAACGCACTAGAGTTTGGGTTGTACTTTATTTCACTGTCGATGCTGTCAAGGCTTAAACCTGGCTGAGCTACTGCAGGCTCTGGGGTGAGCACATTTCAGGCCGAGGGGGTCTACTTTTTGAGGCACAAAGATTCCTATTAAATACAAGTAAAGCTAGTTAGGACACATTTGAAACTATTGTCCTTCGTAAAGTGAAGGATCTGGATTCTTTAAAGATGGACTGAATGATATTTTCTTTCTTTCTGCTTTTATGGTTTATAGTAGAGAAAAATCAAGAAAATAAACAGATACAATTTTGCTTATGTGATAGATGTTTCGAAAAACGTAGTTGGAAAGAAGAATAATTTTTATATGGTTACTAGGATTCAGAAGTAGTGATCCGTAGATGATTGAAGTAATGAACACATTTAATGTTTTACCGTATCAATTATTGCTCTATTACATTGTCAATGTAACGTGCTTAAACTGTGTAGATGTTACCATTTATCTCACGTGTGATCATGGGCCTTTATAAACCTATGTTGTAAGGTAACACGCAACTTCTGTACTCAATGCTTTGTGAGAAGTATGATGATTTGCTTCTTTTGTTGACTATTACAACCTTGAGGAGACTGTGCGCTCCCTTTTTTAGAGTAGTTTTACAGTTTCCTCCCAGGGAATAATTTTTCAAGTAATTGAAGACATTATAAAATGTATTCTTTCTAATCTGCTTTGAAAATTCATATGCAGAGGGTATATGTTGGTGGTCTTTTATTTTCTATTTTATGTGCTTATCCTTTCAGAATCGTTAGATTTATGAGTCTACAAGTGAAAAGTGACTGAGGATTGGTTATTGACCTTAGCCACAAATTTTTATAACCAGAGATAATTCTCCAAATTTTGACTGCTAGAGACACAACGAAGCAGTTTTGTGATAGAGATTACTGGGAGTGCAAAAGGATCTCTTTTGTGTCACAAATAACCTACATCTGTGTAGTCTTCAATTTGTGTCCCTATTGAAAGCCAAAATACTGTAAATATTTTGTATTTTCCAGTATTAGGGATGGATTCAAAGAAAGTTTGAGTAGTTTGTGAACTTTAGCAAATGACTTTTTTCAAGACTAGGGCTGGGCTTAAATAATGACAGACAAATCTTTTCTTTTAAATAAAATAGAAAAGCTGCCAAAAAGCAGATTTTGAAGCTAAGGTTTAACTCAATTCATATTTAAACGCTGACTCAGATAGCTTTCTATCTGGGCTCATGTTGAACTGCCCAGCCCTAATCAAGTATGAACCAAAGTAGAACTGTGCAAACCAGTACGGTATAAATGAATTTTAGTTGATAAATGTCATCTAATAATTTGTCTTTTGAATTGTCTAACATTAGTAAGCTTACTTTTGTTTTTTCCCTCACTGTGCAACTCTTCCAGGTTTGGACCTTATGAGTCTTACGACTCCAGGTCTTCTCTGGGTGGGCGAGATCTGTACAGATCTGGCTATGGTTTTAATGAGCCCGAACAAAGCCGCTTCGGAGGTAGTTATGGTGGTCGCTTTGAGAGCTCCTACCGGAATAGCCTTGACTCTTTCGGAGGTAGAAACCAGGGCGGGTCTAGCTGGGAAGCACCTTACTCCCGTTCAAAATTGAGGCCTGGGTTTATGGAGGACAGAGGAAGAGAGAGTTACTCTTCCTGCAGCGGTTTTTCTTCACCCCACATGAAGCCTGCACCTGTAGGCTCTCGGGGGAGAGGAACGCCTGCTTATCCTGAGAGTACGTTTGGAAGCAGAAACTATGATGCTTTTGGAGGACCATCAACAGGCAGAGGCCGAGGCCGAGGAGTAAGTACAACAGAATCTTTCCAGATTCTTTTCACTAGTCACTCTTTTAAACCCTTTCAAGACCATGGTTTTCAACAGAGTAAACACTGTTCATCCCAGTGTATTTTGAAGCAAGAGCTGAGTTGTAAGCATAATTTTTAGGTTGCCTGTAAACGTTCTTCCAGCACCTCAGAAAATACGTGGCAGCGTGAGATGATTGTTCATGAAGTTTTGCCAAATCTCCCTTTATTAAAAAGGTGAGGATATTAGGTTTGGTCTAAAAGGGGTTAAAAGGAGTTGCACTTTTCCTTGTCAACACTAGCAGTTTTGCTGGTGGGACAGTTCTTGGATTATTATAAAGGTAATAAACCCTTTTGGAGTTTCTGAGTAGGTTAAAGGTGCAATGTATGATAAAATGTGTATACTTTGCTGCCAAACTCCAGCATGTAGAATTTCTTCAAAGCTTCATATTTCACATTAAACACAAGAGGCTAAAAGTTGGTGATAGATGAGGGGAGCTCAGCCATGCTTACCTGGTGAAGAAGTTGAGATGCATAGTAGGTTGTAGAGGATTCACGGTCAGTACACTTCCGCTAACTCACCCTCCTGCAGCAGGTCCTGTCACTGGGTGGTCTGTTTTACCTGTGTCACTAGTTTTTCTAAGAGAAATAATTTCCTCCCTGAACAAACGTCTATGGCTTCTTCCTAGGAAGTAATATTTTGTAAATTGCTGCTTAAATGAGTACATACACTAGTCTTCAAGTATTTAATTTCAGGATTTATAGTATAAAGATTATGCTTTACATTCTTAGGTAACTTGACTTACATGAATTTTTACCCAGTAAGTGTATGTAGATTGTGGAGTTATTATGTAGGTTGATCTTATAAAGAATATTGTATTTTTTTCTATAATGTAAGAAATGGGTTTTTTTGTTTGTTTTTTAAGTCAGCTGCTCTTATTCTCTTTGCAGAGGAAAGTACTTCTGATAAAAATGTAGTAGGGCACACATTTTTGACTGTCCATTATTATTAGCCTTTGGTACATCAATGTAGTGTATCATACTTGTGTAGAAATTTTGCATTTATAACAGTTATTCTTTACATATGTAAAATGCATTGCACCTTTAATGGATAATTAATGGAGACTTTTCTGATGTGACTGTGTGAATGACCTGGGAACACAATTTGCTCAAGTCTACCAGGTGAGACAGGCATTCCTTAGCCTAACACACAAATGTGAGCAACTGGCACATTGCTGCTCCACCATACTTTGTGATTGTAGATTAACTGAAAATGGTTCAGATAATAGGCTTTGGGTTTTGAAATTGAAAATCTATTCCAGTTTGAAAATTTGGAAAACACTTGCTATTTATTTTCCGTGCTATGTATTACTGTAGGCAAGTGATTTTTTTCTTAGTGAGACTTAAAGTATCCACTTTGTTTTCACAGTGGAAGAACAGGTACTCCTGTGCTTTGTCTTCACCTTCTAGTCTGAATGAGCTTTTCTTTCTGTCCTCCTGTTACGAAGTAGATGAACCAGTAGGGCTTTCTTTTTTAGTCTTCACTTGTACAATTCCCATTGGATCCTTCTCTTCAGATTACTCCTCAATCTTTATCTTCTAAAAGTAAGGTTAGCAGAATAAATTCCTGTGGACATGTGGCCTCCTGGTGTAGTGGATTTTGTTAATGACAAGAGAAGAGGAAGGGACACAAAGAGTCGTTTGGTAGTATGACTCTTCATTTGTAAACTTTTGTTTCTTGGGCTTCTGGGTCAGAATATGTTTCTCTAGGTAAGAATGTGAATGGAACGTCAGATGCAATTCTTTATCTGAAGTGTGTCTTGGAAGTTGATGCATGGTTATGCTTTAACTCTCCTATTTCATACTGTGTTCCATCTCGCCTTCTCATCCCTTTTTCAGCAGGGAGAAATCCTAAATGATTTCTGGATCTTTTTTGTTACTTCAAACTTCAAATATGGTCATCTTTGTGTTTCAGTTTTAAGCCAGGTTTTAGTAAAATAAAGATTTCTTTTAAGGTCTTTTCATGGGAAAACATCGATTAGGAACTCTGAAGAGGAGTTGTCAGAGAGTTGTACAAGTGGTAACATTCTGACAGGCACATACGTTGTTTATGATCTCAAGTAATTTTGAATTGTAAGAATCAAAAATAGGTAGGAAATACCATATTTGTTCTACTGGAAATAAAAATGCTAATTCACTGGATTTGAGTTCATGTAATAATTTACAAAGTTTTTCAGTATACTTACTCAGAGTGAACACGTGAAATTTAGTTACATTCTGAGGAATTTTCAGGTGAAAATTTTTATGTAGATAACATGTAAATTTTTTATGAATTCATACTTTATCTTTGGATATTATGCTAATATTTCTTGATTTCACAAATTTGCAGCATATGAGTGATTTTGGAAGCATTCATAGACCTGGAATTGTTGTTGACTATCAAAACAAACCCACCAATGTGACAGTTGCTGCTGCAAGAGGAATAAAGAGAAAAATGATGCAACCATTTAATAAGCCTAGTGGGACCTTTGTTAAGAAACCCAAGCTGGCAAAGCCTGTGGAGAAGACGAGCCTCAGCAAGTCACCCAGTAAGTAAGGACATGTAATTGCTGTGGCTCACGGTACTGTTTGTTTTTTTGACTTGATGCTTTTAGATAATTTTTTCATGTTTATGTGGACAAACTGCATAATAATTATAGTTGTTCAAAGCATGATGCTTTTGATACTAATCGTGTGTTTATTTTGTTTCTTGAATTTCGTCTCTTTTTAAACTGCTTCAGGATTAGTGTGTGTATCCAACTTGACAGAAGTGGGATTGTAGTAATTGTTACTAATAGTAAGCTAGCACTTAACTGAACGCTTACTGTACACTGGGCACTGTTTAAAAGGCACGATGGACATTACTTATGTAATTCTCACATCAGCCTGCTCAGGTAGAGGTGTGCATACCAGACCCTCTGTAGCTGGAAGAATAGGTACAAAGCAGATAAGTAAACTTGCTGCCCAGGTCAAACGACCAGTAAATGCAAAGTCAGGGTCTGCTCCAGGGCAGGTCTTGCTGTAGAAACCCTTCACTTAAACCGCCATGTGATTGTGACAGAAAATTACTTTGTATTATTTTTTTCCTTTTTTAAAACAACTTTTTAAAATAATTACATTACAGACATTTTACTGTATCTGAAAAATTAATTGAAATTACAAATGTTGGGTTCTTTCCTCAAAATTATAAGCTATAATACAAAACTCAGGAGCGGTTTAAATACTATCCTTAAATCTACTTTTCTGCCATGCTTTGCATTTGACATCTGTATTGTTTTTAAAAATAACAGTATTCTGGAATTCTGGACGCCTGATACTAAGTTAATAAAGTGTGCTTTAGTAGGATAACTGTGCTAATTGATAGACTGTTATTTACCAATATTACTAGAGTAGGCAATTCAATTGATCCTCTTGCGGTACATTTCAAAGATATATTTTGCAGGTGTAGTTAAATAAACATTGCAGAGTTTGATACAGAAACTGATCCGCTAAAGCGGATATCTGTGACCCAACTTTTTGTTTTTCCTTTTTAATAAAACTTGAGGATAGAATGAAGCCAAAGTTCTGTGGTCAGATCACACTTTCACTGTCAGGTGTGAGGTGGGCATTCTGAAAGATACCTGCTTCTTACTCAGGAGTTAGAAGTCTTGCTACGTTATGGTACGTATAGACTGTATGATTTGTTGAAAAGCAGTAGGAAAGGAACCATATTCAGACATTTGGCTAGAGGTACAACATATATCATAGCTTTAGCACATGGAAGGAAATGAAATTGTTTCTAGTTTAAGGTCTTATACAGGTAGATTCTCCACTGAGTGAGGGTTTGAGGGAAACTGAATGAGGATATTGAAAATGATTAGTAAAATAAAAATGTACATTTAAGCTCCTATAAAATGAGGAAAATCTAGATACTGAATTTTAAGGTATTGATTTTGTATCATTTTGAAACATCCCACTGTATACATAGCAGGAACTTAGTATATATTTACTGTTGAGTTTATGAATCCCCAGGTATTCATGATTTTGTATTAGGTATTTTTTCCAAAGTTAATCCCAAAGGATAAATAATGCATAAAAGGAAAGTTTTGAGGGCAGATGAGTTCTTTGAAGTCTAAAATTAAATGTACCATAAGAAAGAACCATTTTCTTTCTTTTAATACAGTGAGATACCACTTCACACATGTGAAGTTGATGGCCTTAATAAAAAAAAATGAAAAAGGAAAGAACAAGTGTTGACAAGGATGTGGAGAAATTAGAAGCCTCGCACGTTACTGGTGGGAGTGTAAAATGGCACAGCTGCTGTGGGGAACAACTTGGTGGTTCCTCAGTGATTAAACATAGACTGACTGTGTGACCCAGCAGTCCCACTCCTAGATACATACTTCAAAGAACTGAAAAGAAGTACTCAAACAAAAGCTTGTCCACTTAAGTTTATAGTAGCATTATTCACTAATAGCCAAAAGGTGGAAACAGTCCAGATGTTCATCAGCAGATGAATGGATGGAAAAAATGTGGTTTATTCGCATAGTGGAATATTATTCAGCCATAAGAAGGAAGGAGATACTGATCCATGGTACAACACATGGATGAACCTTGAAAACATCATGTTAAATAAAAGAAGCCACACAAGAAAGGCCACATACTGTATGCTTCTGTTTATATGAAATATCCAGAATAGGGAAATCTGTAGAGACAGAGTGTGGATTAGTAATTTTACCAGTTGCTTTGGGATAGAGTAAGTGGGTAGTAACTGCTTAATAGATATGGGGTTTCCCTTTGGAGTGATTAAAAAGTTCTGGAACTAAATAGTAATGATGCACATCATGATATGCTTAATGCCACCAAATTGTACACTTTGAAATGGTTAAAATAGTACATTTTATACTGTGTATTTTATTACTTTATTATATTCACATTAAGACATGTTTTAAGAATAAGAGGAAGAACCAGCTTTTATTTTAGAGTTTATACATTTTAAGAAATTTTGGGAGAGCTACTGTAATAAATGAGTTTTTGCATCCAAGGCTCTCTGTTTGTTGTTTTTCTACTTTTCATGCATGGGCAGGTTACTTCAGTGTTTCCCTAGTGTGATATTCAGAATGATTTTAGGTGATTTGGATATTATTGCTAAAAATGAAGATAAGAAAAAATGAGCAGATTTAGAGAAAAGTATGTAGCAAATAATAGCATATGATGAGAAGTAAATTTGGTAAAATTCATGATGATCTTATTCAGATGAATGAAGTTTCAGAAATACTGAGTAATCTCAAACTCTGATTTTCCTGGTGAGTTCAGTTTAGATAACTGCCCAGTAAATCTGGTATGTCTGTAATTTGTGAACTAGGGACTGGAAAAGGAGAATGGAAGAATGATTTTTGGTTTTAACCTTTTTGTCTGATCCCCTAGCAAAAACTGACCCGAAAAATGAAGAAGAAGAAAAACGACGAATTGAGGCTCGGCGGGAGAAACAAAGGCGCAGGAGAGAGAAGAACAGTGAGAAGTACGGGGATGGATACAGGTTTGTGCTTAGTACAGTTAGAAAGTTGGACTCATTAAGAAACCGTTTCCTAGAAGAGGCAGATATATCAATTAGAATGTGGAAAATTCCTGAGAGTCAAATTAAAAGGTTTGATTAAAGATACATAGAGATGATTTTGAGTTTTGGTATTTTTAGTTATCTGTCGGTATCCACAGTGGATTGGATCGAGGACCACCACCCTTCCTATCTTAACCCCCATCCCACCCCCACCCCCACGAATACCGAAATCTGAAGATTCTCAAGTCCCTTATGTAAAATGACATAGTATTTGCATCTAACCTACGCACATCTTCCCATATAGTATAAACTGTGTCTGCATTTCCTGTGATACCTAATATGGTGCAGATGCGACGTGAATAGTTGCTGGTGTGTGGCAAATTCAACGTCTGCCTTTTGGAACTGGGTAGAGTTTGTTTACCTGGTGTTTCACCTGAGGCTGGTGAAGCCCGCGGGTGCAGAACTTGTGGATGCAGTAACTGCTTAGGAGAGTTAAGGAAAAAGAGGTCCCATTCACGGTGGTAATCCTAAAATAACAAACACCTAGACATACAGTATTCTGAAAAATAAACACATGTCATAGCATGAAGAAGACTGCAGTCTTCCTGAGATTGACTACATGGAGACATAAGGATAGTCTTATAGGGTTATCAGCTTCTAGGCTCAAAAGCTATAGAATAAATTACAAAGGAAATGATGACTAGATTTGTCTAAATAACATTCTAAACTTGAAGCAAACAGACTTGGAAAATATAAATGTGAGAAATGATTAATCAAGTTACATAAATATTACTCAACCAGACTTTTTTAAAAAGGAAGACAAGAAGATGCTCAATATAGAATTTAGTGAAGGAAGAGCAGCCAGTTAATAATTTTAGGGACAATGTTGAAGCTCACTGTAAGTTAAATAAACTGAATATTTTAATAATAGTACAGCATTTTGTTCATGAGGAAAAGGAAATAGAGACTTACTCACTGGGGTATAATCAAAGAACGCCATTACAATTTGCTGGTGACTATATGATGTTAACACTACTGGGAAGCAATAGCAGTTTTAAAAAATGTCTAAAATTTTTTAATATTCATTAATTTCTCCAAGAAAGTAACCTAAAAATATAGAGGAGTTTAATTGAAAAAGATGCCCATTACAGCATTATTTATAATAGCTCCAAACATGAGACAAATACCAGTGACAGAGAGAGATTAAGTATATGTAAGATTTGACACATCCCTTTGTGGCCTCCTAGACCGTTGTTAAAAATAAAGGTTATAATGCCTGTAATAACTTGGAGAAAACGCAGGCAAAGTAGAAAAGTATATGTACAAGATGAAATTATGTATAGGAAAAAGGATAATTAGGCAATTTTTAAAAAGGGGAATAATTGATATATTTTTCTTTTTTTTTTCCTGTGAAATCTGCCCAGGTACTGCTTATGCTAGGAAAATTAAGAATATAAATTAAAAAAAATTAATTTAGTATATTTCCTATTCAGAATAGTTTTGCTCTTTAAAAGTTAACTTGTTTGTATAGTGTGAAGGGAATGAAATATTTCATGTAAGTGAATTTTCTGGATGTCTAAAACTTTATCTTATATCTTAGTTCAAATACAACATTTTAAGAGAAGAACCTGCGAATTACTCCATGGAGATATTTTAGTAGTGTATGAGTTTCTTTTCATATTAAACAGGATACTCTTTGTTTAGGGATATATTGGCTTTATTTATGTAAAATGTAGTAAAAGAAAATTTAGTTGCTTCTGAATCCTCAGATTTTTTTGTTTAGTCTGTCTTTGACAGCAGTTTGCTTAGTATTACTTCTGTAATCCTTGCGTCCAGCTTTAATAACCTTTTGCTCTGCATTTCCTGTTAACTCCTTGTTTGCTGGGTCCCGAGAAACAATAGAATTAAGCTTATTAAGAATTAGCTTATAGGGAGGAGGGTATAGCTCAGTGATAAGGGTGCACGCTTAGCATGCACGAGGTCCTGGGTTCAATCCCAGTGCCTCCATTAAAAATAAGCAAGTAAATAAACCTAATTACCTCCCCCTCAAAAAAAAAAAAAATTAGCCTATAAAAAGAAGTTCTAGTTTTAAGAGGAAACTGTCCTTGATCCTTGTGATCATCTCTGTTATGAGGCAGAGAGTAATCCCTTCCTTTGACAGGGTTAACGGGCTTAGTTACTTCGGTGAGGAAGTAAACTGAATTGAACACTTTGTATCAAATGCATAGAAGTCCAGAGGTGATCTTCTGTTGAATGACCCTGTGAATACTTTCCCCATTAGAATTACAGATTTGGACATGATATATCCATATGAATATGATAAATGTTGTGATTTGGAGAAAGTGAAAGAACTGAACTTAGTCGTTTAGCTGGTTTTCTCTCTAACTCTAAACATAAACCTCTAGACATAACCAAAAGAATGTCAGTTCAGTTAAGTTGTCATTTTAGTATAAGACTCCTTGAAAATCTAAAATTAATTTACTAGAGTGGTTCTGCTTTGAGTTAGGAGGACAAGAGATTGGCAGTGAGCAAGTATTCTTGTGATCGTTCTTTCTGGACACTTGAAAACTTTCAGTAGAACAAAGAGACTGGAAGAGTAAGGGAGCCTGGGGGAAAGGGATGGGTGTATGAGAGGAACAGCAGACAGCAGTGTGTGGTGAAGGGTGCCAAAGAGGGAGGGGAAAGCAGTTTCACAGGAGACGACTTCCAGGTAGGAGTACGAGCACGAGTTCAGATCCTGTGCTCTTACCCAGTGTTGTAAGGAATTAACTGGAAAATGGGAGTGAAAGTCAGAGAAGCCAGTTAGGAAACTATTGTCATAAGGGAAGGGAAGTAACAAGAATATATAAGGTAGGAACAATTAAATGGGAGGAAAGGGGGAGATTCATTCTGGAGTGGCTCCTGAGCTCCTAAATGAGTGCATCTGTCCAGTCCAGGCCTATTAGTCATCCTAAGTACTACTCAGGGGCGGGACTTTTGATCACCCAAGAGTTCCAACAGAGTGAATTATAATTACAGTCATCTGGTGTTCCACTTGGTTTTGTTGATAATACTTAAGTGGTTTGGAAGCTTGAGGATGGAATAGAGTACAAAGTAAGTAGTGGAGCTTTGGAAGCTGGTATTTCTGGACGTTTGCTTTGACTTTCTAGCTGATCTAGGCTTGAAGGGGATAGTTTAGGAATAGATTGAGGAGATCCACTGATTCCATCTTTTATACCCAGAAGCTCCAGTGTGGGCCAGAAATGCCAGTGACAGTGTTGTCCAGACAGGTACTTAAAGAAATACTATTTTTCTTCTGACTTAAGCTAAATTTAAATCAACCATCAAGTGGAAGAAAGGAAATAATTTATGCTGGTAAAATTAATTTCATTAGTATAGTCTTACGAACTCCTTCTAAGTAAATAAGGTAATATTTAAAGGAAAACTTTTTATTCTTTACAGGATGGCATTTACATGTTCATTTTGTAAATTTCGAACATTTGAGGAAAAAGATATTGAACTGCATCTGGAAAGTTCTTCACACCAGGAAACACTAGATCATATTCAGAAACAAACCAAATTTGATAAAGTAGTTATGGAGTTTTTGCATGTAAGTATCTCTTTGAAGTGAGAAGCACTTTATCTGATATTTGAATTTCTAATTTTTTCATAGTTTCCCATCTTTCTCTCATTTTGTGTTCTAAAAATTTAATTTACTGTTCACCTAAAGAAAGAGTTGTTTTAAAATTAGCTTAGAAGTAGATGTGAATTCCTCTTTTATAGATTTTAGATTTGTTATTTGAGAGAACATTTTATATTTTTCACAGTAGTTTCTGGCAGAGCTGTCAGGAAAAGAATTCCTTTAACAACTGTTTACTGATGTAGAATCAGCTGTGTTGTATTAACAGTCCTCTAGGTACCTGGTGTTGTGCTGGGTACTTTTCTTCATATTTCGTTTGAGCCTTGTGGCAACTCCGTTTTATCTTAAGAGATCATATGCTCTCAGCAGTTTATTGGCTCTTTCAGTAAATGGAGTCCAGATTCAGAGCCAGAGATTCTGGTGTACGTTCAGTGTCCTTTGTATTATCAGGACGTGGGCATCAGTCCAACAGTGTTTCCTTAAGTACCTTCCAGAGGCGCTCTGCAGGCACTGGAGACATAGGCCCTCCGTGAACTAGCAATAGCTGGAAATGGAGCGACTCACACACAGGTCACACTATTAGGCGGAAGGGCCAAGAGCCATCATGTAGGCAGAAGGGGCTTAAAGAAGGGGAGGAGAGTTGGGCCAGGGCTGGAGCTGGACTGCTAACTGCATACATATAATTAATCGGGCAAAAGAGATGGAATTGTTAGAAGGTTAGAAGTACAGCGAGCACTCACTCCTCTGCGTCCGTGTAGAACTGTGTCCCTTAGTTAAGATTTCTTTCTGTAATTGTGCTCACTGACTGGTTCCTAACTGTCGTTTAGAACTCAAGTACTGACCTGCCCTGAGAAGGTCTCTTGACTGTTCTAGCTGGCTTAGATCTCTCTCTGTATATGCTTAAAATATGTTTTGAAAAGTAAATACTTTTTGTAGTTTCCTGCTACTTTGTAATAGTCTTTTCAACTAAATTGTAAGCTCCTTGAGAACATTTATTCTTATGTAACAGATGTCATTATCTTCCATGGGCCAGACATGGTGCCAAGCACACACTGCATGCCCACTGAAAACTGTTTGCATTCTGTTTTGTTTTCTAGGAATGTATGGTTAATAAGTTTAAGAAAACATCTATTCGTAAGCAACAGACAAATAATCAAACAGAAGTAGTCAAAATAATTGAAAAAGATGTCATGGAAGGTATGTATTTAAACAAATTATTTTAGAAATTTACATGCATGTTTCATATACCGTAACCTACTTCATTGTAAATGATGCCCATTAGAGTGACACAGTACAGAGTCGTATGTGGGAGGTCTGAGTGGGTCATCAGAAATGAGTTCGTTTGGTTCCTATTCTCATGCTTGCAGATTTACCTACCCTCATTGCTTTCACTTCATTTCCTTCATACGGGAAAAATCAGCTTTGCCTCTAGACGGAAGATACAGTTGTCCCTCAGTATCTGAGAAAGACTGGTTCTGGGGCTCACTGTGGGTACCAAAATCTGCAGATGCACAGGTCCCATAGCTGGCTCTCCAGTATCCACGGATGCAGAACCCACGGATGCAGAGGGCCAGCTGTACTCCTGTGTGTCCTGTGTCTCTTATTCCTTCTCATCTTTTTAAGGACTTTTGCTCAAATGGTGAACTCTTCTGTTTTTCAGTCTTTTCTTCTCTCTCTTTCTTTTTTCTTTCCTTCTTTTGATTCTGTCTCTGAAGCTTATGCTTATCTTAAAAACAAATAAACAAGCACAAATGTTCTAAAAACTCCAAAAGAAAAGAAAAACATAGGCACTACTTCCTCTAAAACCTGCCTTTCTCTTTAAACAAACACACTTCTTTAAGCGTAGTCGACACTGGTCTCATTTCTTCATTCCCGTTTATTATTTCATCCACAGTAGACAGCTTCCTGCTACCACTAGTGTGCTGACACTGCTCTGACAGGGGTTACCAACACCAGCTTCCGTGTGCTCTTTGCAGTCGTTGTCTTTCCAGCACTTTCCACTGATAACTCTGTTTGTGGATCTGTCTTCCTCCTTGGGTTCTGTGACGTCTCACTGCCCTGTCTCTGCCCTCATGCTCTCTCTTCACTCCCTTGTCGTTTTCACTCCCTGTGCTCTTCTTTCTCTACCAGGCTTTTAGAAGTTGTTACTTTTCAGTATTCTGTCATTCGTACCATCATCATCTTTCTTTGCATTCCTTCCTGATGAATCAGTTTACTTACACAGCTTAGTTCACATCTATATATCGATTACTTACACATCTGTATCTTCAGCATAGATCTCTCTTCCGAACTCCAGGCTCACATCCAACTGACTGCTGACATCTCTCTTTAGCAGTCTCACAAAACGAACATGTCCAAAAAGTCTATCCTCCCCGTAAGCGTCCCCCACCCCATAAAGAAAGCAAAACAAAAACTTAACAGAGATCTCCTTCATTCATCTTGGAACATGGCCCTATCATCCAAGCCGGAGTGTGCAGTTAATCTTAAGTGCTTACCCTTTCTTTGCTGTGTCTGTAGCACTACGTTTTACTTATGTACTGAGTCTTTCTTTATCTCCTTTTTAAATACTGAATTTGTTCAAATCTGTATCTGTTCTCTTTTCAGTTACAGTATTTTTCTAACACGTTTCCTTACTTTTAGTCTTTCTTATCTCTAATTCTGCTACATGATTTTATTACTTGGAGAATTTTCAATGGCTTCCCCATCCTCCACCGAATGAAGTTCAAATTTCTAGGCATGGCACGTGAAGCTTTCCAGTATCTAGGCCCTGCTCTTTTTCTCTTTGTCCCTTCTTTAGAGTCTGTGTCCCAGCCATATTGAATTACTTTCAGTTTCCAGAAAGTGCCATTTTCTCTCATACTTTCACTTGCACGGACAGTTGTCTCTCTGTATCTGAGGGAGACTGGTTCTAGGACCCCTCTGCAGGTACTAAAATCTCTGGATGCTCAAGTCCTTTATAAAAAATGAATGTAGTATTTGTATATAACCTACTCATATCCTGTCATATACTTTAAATCATCTCTAGATTATTTATGATATCTAATACAGTGTAAACATAATGTAAATAATTGCCAGCACAATTTTTTGCATTTTGGAACTTTATGAAATTTTTTTTTTTTTTTTACTATTTTCCATCTGTGGTTGAATCCACAGATGTGGAACCAATGGATACAGCTGGCCACAGTCCTAGTACCTTACAACGTTACTTCAAGAATGAAATGCCAGAGGTCATGGAGATCTTTTCATATAATGGAAGCTACATGTTATCTGCTGTTTTCTTAATCAAATGTCACGATAAATTGAATTACCCAAAGGAAGAGCCAAGTCAGTTTTTTTTAACATTAAAAAATACATGATTCTTCAAAAGTGATATAACTCCAATACATATAATTTATCAATTCAATGTATTTACCAGGGTCCTGTTATGTGGCAGGCACTGTTCCTGAGAGCCAGAGTTACAGGGATAGCCAGAGCGCCAAAGCTGTTACTCTCATTCTATTGAGATGTGCAGAAATCAACAAATAAAATAGATATTAAAACCATGCAAAGTAACCTTCGCCTCTGATAAACCTCAATCAGCATTTTTAAGATCCAACATACATTTTTGTTCCTAATGAATCCAATTTTGACATTGTTTCCCCTATTCCTACCTGCTCACTTTCATAAGCGTGGGAATTCTTATTTTACTACAGAGTAAGTTTTTTTAATACTACTTTTATTTTCTTTATTAATATTCTTTGGAGCTGGACTTACAGGCCTCAGAGCATCATTGTGTAACACGACTTGGAAATATAATGTCATTATACTTTATAATTTGAATCTGTTATCCATATAGGTTTTAATCTATACATGTAGATTTATGAGATAGGGCAGAAAAACTCAGCCTACACACTCTGATCTGTCTTTTGGAAGAAGGGGTGTAGATAATCAGGGGACTGAAACAGTGAAAATTTGACTTGTCACAAGGAAGGATGTCTGAATGGCACTTTTCTCACTGACAGCTGCGTTTCTCTTGTAGGGGTCGCTGCAGACGACCACATGATGAAAGTGGAGACGGTCCACTGCAGCGCGTGCAGTGTGTACATCCCTGCTTTGCACAGCTCCGTTCAGCAGCACTTAAAGTCTCCCGATCACATCAAAGGGAAGCAGGTAGGTTTTAGTCTGTCTCAATGACGTCGTTGAAGTATTCATTAATCCCTTACTGCCCTTCAAAGGCTGGTTTCACACCTGTCTACTTACGGTTTCCTTTTTTGGGGGCGGGGGAGGTGTAATTAGGCTTATTTATTTACTTTTAAGGAAGGTGCTGGGGATTGAACCCAGGCTAGGCATGCACTCTGCCTCTGAGCTGTACCCTCCCCACCCCAAAACCTACCTACTTGTGTACAATCCGATTAATCTCATGCGTGAATAGCTGTAACAATGCTTAGAGAGGTAGTGTAGTGCAGTGGTTAAGCGTCGTACTGTGGGCTCTGGAGCAGGACTTCCTGCGTCTGGATCCTGGTGCAGTACATCCGTGTGTTAAACAAGTAACGAGCTTTGCTTTGCCTGAGTTTCCTTATCTGTAAAACGAGGATGGATAATCACTCTACTCTTAAGTAATTGATTAAGGATTAGGGTGATTAAAATGTAAAAGGCATTTAAGTGGTGTCTGGCACATGGTATACATTCAGGACATCAGAGCTGTTGTTGAGCCGTTCTTTTTATTGTTAACATTTTTTAAAGTTGGTACAAAATAGTTTTATGAATGAGTGTGTATGTGTTTTAGAACAAAAAAGAAAGGAAAGATTTGATTGTAACATATTTTGATGATTGCAAAAATAAATTAAAAAACTAGGATTGCCAGTTACTATCTGTTGTTTACTATTTTTTACTCAAAAATTTTAGGAAAATTTACTATTTTCTCATTAATTAGCACATTTCTGCTTCTGTGTTGGTTTTATTTAATCAAATTTATTTCAAATAAAAAATGTTTATTTTGTGAGAAATTTGTTTTCTGAGAAGCAAATTTAAAAATTCAAGTATTAAAGACTTTAGTTTTAAATAGAGCATTCCTGAATCTTAAATTCATAATTTGTATTGACATGAACCTCATGTAACTCAGAATGTTTTAGCTACTTGCAGCACATATGATCTTTTTTTAAGTCTTTGTTCTTTTTTCTTTTTGATATTCCCTTGACACCTTTTTGGCAACTAGACATTCCGTATTATTTTCCTCCTTGGTTTAATACAGTCTTGTACTAACCACAGTCTAGAGGAAGACTAATTACTCTAGCAGTGTGAAAAGTTATTCTTTCTTTTTTGATAGCATGAAAATGAACAGTTGGAGTAGTTGGGGCGGGGGAGGTGGCCGTGGAGCGGGAAGGAGAGAAGGCAGCTGCGCACCTGGACTTGGGGCGTCTAGTGGCTGGGTGTCTGGTGCGGCTGGTCAGCCCAGGGAGTCCTCGTTGTTCCAGCCCAGAGCTGACTCAGGTTGTGGCCAGTGCCGCCCATGTTGCTTTAAAGCTTAATTTGCTTTAAAGAAAGTAAATAATTTAATTCTAGGGATTTGGTCGTGCAGTGTCACTTTAATTATGGAAATATTTTTCATGGCATGGTTTTCAAGTATTTTAATGTGTCCTGTTTTTCATAGGCTTATAAGGAACAAATAAAAAGAGAAAGTGTCTTGACTGCTACAAGCATTTTAAATAATCCAATAGTGAAGGCACGATATGAACGTTTTGTTAAGGTAAGATTTTAGGGCAAAGACTTTAAGTTACATTGTAGTATTGTAATAATTAAATGGTGACGTGGCCACTCTTTATGATATTTAATGTAGTACAAAATTAGGAAAATTTTACTTAATATCTTGCATGTAGAAGGTCTTTTTTCTTAATTTTTGGGATTTGTGGGGGGAGGGAGCAATAAGCCATTCCTTTCTCATCCCCTTCCTCGTGCTGGGCCATCTGAGAGATACATAAGAGTCTGATAGAAGATCCAGCTGTCAGCTTTATTCTTTTTTTTAATTCCACCTATTTCTTTTATATTTATTTATTTTATTGACATACAGTCAGTTACAATGTATAGATTTCTGCTGTACAGCACAGTGTTCTAGTCATGCATATATATACACACATATATTTGTTTTCATATTCTTTTTCACTAAAGGTTATTACAAGATATTTAATATAGTTCCCTGTGCTACACAGAAGAAGTTTGTTTGTCTATTTTTACATATAGTAGTTAACATTTGCAAATCTGAAACTCCCAAATTTATCCCTCCCCATCCCCTTTCCCGCCCCCGGTAACCATAAGATTATTTACTATGTCTGCAAGTCTATTTCTGTTTTGTAGATGAGTTCATTAGTGTCCTCTTTTTTCTTTTTCTTTTTTAGATTCCACATATGAGTTATATCCTATGGTGTTTTTCTTTCTCTTTCTGGCTGTCAGCTTTATTCTTGATTTTTTTTTTAAAAAGGTGACTTGGAGAATGTATCTTAGATATGTGGTTACTGTGGACCTTCTAGTATTTCACTCCTAGGTAGACTTACCTCCCCCTGACTTCTGTTACTGGTTCAGCTGGATGGCAACAGGCTTCTTGACTACCACATGGCATAGAACACAGACTAGAATGTACCCTTTCTGTTGCTAGGAGGACCCAAAAGAGGGGACAGAAAGGACTGAGTTGTGCATGCCCAGTTTCTTTTTCCAAGCATACCAGTTGGATAAGTCATTCCTCTTCCTTGGATAAAAGTTGGAGAAGCAGCAGGGAGATGAGAAATGTTGCTCGTAGAATCAGGAGGAAGAAGGTTTGCTTCTCATGTCAGGAACCTCGGAGGTGAATGGTTAGGTATACCTGGCCCACTGCTTCCCAGGAGTTTTGCTTTTTATTATTGCATAAAACCCTTACATGTTATAAACACCGTACAAATAAGAATTACTATTATTCAGGAAATTAATAGAAATAAATTGTAGAGGTTAGTTTTTGAGTCTTTATAAAATAATACCTCATTTAAAATCATCCCTACACTGAAGAGAGCTGCTATATTGAAGATTTACAAAAGCATTACTTATATAAGTAACTAAATCTTTATTTTATAAATTAGAGAAGTTCTGTTTATTTTGCCTGTTGTGATTAACAGTTACTCTTATTTAATGATTATTAAATGATTATACATGTATATTTAATATTTATATTAAATGATCATTAAATTATTCCTCAACTAGATGACTTGAAAGCTGAATAGATCTCAGTTCTTTCAGTTTGTTCCTATGGGGCCTATATTCTGATTTGTCCCATTTGTCACTTTACTACAGTCTTCTTCTCCTTCTTCTTCTTCTCCTCCTCCTCCTCCTTCTTCTTTCTTCTTCTTTCTTCTTCTTCCTCCTCCTCCTCCCTCTTCCTCCTCCTCCCTCTTCCTCCTCCTCCCTCTTCCTCCTCTTCTTCCTCTTCTTCTTCTCTTTTTGCTGAGGTCAAACCATTTTACTGAGGAGATTCAGGGGAGGGTCGATCGGCTGGGAGGACAATTAGGTCTGACGTCCTTGTCCGGCCGGGATCTCTCTAGCTTCACACTTGCTGAAAGCCGCTTTACTACATTCTGGACACCACTTTTAAAAAGTGAAGACAGCCCTAATTAAAATCTGATTTTGTGGAAGATATGGCATCAAAAAGATTAAAGCATCATAGCTAAATTAGGAAAAGTTAGATTTTTATCCTTGCTATATCACAAACTTTTGAGAAGTTAATGGTTTCTATTGATGTATGAAAGTAATTTTTTATGAAAGAAGAATACAAATTAGACTATCTCCTTGGAGTTTTCAAGCTGCAGTTTACAGTCAGTTCATGGGATGAGATACATCACTAGTGGGGGTGTCTTGCTCATGTGCATGTTGTGGAAGAAGTCCCTGAACTGAGGAGAACTCTTCTAGAATCCTGTTCCTCCATGGGATCCCAGGACCAACAGTATTGACACTGCCTGCAAGCTCGTTAGAAATGCAGTTTCTGTTCATGTCCAGGTTTTATTGAATAAGAATCTTCATTTTAACAAGATCCAAGTGAATCAGCACATACATGTTACAACATGAGAAGCGCTGGTGTCACATTACTCAGCGATGCTCTGTCCAGCAGTCCTGTCTGCTCTGTTTCCTGCTGCTGCTCCCCAGAGCGTCCTCTGCTCGTGATCTGCTCCGGTCACGGTTTAAAATGCTTTCATCTTCAAGTGCTCCCAGACTGGCAGAATACCTTTTAAACTCTTTGTCCCATGAAAATAGTCAGCTTATCAATTTCTCCCAATTCTCCAGCTGTATCGTCTTGTTCTACCTTCCCTTCCTGGCCCAGGCTCTCGTGGTCAGCCCTCTGACAATGCAGTGCTTCCGTTCTAAGATTCCTGACCGCCTTGTTCTTCCACCACTGCAGTTCTCAGCTGTGCCATCTGTGGTTAGCTTTATTACCTGTCGTTCTTGTTAGAAGTGTTGTGGAATTGTGCCTTTACTATGTTTGCCGGATTTCCACTGCAGTTCACAATGATTTTATTCACTATCACCCAGTGTAGGGTGCTTCCTGTAGTGACTGTTTCAGACAGTTTCCACTCTTCACACATCCTGAGTTCATCCTTACTCCCTTCGCTTCCCATCTTCTTACCTCTTCTCTTGTTTTAGGGAGATTGAGGCCATTAGATGTGAGCTCTAGCTTTTCTGCTTTTTGCTTTAGATTTATGTATGTTTCCCTCACCTTTATTGTTGTCTTTGGAGGAAAATTACTCTGGCCCTTTAACTGTGTTCTTGTTTCATCAGTTTTCTCTCTCTCCTTACTTTTCATCTGATTATTTTCTGTTTATTATCTTATTCCCCAAAGAGACATGGTTATGCGTTCCCTAAACTAAAAATGACTTGACTTTTCCTAGACTCTGCCTCCTATCTTATTATCTCTTCCCTTACTATCATCCTTGAAAAGATATTTCACCCTGCACTGTGCTCTCTACTTCTTCTGTATTATTCACCCCTAGCATTTCCCAGTTGGAGATGTGTGATTAGAATCCCCAACAAAGGTAAAATCAAATAAAAAGCTGTCTAGGCCCCTTTTAATACCTTCTGAATTAGGGTTTCTCAAAAATGAGTATCTCCCTAAGTGCTTCTTAAATACGCGTATTACCAGACTTCTTTCCTGGAAACTGCGATTCAGGAGGTTTAGGTCTTAAATTAATTTAGGAATTTGTGTCTTAGCAGGAACTCCAGTACTTGATTAATTTGAGACCTGAAAGTATTAGGCCCAGGCCTGTGTTTTCTGGGGGCTGCAGAGGAAGCTGCGACGAGTCCGTGCTGGGCGGTCGTCGCTCTCTGACTTCCACCTGCACCACGCTCTCGAGATCACCAGTGCCTTAAATTCAAAATAAAGATACTGATATATCATTCCTTTAAACATACGAAAGTAAAAGGGATCGTGTAATAAATGCCTCAAGTACCCGTACTCGGCTTTAGTAACTAGTCAGCTCTAGGGACCTTCTCCAGTTCTCTTCCGTTGTTACCGGTTTGCCTCATTTGACACAGCTGATCTGTCATTTAGTCTTGAAACTTTGTTTTTTGGATTATGTTGTGTTACCCTGGGTTTCCTCCTGCGCTGAGGATTCCTTTTCTAACCCTTGTCCCCATGTGCAGGCAACTTCAGCAGGGTTTATTCCTGGCTCTTTTCCTGCCTGCTCCCTCAGCACCCCCTCCCCCAGCTGTCCTATTTAAGACCTGGTTTCACTGTTCACTCTGCCGCCAGTTCTGAAATCTAAATGTCTTACTTGGAAGTCTCCTCTCTCTTGAGTTGCAAGCTTACAGTTTCCTATTAGACATCTTAGATTTTAATTAGATGCAGCCTATACCTGCCTCTTCCCCTTTCCCCATCTTAATTTACCTGTTCCGTTAATGGTGTCACTATCTCTTTTGCCCTTTCCTGGGCTGTTAGAATGGACTCCGCACTAGTGCTTCTTCTCTTGCTGCTCCAGCTCATCTTCCTACTTGGTGCATCTTTTTTTTAGTCTTTAGTTTCACACCTCTAAATTTTATTTTATTTTTTTCTTTTTCTTTTAAACATTTTTATTGAGTTATAGTCATTTTACAATGTTGTGTCAAATTCCAGCGTAGAGCACAATCTTTCCTACTTGGTGCATCTTAAAGTGTAGCACCAGTGTTACTCTCCCCTACTTAGTGACCTCCCTGCCTTTTCACTTCTTACGTCACTAATACAGCCTTCTTATATGGTCCAATTTATGAGATATAATCCAGGTACATAGTGTAAGTATTTAAATAAAATACTAAAATAAAATTGTATCTGTGAATGTTTAGTAAATTCCAGATTTGCTTGTTTAAAGTAAAAGTAAGGCATGCTGTCTGATACATACCTGATTTTTCATTTGAGTTTTATTTAATTTTCATTTGAATTTTTTAAAGAGGACTTGCAACAGTAGTACATTGGATACTGGTATAATTAAGTAGAACATAAATCTTCATCTGCTTTGTTTTATGGAGTATAAAGTAACGACTTCAGGAATTTATATACTCACATAGGTATGAAATAGATACTCAACAAATATTAAACAGATTTGCCATAAGTTGAAATAAAAAGCTCTAAATAGTATTTATTTTCAATGACACAGCAAATTAAAAGCACTGATTAAAAAATGAATGTGCTGATGTTAAAAACTATTTTTCTTCATGATTTTAGGGTGAGAATCCTTTTGAAATTCAAGATCATTCTCAAGATCAACAAATAGAAGGAGATGAGGAGGAGGAAGAAAAGATTGATGAGCCTGTTGAAGAAGAGGAGGAGGAAGAGGAGGAGGAAGAGGAGGAAGTGGGGGAAGGGGAGGAAGTGGAGGAGGTGGAGGAAGTGGGGGAAGGTGGAGGAGTAGAAGGAGTAGGGGACACAGAGGAAGGAGGGGACACAGAGGGAGTGGGGGAGGAGGGGGCTCTGGGGGGAGGAGAGGGAGGAGAGGGGGTCGGGGAAGGGGAAGACGCAGAGGAAGAAGAAGCCAAGGAGGAGCCTGTTGGCTTCCCTGTTGACCAACCTGAAGAAAATTAAATGTAAGGTGTTAGTCAGATTTAAAAGAAGCTTTAAATTTCTGTCCCAATGTGGAAAATGGTAAGAATTTTAATAGTTTAAAATATGAGAGTTAACACCATGTTGCATGCATTCCACACATTACAATTTGTTTTATATAATTTCTAAACGTTTGACATTTGTTTAATAAAATGAAGGTAAGACTATTTTAGTTTTTATAGCTACCAAACTTAGATTCGATAAATTGTTTGTATAATTTTTAAGCTTAATTTTTATTACTTTATTGGTGTTAAGGATAACAGATGTGTATTGTTAGTATATCTATTCTAATCATTTGAACTTAAATGCTGCTCTTGGGAGTGTATATTCAAGTGTGCATTAATGTTTTGAATACTTACCCTAGAAGAGATAAATTGGGCAAGTATTTTGTGCTCTGTGTATTTTTTTACGGCATTGGACATTGAATAGTAATTTGCGTTAAGATACGCTTAAAGGCTTTTTGTGACCATGTTTCCCTTTGTAGCAATAAAACGTTTTTTACAAAAACTCTCCCTGGATTAGCAATTTTAAATGAAACAGAATTCATTAATTAAATGAGTATATAAAATCAGGATTTGCCTTAATGTATGAGTTCAGCTCTCAAGTGTTTTAAGATAATTGAGAAGATGTGAATTAAAGAAAAAAATTACTTCAATCACTTTTTTTAAGTATAATTAAAATATTTTTTAACATATTTCAATTAGAGGTCAGTCTATAACTGACCTGTTTATACTTGTTTTAATTCATTTCTTTTCTCTGTGCCTGTGTCAGATCTTGAAATCTTCTTGGAAATATATTTGAATACAAATAATTTTTCATAGTTGTGTTAGTTCTTCTGTCATGCCTGTTTTTTGGCTGAAGAGTCAAGAAGCAAAGTATCACTTTTTTAGAAAGAATCATTTCTCCCTTGAATATTTCTTTCCTTTTTGTAGCTCGTATGCTTACATACTCAACAAGAGAAGACGAGATTGATAGGTGATCTATTTCCAAGTGACCATCTACGTCACTGAAAAAAGCCGTGCTCTTATTTGAATCCTTACTCTGGTCTCTTTTGAGAGGAGGACCCTTCCAGTGAACTTAGCTTCTCAAAATTCTGAGGCATTGAATGGACGAACATATGGGTATGTTAAGTAATTCTGAAGCATTCAGTGGATGGATGGATGGGCATTTGTGGAGTTTCATAGATGATGTATCTTTTTGCATATAATAGAGTTTTTGAAAAACAGTTTTTGAGGTCAATTTGGGTTTATTGTCATGGGCTAGATTTGCATATCTGTAAGCTGGGAAAATCCCATAGGCATTCATATCCGTTTGTAAGGAACTGGAGCCAAATAAGAGGTTAGTTGAAGACTGGAGAAATCTGGATC
This sequence comes from Camelus ferus, assembly GCF_009834535.1. Classification (NCBI taxonomy): domain Eukaryota; kingdom Metazoa; phylum Chordata; class Mammalia; order Artiodactyla; family Camelidae; genus Camelus; species Camelus ferus. The sequence continues at coordinate 63,853,236 of NC_045704.1, forward strand.
CTACTGGGAGTCTGGATTTACTTGCACAGGCCTCAGGGAGCCTGTGCTCAGGAGTGCAGGGCTTGATGAACCTTCTTGTTTCTCCTTTATTTTAAAATATTTGTGGAAGGGCTAAGGTAAAAACAAGGTAAAAGCCTTTTAACCCTTTGGATTAAAATTATAGGCAGCCCTGCGTACCCGAGGGTTCTGCATCCTTGGATTCACCGACTATGGATTGAAAATATTTAGGGGGAGAAAAGTTCCAAAAAATTCTAAAAAGCAAAACATGAATTTGCCAGAAACTGACAACAATTTAAATAGCATTTATATTTTACATTGCACTTACATTGTATTAGGTATTATAAGTAATCTAGAGATGATTCAAAGTATAAGAGAGGATGTTTTTAAGTTATATGCAAATACTTAACCATTTTATGTAAGGGACTTCAGCGTCCGTGGATTTTGGTATCTGCGAGGGTCCTAGAACCAATCCCCCGTGGGTACTGGGGAATGAATCTGGCATTAGTAGAGTACTTACTTAAAAAAAAAAAAAAAAAAAAAAAAAAGACTGCCCTGAGTAATTTGATTGATATGTAGAACTTTTGGAAAGAATTCTGTATAACAGGAATCTGTATAACAACCTCTAAGTAAACATTTGAATGTGAGAGATAACAAAGAACATCTTAGTACTGAGTTTTGTGAAACATCTTAAGACTTTTATTCAGATTAGCTTATTTGCAAGATATTAATAAAGTGTATTTTGTTAATTGTGCTTAATTCAGGAATTTAAACTTTTGTATATCTTACTGGATAATTTGTAGGCAGTTTACTTTGCTGGCAGGTTAATTTCTGTGATCCTTCAGTGTTTATATTTTCAGTGTTTTTGTGATAAGGATTTATGTAGTATCTTTAATAACCTTTCAACTTCTGTTACCCAGGCATTATTTGTTTTCTTTATTAAAAGGCTAAACGTGTCAGCTTTCTTTTGCAGACTCTTCCATCCTTCAAGGTACCTTGAACATTAGAAGAAGCTTTTCTGAGGAAACATAAGGATAGTAGTTCTTACATTTTTGTAGAAGTGAGAGTTTGGGGCCACCTGTACTACAGGTGTACTAGATCATATTCTTTGGAGATGATGTGTTTTTAAAAAATATCCCAGGTGATTCTCATAGTAGCGGTCAGTGATTGCGTTTTGAGAATATTTATGGTCGCTTCAAACAAATTGTAGTACCTACAGCTCCTGTCTGTTAATAAACGAGTACAAGTTTGGGAGATTCTCCATAGTATTTCACAGAAACACTGGCATGACCTGTTACAGGCCTCTGTGAGTCAGAAGACTGGGCCTTGTTTTTGTTTTTGTTTTTGTCCCCCCCCCCATTAGATTATTTAATTCCTGTAAGCATTTTGTAAAGTTGTGGTAATAGGAGGAGTAGTTTGCCCATATAATAAGCTTGCTTTCGTGTTACTCCCCTACTTGAAGTCCTTCATTGGCTTTCAGTACCAGGTAGTATAAACATCCTAATTGCTTTGCTGTGGCAGTCATGGTGCTGTGTGTTTTGTTCCTTGCCTGCTTCTCCAGCCTTAGATCTCAGCCTTACCATGTTTATATTAACTTCCTGTCCGCATAAACGTTTGAACTTACAACCCTACTTCAGGAGGTAAGAGTGATCCCTAGAGTTGCCGAGACCTGACTGTAACTTGACCATATTATAGCGCTCAGACACTGTGTTTGTGCTTCATAATGTCATACTATTGTAAAATATGCTTACTTATTTCTTATACTATCTATTATGTTTTATAATAGTGTAATATAATATCATTTCTAAAAAACCTTTAATCCTTTCTAAGAATGAGGTGAAAATAACTGCAAATGTCTACAGAAATTTGTATCCGAAAAGTCTTGGACATGCATGTAGAAAAAAGTACTAAAAAGGCAGATATTGGTAGGACACTTTAAAATGTATTTAAGAACTCTGTTTTTATTGGCAAGATTGTTCTTATTGTAGAGATAGTGTCAAGTTATCTTGTTACCAGACTTTCCTTATTTAACATTTGCTTCACCTACCAAATTGTCCTTGTTTTGGAGTCAGACTTTTTTTAATGTATATGTAAAATATACGTTGTGTGAAATTTACCACTTTCATTTTTTTTGAATGTACAATTCAGAGGCGTTAGTGACAGGCAAACTTTTGATTACAGTTTGACATCCGTTGTCATTCTCCCAGTGGACAGAAAATAGAGTAGTCATGCTGGCAGAAGTGTTTCAGTCCAGTTGACAGTTACAGTTCATGTAATAAAATGAACAATTTGCCTTTGATAGTTAGAGTTCCTACCCTGATAGCTGGATCACTGTTTAAATCAGGGAGCCTGCAAGGCTGGGGGGCAGCTTTTTGGCTTTGGTGAATTCAGTCAGCACTGCCACCATCTGAGGGCTCCTCGGAAACAGTCATACTTGTCTCTTCCAACTTTTTTCCTTCTGATTTTCCTAGTTTTTGTTTCTATTTAAAAAAATTTTTTTAATTGTGTAGTAGGGGTAGAGGTGAGGTGGTATTGACAGTGATGGGAGATGGTCCCTCTGGTGACTGGGAGTGGGGAAGAAAAGTATGAATTTGGGGAGAGTTGCAGATCGAAGTGGCAGGCTGGATTCAAGTCACTGTCTTCTAAAGTTCTGCTAAAATTACAGAAGATACACAGTGACAAAAAATTACAACAGTAAAGATAAACCCAGAGCCTCGTTGGAAGCACAACAAGGGTGTGCTGTGAGGCATTTCTAGAAGATGGAAAACCAGGAGCCAGACCTTGGTGAGGAGAAGCAGCCGTGGCCACAGGCAGATGACAGTAGGGAATGGCCTGCATGTTCAGAGGCCGCTGTGAGTGGGTGGCTGCAGTCTGTGTGGTGAGGCAGTTTCAGAGGACTGAGTGGTCGTGCTTGCCTCTGGCTCAGAGCAGTTGGTCCACGGAGCCCCGTCAAGTGAGAGCCATGACACAGCATGCGGTTTGCCAAGAGGAGTGAGACCTCTGATACAGGAGCATCCCAGAGGACACACACAGGGGCCTTCAGAATGTGGCAGCGTCCTGTGTGTTTTGTGGACACCACAAGAAGCTTTGGTTCCTCATACTTAGGAAACAGACAGACAAAAACCTGGTAGCTCTCCATTTCCCATTTTTCCTCCTAACCGTTCCACCCTCCTGCCTCAGCAATTCCCTCCTTGTCATCAGAGTCGGCCAGGAGATTTCACTCAGACCGAGAAAACAAACTTCAGGTGACCGCACTTAAAACCTAGCACTTGGCAGACCGCCTTAGTTCTCGAGCCTCCCAGTGCCTGCTTTCATCTGGATTTTACATTTGTAAAGGGTTGTGAGGAACAAAGACGATGTGATAGAGTCCTAATGCGGCTCTCAAAGCCTAAAAGACTTTGCTAACTGTCCCTTCACAGAAAAAGTCTTCTGGTTCCTTGCTTCTCCTTTTACGCAGACAACCTAGGGGCAACAAACTGCGAAGGAAAAGAGCAACATGAGAGAGAAGCAGTAACCTTCAAGCAGAAATAATTTCTGGGGAAACAGTGCAGGGGGGAGAAAGAACGTTAGCGTAAGCATGATTAGCATTACATGTAGTAATTAGTAATCATAATAGTTTTATATGTAATCCTTAGATACAATGTTTTATATATAATCTTCAAAGATTTGAGAGGTTTTTGCACTAATTTTAAAAAATGTAAACTATGAAAAAGAAATATCTTGGAAATAAAAAATAGCTGCTAAAATGAAAATACCTATTTCAGGCCAAGCAGTTGAATAAACATGAGCGAAGATCAGATTACTGACCTAGGGTTTGAGCCCAGGGTTGCTTCCAGAACTTCTGAGAAAAGATCAAATAGGTGGAAATGATTAATGAAAAGTTAAGACCCATGGGATAGTCAGGTGAATAGCATCCATTTAAAATAAAAATTGGTGAGGTTAGGAGCCATACAGAGGGAGAATTCACCATTGACTCTCCTGCATACATGACAGTGCCAGGCCCATGGTGAGTGATCAATATTTTTGAATGAATCAGTGAAGGTATGCATAAGAGTTCTAGAAAGTGAGAACTAAAGAAAAGAAGTAATGGGGAAAAAATTCTGATGAAAGACTGACCTCATGTTAAAATGCCTAAGTACTGAGAAAAAGTAATGAGAAAGGAGACACTTTAAAAATACATCCTGACAAAATCTATGTAATCCCAGGATGAAAAGACGATCTCAGAATGTCTAAAGAGAAACAACCTGCGTGTAAGGGGGAAAGAGCCCCACTGGTCTCAGTTTTACTCTTAACGCCATGAAGAATGACTGAAGCAGACCGCAAGAAGTCCTGTAGGCTGCGTCCTGTCGTCACAGTACGGTGAACTGGAACAACAAGTGGGCAGCAATCAGTGGACATCTAATCGATGTAAGAGAAGACTCTGCCTTGTAATGCTTGAATTTAAAAGAAAAATGAAATTTCAAGAAATTTCTATTTTCTTTAACCTGTTTCAGTGAATACAGAAATCTGAAACACCTCTCAGTTTGGTCTCTGAGGCTAGCATGACCCTTATTCCAGAATGTTGTGTGTCAAAGACAACTATAGATCAATCTCACTTAGGAACAAATGGAATCATTGAAAAAACATTAGCAAATTAAATCTAAAAGAACACAGTCATGGCAAAGTAGGGTTTATCCAAAGAATACAAAATAATCTATTAATGTAACAAAACATTGGGAAATCTATTTATTGTGACTTTTTAAAAAGGCAGATCTAATGAGGAAAAAAAACTCATGATAATCTCGACAGATGCTAGAAAAACATTTCCTAAAATTTAACACTCATTCCAGATGTGAATCTTGTGAAGCTAGGGATAGAAAGAAAACTTGAGTGAGGACATCTACCAGAACCCTTCAGCAAACGTCCACATTCAAGTCAGGATCAAGCCTGTTGGCTACAGAACAATCACTTACCCGCAAGAAACAGAAATACCAGGAAGGGACAGCATAGTCGTCATTTCAGGCAATGTGGTTGTGGAAGTGGCACCTCCAAGAGCATCGAGCGGAAACTATTAGAAATAGAAGAAGGTAGTTGTGTTTAACAGTTCAGCATGCAAGAATCTGTAGCATTCCATGGATTGAAATGGGCCAATTGGAAATGTGATTTTAAAAACCCTATTTGCTGTTAAAAATCTGAACTATATACTATTTAGGGAATAAACAACAGGAAAGTGCAAGATCCGTATGGGGAAAATTACACATTTTAATGAAGGGTATTTACATATCCTGAATAAATAAACATTCTATATTCTTGCTTGTAAAAACTCAGTATTGTCCAGATGACAGTTATCTTCAAATGAATTCATTAATTATAATCCCAATGGGATTTCATTACTTAGTTGTTAGTGATTAAGCTGTGAGAGAAAAGTTTTAAAAAATGTGAAGTGGCTTAAGATTGAAATGTGTTTCTCATAAAAGTTCAGGTGGGCAAAGCAGGGCTGGTGGTGCCCTTCTGGGTGTTGGAGTCTGAGGCTCCCTCTGTACTGTTGTGCCGTCTTCCAGCCTCTGATCTCCAGTCACCTTGTTTATATTCCGGTCAGTGGAGAGGAAGAAGAGAAGAAAGTAACACAGCTTCACTCTAAGAACAGGTACCAGATATTGCTCCTGCATTTCTACATTAATCTTGGTGGTGGAAATAATAAGTAATCTATAACAGGAAGAGAAAAGAGTTTTATTTGAGCCAAACAGGACAACAGCCTGAGACACACAGATTCAGGAAGCACTTGAATTGTGTTCACCAGACTGTAAAATGGAGGGAGGCTTAGAAAGGCAAAACCTGCAGAATTTTAAAATTGTTTGTCAAGGATTTTAATTGGGGCTGGCGAGAAGTATCGGTGCTTGTTAAGCAAGGATTGGTTAGGGTCTGAAATGGTTGCATAGTTACAAGGGGAGAACTTGAGGCCACGGGTGGCAGTTGGCAGCTGCTAGCAGGTACTATTTTGAGAATGGTTGGTGGTGTCCTTGAGTTTGATACAGTTCTGAAAATTCAAGTTCTCAGTGATGCAGAAACATGTCTGAAATCACATTCTGGCCACCTGGCCCCACTGTGGAGGCCTAACCAGTTACTCCATGCTGACTTTTAAACGCCGCCTTTGACAGTTAAAGCAGATGCACAGCGCATGTTGAACAGGCCACAAACAGGTGGTTCTGGTTAGCTTAAAGTTCACGTCAAATCATGCATATGCCAGAATGACCTCCCCATACCTCAGTGTGTGAAAATTTCTTCCATCAATCCCATTGCTTAAAACACCCACATGAGCACACCTGCCAGTAAAGCTGAGAATTGTATGTATTCTGTATGGTCATGTTCCTAGTAAGCAGGGGTTCTACTACAGGAAAGGGGAAAATGGATATCGGGGTATAGCTAGCAGTATATGTCATTCAAGCTGATTCAGAAATGCACGTGCAAAGTAAGTGACCAAGAAAAACAAACTTAAAAAAAGAACATTGACGAAAATTTGGCTTATGTTTCTTATTAGAAATGTATAACGGAACTACAGTAATGTGCTAAAGAGAAGTAGGTCAGTAGGTCAGGGACGCAGACTAGAGAAGCAGGCTCACGTGGCCCATGCTCACGTGGCAGTGATAGAGGTGCCGCTGTGAGCCCCGGGTAGAAGCAGAGCAGCCACACTGGGGGAAGGTGAGTGACCGCGTCACATTATACACAGAATAATTTTCAAGTGGGTTAGAGACAAAGATTTTTTAAAAAAATACACAAGTACCAAGATAAAGTGAAGGAAAATCATTTATAATTTTGGGGTGAAGTTCTTTCTAAGATATAAACCCCAGAAGACAAGGGAAAATACTGACAAATTTGGTATGTGAAAGAAGTGATTGTAGGGTGAAAGGCACCCTAAATGAAGTTGAAAGAAGAGCGACAGAAGGGGGGGAAATATTTGCAATGTGTGTAAGAGATCAAAGATTAAATTAAGCCAATAAGGAGCTCCAGTGTATCAATTATTGTGTTGATGAATGTTCAGATATTTATAGTAGCCACTTCTGGTGAGGAGAGTAGGCCCTCTCCCAGGTGGTTGACAGCTGAATAAGTTGTTTCACCTTATTTGGAGGGCAATTTGGAAGTAACCTGCAAAATTTAAAACACACTTACTATTTGATCCGGCCATCCCACCTATAAATAAATAGCTAGTTCATTTGCTCGAAATCACAAATGCCTAAAATGCCCATGAATGCAAAGATAACTTATTTCATCTAATCTAAAATAGATTGAGGTTGATGCTTTTTTAACTGTTATAAAAAGGTGTCAAAAAACAAACAAGAAAATGGTTTTATTACACCGCAAAAACCACCAGGCTGACAGCAATTGTAAGATGCCATCAGTTGTAAAGATGCATTCCAGCCCCAGAGATGATAAAGTGTGTGTGGGAGGGGAAGTGTGTCTAAGAATTGCTGAAACAGAACATACCTGAAAGAGTCATCTTTGCAATATTACTTGTAATAATGAGAAATAGGAAACAAGCTAAATAGCAACAAGGGGAACCGTTAATCACGGTGCAGTTGTGACAGTTCAGTCCTCTGCAGCCACTGGAAAGAATGAGAGAGATTTGTATGTCGCTAGGAGGAAAAAGGCAAGTTACAATATAATGTATGTATGAGAATTTTACTTGGAAAAACTACATGCATATACATGTAAATATGTAAATTACAAATGATATATTTGTATAGAAATGCATAAAAATAAACAATGTACTTGCACAGAAAAAAGTCTGAAAGGAAACAAAATAGTGTTTACACGTGAGGAGGGAAGTTGCTTTGGGAGACAGTAGCAGTTTGTTTTAACTCTGCCTATTTCTGTTTTCTGTTTTTTAAACACTAAGGGTACAAGCATGTGTCATGTATGTATAGTGTAAATGTTTCAGAAGAATCTGGAAAATACAGAGCAGTATGAAGAATAAAACAAAGCCAAGTAGTAGCACTGATAGCAGTTTTTGTGTATTTCCTTCTAATCTATCTTTCTTTGCAACTAGGTAGATGTTAATACTGTTGCTTGAGGTAGGAGAAACCAGAGGAAGAGCAAGTTTAGGGGGGGAAGATGATAAATGAATTTGGGGGCATGTTAAGTTGGTATTGCCTTTGGGACATTGAAACGGTGGTATGAAGTAAGTAACTGGACTTGTGGGTGTGGAGCTGTGGGGAACTCATGATCCACTTGCAGTGTTAATGCTTTCTCTTTCAAGTGATGAATTTTAACATTCATGTGTCTGACAAAAATAAAAATCTTAATTGCTTGTAGCGGCATAGTGTAACACAGCTTTTTAGCCTTGGGATTCAGCAGATTTTCTCCACCTGTTGTTCCCCACTGCCTGCCCCAACTGTACTATTTTCTAGGTCTGTCCATCTTGAGAAAAACATTTCAATTAAGAAAAGCCTCAGTTTTCTCATCTACAGAGTGAAGACACTGTTCTCGTCCTTGCACAAGCGAGCCAGAGGTTACATGAGTGTAAGGAAACACCTAGTCCTGTCTGGGGTGTGGAGTGGCCTCTCGACATTCACATTTTCACTCTCCTACTCTTACCTAAATACCTGAGTTCGTTTACTTACTTATTTTTAATTAGAGATAAAAGAGAAAAGGAAGTATTGGCTTGGTTAATCTCTCTATAAATTAATACAGAAATTCAGTTTTTTTTCATGTTCATTTTGATCTAGTCTTGATCTTTCAAAATGTGTTTTGAAGATTACATTACATCTGCTCTTTTCTCCATAAGGTTTGCATAGGGCTTTGGTCCAAATTAATTATGACCTGATAATTTGCTATGATTAAAGTTGAAGTAATTGCTGAATGGCTCATGAAACAGAACCAATCATAGTTATTCCCAATAACTTTTTCGTTCGGCATCAGAGGTCCTCAGCTGACAAGGATATTAATAACCTGCTAATGTTGGAGCTTCAGACGCAGTCACCACAAAGAGTTAAGTAACTCTCCTCCACCGGGGTTTGAATTGCTTGTCAGAGCTGAGGTCACTCTCACTGTTAAATGGCAGATGTTTGCCTGCAAATCCCTGCTATCTCTTCTTGGGATATAAAGTTCAGTGTCTGAAACAACAGGATGGTGTTCTTTAATAACTGTTACATTTAATCTTCAGAGAGTTTACAAAGATGTGCTGTCGCTCCTGGAGGACTCCCCCGACACCCAGCGCCGCGTTTCCTTTTTGCATGATGCCTGCAGTTCAGAGCCACCAGGTCCCTGTTGTGTAGCGCCTGTGTCCTTGGTTCAGTGTAACCAAACTACTTATAAATCTCCTTTTCTTTCAGCAGCTTTCTGCAGCAGCTGGGGCATGACAGTGATGTCCCTGGTCTGTAATTTGAGACAGCCCTCGGGTGACAGACAGACCAGTCCAGAGCTGCCACGTCACATAAAGTGATGCTGTTTGCACAGCGCAGTGTCCTCAAGAGGTAGTCATGTAATACTCCCAATTTGTATTCTGCATAAAACTCCTTTTACAAGTTACAACCTTCCTACAGGGAACAAACGTATCCAGCTAAAGGATGAGGAACGTACGACTGACTCTGTAATGGAATTTTAAACTCTAAAAGGAAACGGGCTAAGCCTTCTCCATCCGGAAGCTGAAAGCTATGAAAGAGCCCACAGTTTCTATTTTGAGTGTAACCTTCTTCAGTTTGGAATTCTAATCAAGCAGTGTTTTCCCGAGACCCTGTGTTCAATATGCAATGCTAGGTATTTGATTGATTAGTATAAATATTTGAATTGTATGTATCATGAGACTTCATTCATAGTTATAAGAGAATTTTAATTGATTGCTTTGTTATTTGTGTTTCATTGATTACAACTGAGGCAGCTATTTTGTGATTCTTACGATCGCGTTAGATACATGAGAGAAATCCTGACTGACTGACACACTTGCATTTTTATTTGCATAGTACTTCCTAATTCTTTCGTCATTCTGGATCAGGGCTTCTCAGTCGTGGCACTGTTGACATTCTGGACAGGACAGTTCTTTCTTGTGCCAGACGCTAATGCTGGGAGCCGAGGACACAGTTATAAACAAGCAGGCATAACCCTCATCCTCAGGAGTCTTACGGAAGATTAAGAGGTGATTACAATCCAGGAGCAACCTGCTCACTTCGGTCTGCCTGACAACACCGGTTTATGGACAAACCAAAATTGGATGTGCCTAGAAACTAGATGCATGGCACGTTAGAAACTTGGCCTGTTGACTTCCAGGGTTTCTGTGCTGCTTCAGAGATCCTTAAATTATGTTTTCCAGCTTTTCCTGTGCTCTGAAACATCAGAGGAGGAAATCTGGAGTCAATAGCATTGGGGTTCTAGTTAGGAAGTAGTGAGGGGGACATTGCTCTGTTCTTCCCAACACACTGCCTGCCAGGAACCCAGGAGGCAGCAGTCCAAGAAAGCGCACGATTCTGAGTGAGAAGAGTGCTGAATAGCTTGCTTTCTCCTCTAGTTACAAATGTGTCCCTAAGCTTCAGTCAGTTGTGTGTGGGTACTGATGGGGTGCAGTAACAAGAACTCAGATTCTTCTGCTCTCACCCCTGTCCGCTCACTGACTTGCCCTGTTTAGTTCCCCTGTGAAGTCCCCACCCCGACTCCAGCTTTTCACGTGCGCCAGGGAGGATCCCACCTGGGCACGACTGTGCACTCACACTGCTTCCAGTCGCCGCCAGGCACTGAGCTCCCCCTCTGAATCTCCACGTGGTGCCATGCCAGCAGCACCGTCTGTGAGCCTGCAGATGTCTTTCTGACCTCATCTCCTGCCTTACTCATCGTGCTGTAGGTACGCAGGTCCTTCTGCTCCTCTGAGACATCACACTTACTTGTCTCACGGTCATCGGGTTTAGCATTTCCTCTGCCCAGAATGCTCTTTGCCTAAACCATAGCATGATTGGGTCTCTCCTCATCCAGGGAGGTTAAACTGCAATGTTCTCAGAGAGGGCTCCCCACGGAGTCACTCACTAGGTCTAAAAGCATTTTATTTATATGTTCATCACCTGTCTCCTTCACTAGAATGTAATCTCCTTAAGAACAGAATTTTTTCTTTTAATTCAGCACAGGATCACTGGCATCTAGAACGGTGGCAGGTGCTCAGTAAATACTTACTGGCATGACTAGTCAACCTGTCAGTACACACACACGCACGCATCCTTAACAGCTCAGCAGAGGTGTGTGGTAAAATGGGAAAGAGTATTTTATCTTCACTTGTGCCGTATTGTATGAAGACAAGGGTTGCTCAGCTTCAGCACTACCGACATTCTGGACAGGATACTTGTTTGTTGTGCGGCCTGTCCTGTGCATTGTAGGATTTTTAGCAGCTTCCCTGGACTCTGTGCACTGGATGCCACCCCTCCCCAATTTAAGACAACCAAAAACATCTTGACATTGTCAAATATCTGCCTGAGGGACAAAATCCCTGCCAGTTGAAAGCCACTTTATTAAAGAGATCCAAAACTGGGGAATTTGTATACCTGTCTTACAGATTTTTTTTTGAGATAGTTTGTTTCGGTTATTTTTATAATAGCACTGTGTAACCTACCCTAACTCAGTGGTGTACAGCTGTGTACATACGTTGTTTTGTGTTTTGTGTTTCTCTCACTGATGTGCCTGCAGTTTGGGTGGGATTGGACTGATGTTGGCTGGACTAGGCTAGGTTTGGCTTCAAGCTGCAGGTTTGATCCAGTCTGTTCCAAATACCTCTCATTCTCCTTAGGTCAGTGGCCACCCGAGTCCATTCACCATGAAAAGCAGATGTACAAGAGACAAACCCGATTATGCTAATGTATTGCAAGCTCCTGCTTTTGTCATGTTCGCAAACATATCTTTGAGAAAGCAAGACACCACCAAGAACAAAGTCAAAGGGCAGGGAAAGACACCACGTGCAGTGGGAGGTGGCGGGACTGAGGATTTGCCGGATGGTGGTGCAGACGATCACCCAGAGCTCCCGGCTCTCACTCACAGTTCTCCATTAGACATGGAGCCAAGAGGCTAGAGCAGGAGGCACCGCGAGTGATGATCGCACTGCCGCCGTCCCCGGCAGGTCAGGCTTTCTCCATGGGCCCTGCTGGCTCTGCCCCACAGCACTGGTTTGTTTCAGGGCGATTCTTAGTTTAATTTGAACCCCTCTTAGCCTTTAGAGTAGAACATGCCTATTAAAGTTTTGATAAAATATTTGGCTTTTATGTCTCGAAGAGTCTCTGAAGGACAGAGCTGTTGTTAATTCCCCTTTTCACAACTTTCTCTTGCACGTACCCTGAAGTACTTCAGGAGGTTCAGTCAGTCTTGGCAGTGTTTCATTGCAAGGAACAAAAACTGATTTCTGTTGGCTTAAACAAGTAGGGTTTCCTTTTGTCATGGAAGGAACCTGGAGTTGGGTAACTACTGACATAGGTTCAGCTGCTCGGTGCTGTCAGAGGGTCAGCCGCTCCGTTCTGCTGGCCTTTCCCTCGTCGTCTCAGGACACTGCTGCAGCTCCAAGCACTGTATCTACACTTAATGCAGAATGAAGGGAGGACGAGGAAGGCAGTTTCCAGACACATCTGTCTCTGTTACTGGGAAAGCAGACGTCTTCCTGGAAGCTCTCCAGCAGACTTCCACTGAAGTCCGTTTGGCCTGGGCTGAATCCCTTGACCACCTCCAGCTGCCTGTGGTGAAAGAGGGCACGGGGGGAGACGACCGGCAAGGCTGGCAAGCCAGTGTTCCTGTGGCCTCTGGGGCGTGGCTTTGACGTGATGCAGAAGACAGCAGTGATGAGTAAACAGCAAGAGCGGTGGCCTCAGTTGGTCGCACGCTGACAGGGATTCGTTCATGTTACTTCATCCTCACCCGAACTCGGATCAGGAAACGGAGGCCCGGAGTGAGTAGTGGTTCCCCGGACCCGTCGCGCCCCCGTGTACACAGCTGGGAAGTGGAGGAGCTGAATTCACCCCTGGTTCTGTTCCAGAGTTTGTGCCCTTGACTCTGTCATGGGGACAGTTTGAGTGACGGCTAATTTCAGTTGGGGGGTCATAGTATCTCAGACTTAAGAGTCAGTCGATTACTTGAGCTCAGGAAAACGACCCTGAGATTCAGCTGTGTAGTAACACTTAATACGTGGTCGGTTCACTCAGATGCTTCCTGAACATAGACACGCCGTGTGCTCTGCCGGGCTCCGTGTGGGAGAGGCACACAGAGCGACTGGCTATTGAAATATGGATGCTCATGAAGTTTTCAGGCCAGGAGGGAAAGATACGTACACGGAACGAGAATACAAGTGGGGAAGTGTAAATTCTAGACTGAGACGCACAAGGATAGTGCGCGTGTCTGTGTTTTCCTCAGTGTGCCCCGACCTGGTACATCTCACACACGGTAGGAACTCGGCGAGTATTTGCTACTTGAACTGAAGAAAGGAGCAGAGTGGACTACAGACAAAGGTTTGTTCCAGTTGAAGGAATTAGGGAAGGCTTTGTGAAGAAGCAGCATGTGACCTAGGTCTTGAAAGATGCATGTGATTTGGACATAAACAGCTGGGGAAAGTGGAGGTGGTGGAGGAAAAACATTCACGGAAGAGGTCTCAGTGGGAGGGAGCCAGGCCCAGAGGCCACCACAGCCACCGCAGGGGCTGCGTACAACTGTGGAATCGGGTGGTGGCAGATCACGAGGGCCCTGCCTGCCAGAGGAAAGGGTTTGCAGGTTATTCTGAGGCAAGAGGTAGACGGTAGAGTGGCATGAGCAGAGCTGAACTTCAGAAAGGTAACTGTCAGCAGTTTTAAGATGCAGTGGAATAAAGAAAAGCTGGTAGGAGGGGGAGACTGCAGGTAGAAGGCCATGGAGCGTTCCAGATGGAAGTAGCAGGGGCCCAGTGAAGGCCTAACCTGGGCTGACGAGAGGAGGCAGCAGGTGAGAGCGTGCTGATAGGAGAAGGCAGTGCCTGCGGCTCATCTGATGCCAGCACCTAGGGAGAGGGAAGGTCAGACCGCGGACAGTTTTTTTGACTTGAGTGACTGGAGGATAGCAGTGCCATGAAAAGATACCAAGCTCACTGAAGAAAAAGAAAAATCTTTCTGTTGGTTGGTTTGTGAGGGAAAACATGGGTTTTGGTCATTTTGGGGTTTGAAGGCCTTGTTGGATATTCAGGTATGAGTGAAACTGGGCTGGTGAGTGTAGGAGATTCTCCGTCAGCTTGGACACGACGGCTGAAGTCGGAGGATTGTCACAGGAGTTGCACAGACGGGCAGATCTGGGGAGTCGGGTCCACGGCGCCACTCAGCCTGCCACGCGGGCCTCCCAGTGCTTATTATCACCGCAAGCAGGTGACGGTGTGCAGGTGACGGGCTAAGATGATGGGGGACGTTTTGGGAACTCCAGTTTCGGGGTGTGTGCACGTGGGTGTGAGAGAGACCGTGTCCTTCGGTGAGTTAGTGCTTTCCAACTGTGTCTAAGCATTTTTTATGGTGGAAGGCAGGGGGCAGCAGAGTCCCACTATTTAAAGGCGATTCAGGCTGTAACTTCAGGCTTTCTGTTGTTTTTTTCCCCTTGTATCTTTTTTGTTAGTGAAACCACATCACCTTTTAAAAGCTGGAGAGCATGATTTGTTTCCTAAGCTGCTGTGTTCGGGTCCAGTTTATGGGTGTGAAGCTTTACTCTGGGGGAGATTGTCTCCAGGATGATTATGCCGACTTCTTTTAAAGAAAGAGGTCAAGGACTTGTTTACTGGGGATGGTCCCAGGCTGTGTCAGTGGAAGGCCTGAGGTTAGATCTGCGAGGGAGAGTTTTAGCCTAAGGGCTAACTCCGTGCTGAAGACTTTGGTCTGCCCTTAAAGACAAAAACTAGATCTGTCACAGTAGCCCTTTCCAGATACGTTTGCTGTTACAGTTTCAGTCGTGGTGAACACAGTCCACAGGCCCTGGCTGGTTTTCTTGAGTCAGGCTGACCTGGGAAGGAGGGTGGGAAACGCAGCCGCGTTCACAGGGAGAACTTGTATTTCTTTGGTCTTCACCCCGGCTCATCCTCACCACTGCAGCTCCTCTAGCCCTTTCCAGTTTTTTTGGTTTTTTTTTTTTTTACCCATATTACCTTTCGGCCTCTCTCTCCTGTCTAGACTCTCTGGGAAGCATTTCCTTTTCTAGTGCTTGGCTGTGCCGTCTGCCTCCAGGGGATGTCAGCACTGTGCCCTGAGCAGCGGGCCCTGCTCTTGCCCGTCTGTGTGCCAGCCGTGCTGGACGCCACGCGGAGCTGTGGGCCTGCTTCTGCGTTGGCGTTCTGGTTTGTTACGGGGGGTGAGGGCCGCCTCCAGCTAGTTGGTTACTGTACGTGTGACACGCACTGTGCTGTGGAATAGGTGCGTGGACCTTTTTTTTTAATTGTTGTTAAAAAGGCACCAAAGCTTTTTCGGCTCAATGTTTTACGGAACTTTAAATAAATTAAAACAATTTGTTTTCAGTTCTTCTACTTGTGCTTTCTCTCTCTCTAGGCGTTAGACACGTGTCCGTGGGGGTGAGTACAAAAGGCAAACTCCCCTGGGTTCCAGGAGGAAGGGGGCAGCGGGTAGATGGCTGGCAGTCAGCGCCAAGGGTCGCATGCGCTGAGCTTGTGGTCGGGTCTGCCCTGTGCTTCCCTGATAGCTGGGCTGTACGCCGCGCGGTCGGGTCTCTGACATGCCGCCCCCTTAGATCCCCAGGCCTGTGCTCACGCCACTCCCGCTTAGTGTGTCCTTCCTCTTCTCTGTTTCATGGACTTGTCTTTCTTGCTCTGCTTCTTCTTTTCCACTCGTAGCATTTTCACTTTCTATCAAGTTACGTAGTTTATCTAGTACGTCTGTTGACCATTCTCCCATCCTTCTACTAGAACGTAAGCTTCATGAGTGCAGAGATCTTTGTTTTGTTCACTGACAGATCCCAAGCACCTAGAATACTGCTTAGAACATATAATCAGTATTTGTTAAATGAGCAGAAGGATCCTTGGAGGCTCACCTCAGAAGTCACTGCCTCAGTGAGGGCTTACGTGCCTGGCATGTACTCCCAGCCCTGCATAAAACGTGTTTGCCTGTCCTCTGTATTGCCATGGAGTTCTTATTTTCTACTTGCATTATAACACTTACCGGGTTATCTGATAGTTGCTTTATATTTCAATAAAAATGATAATAGAAATGTAACAGAGTATTAAGTTGGAAGTTTTGATTGAGGTACCAAGATGTAGTAAGTATGAAATTTCAAACTGAAGTAACATCCAAAGATGCAAATTTCTTTGAGTTTCTTGATTCTTAAAGAAACAAACCCACCTGCATTGTGATATCGAAAAATCGAGAGGGTGGAGATGAGGAGAGGTTTCTGAGGAGGATTTCTTTGGAGAGAGATGTGCTCGGAGTCTTCCGCCCCCACTGGGAGGAACATGGAGGGTGACAGGGTTTCAGGAGGACTAGCAGAGTTAGGTGTCCTTGGCTGTAAGGGAGACAGAGCTGGGTCTTGGGTCTTGCCTATACATTGTAGAAGGCAAAGGCTGGGTGTCAGTGTTCAGGAGCATTTGAACAGTGACTGTACTTACTGTAGCTTGTGGCTCAACAACGTGGTGACGCTGACTTACTTCGGTTTTGTGTTGTATTGGATTTTTGAATTGGCAGAGGGAGAGTCTGGTAATGGTAGACGGTTAGACCCAACCCTGAGCAAGATTGTGAAGCACACTAGAAGCTGTCAACAAACCCACATGCTGTCTGATGCCCAGGGCTAGCTGGACAGTCTGATTGGCATTTATGTTATTTCCCAGAGAATGGTACGGCATGCATTATAATTAAATTTGAAAGTAGAACCTATGGTATTACTTCTCCAGCCCTGCAGACTGTGCTCCCAGCCTTTACTCTTCAGTGGCAAACTCTGGGTTCAGACCTGCTCACAACACTTAGTCTGGCTACTGTCTTGTGAATTCTGCTAGGGTGAAATATTTATTTATCTTTGCACACTGCCTCGGTAAATGCTTATGGAACAAAAGACTTGATTCTCACTTAATGTGTGTTGGTTTTAACTTTCCTTTCATGCAGAAAAATTGAGAACACGATACAACTAGAATCAAACAATTAGAAAGGACTTGGGGAAATTGTAGCCCAGCCGTCTCATTCTACACATGAGGAAATTAAGCCAAAGAGAGATGAAACGGCTTGTAGGAGGTCGTACGGTGAGTCAGTCCCGGGCCTGGATTTAGAGCCCGGGCCTTCTGACTCCTGTCATAGGACCGTCTTGCTGCTCCAGCTATTGCGTTTGAAAATGTATTAGTAATACCCAACATTTATTTAGTGTTTACTATAGTTAAGCTGTAATCAATAGCCCTGTACATTTATTAACTCATTGTATTCTCACAACAGCTCTATAAAACAGGTACAGTTTTTTATTTCGTTTTGTTTGTTTAACTACCATAGAGTGCTAACAACGTACAAAGTTCATATGGTGATTCACACAGTCTGAATTAATATTACTCTACAGAGGATCCCTGTTTCTTTAACTTCAAACCCACAACCTTGAAATGGATTTTTATTGGTGCTGTATGTAGAGCTACCTGAAAATTCTGCTGTCTAGACCCTTAGGTCATCATGTCCGAAGCCCTTCAGTGCAGGGGCACAGCTGAGATGAAATGGCTCGCTCAGCATCACAGCACCTGTTCAGTGGCAGGTCCAAGACCAGAACCCGGGCCTCTTGACTCTTGCCGTGCTGCTCGCTCCTCCCCACCGCAGCTGCCTTCCCGTTTCTAAAGGAAGTGTCTGGTGGATGGCTGGGTTAGCACAGGCCAGGCCGCTGTGCAGCCAGGCCTCTGGCTGCAGGCTGACTTCTCTCCGGAGCAAGGTGTGCACAGCCGCGTCTGGGAGGTGAGAGGGAGCCCTGCAGTGGCCCCTGTGGGTGTGAGGAGACTGCCCTCTGCTGGGGTGCGGGGGCGGCCTCCACCCGCACCGTCTGCAGGGACGCGGGGCCCTAAAGTGGCGTGTGGAGACAGTGGAGGGCAGAAGCCAAGACTTCCTGGAAAACTATTTTCCCCCTGCAGTCACGTTCACTTTTACGAGGGCGTGTGGAGTTGTGACCCTGCCCAGCATCTGGCTCCTCCAGCAGGGCCCCGGGCATCCCCTGCCTCATGCACCCGAACCTGAGGACACCGTGCTTACCTTTGTGTGTCACCAGATGAGTCCAGGAGGGATGAGAGAGTGCCTGTCTTTCAGGTGAAGGCCAGCACGATTGCTACAGCCTCATCCTCGAAGGCTTTTTGGAGAAAATAAGCACCGTCAGGTTGCAAGTCTGATTTTCCTGTCTACCCCTAAGAAGGAATTGCCCTCAGTAAATCATCTTCCTAAGAGAAGTGACAGACTCTCCCAGGAGAGGTAGGCCCTAAGGGCTGCACAGACGACACTTACCTCTCGAGGGCGGTAGAGGGGACAGGACCATGGGAACCTGGGCGGAGCTAAGCCTGTCTGGGGGTTTGTTCTACCTAAGTCGTTCCTTTTTTTAATTAAAAAAATTCAGTTTATCTAAACTAAAAAAACAAAGGCAATTCATCTATTTCTCACCCTCTCCCCTACAACTACCATCTCTGATTTTCACATACACACACACACACACACACATACACATTTTTTAGATTCCACATGTAAGAGAGGTCATATGGTATTTGTCTTTCTCTGCCTTGTTTCACTCAGCCTAATGCTCTTGAGGTCCATTAATGTTGTCACAAGTGGCAAAAATTCACTCTTTTTTATGGCTGAATAATATTCCATTGTATCTTTTTTTTTTTTTTTTTTTTTTTACATTTTCTTTTTTATTTCATCTGTTGATGGACATTCAAGTTGTTTCCATGTCTTGGCTACTGTAAATAATTCAGTGAACCTGGGGGTGCAGATATCTTTTAAAAAATTTTTTATCTTTTTATTTATTTATTTTTGTTGATGGGGAGGTAATTAGGTTTGTTTGTTTGTTTAGTTAGTTAGTTAGTTAGTTATTAATGGAGGTACTGGGGATGGAACCCAGGACCCTGTGCATGCTAGGCATACTCTGTACCACTGAGCTATACCCTCCCCACCAGATATCTTTTTGAGTTAGTGTTTTTGTTTCCTTTGGATAAATACCCACAAGTGGAATTGCTGGATCCTGGATCATAGGTACAGTTCTATTTTTAAATTTTTGAGGAACCTCCACACTTTCCATGGTGGCCACACCAATGCATTCCCACCAATAGTGCACACAAAAAGGTATCTTTTCCCACATCCTCACCAACACATTATTTCTTGTCTTTTTGGTAATAGCCATTCTATTAGAGATTTTATTGTGGTTTTGATTTGCATTTCCATGATGATTAATGATGTTGGGCACCCTTTCATATATCTGTTGGTCATCTATATGTCTTCTTTGGAAAAATGTCTATTCAAGTCCCCCACCCATTTTTAAATCAAATATATATATATATATATATATATATATATATATATATATATATATATATATATGCTTTTGCTTTTGTTTTTGCTGTTGTTCTTTACATAGTTTGGATATTAACCCCTTATCAGGTGTATGATTTTAAAGTATTTTCTCCCATTCAGTAGGTTGCCTCTTCATTTTATTGATGGTTTCCTCTGCTGTGCAAAAGCTTTTTAGTTTGATTGTAGTCCTAGTTGTTTAATTTTGCTTTTATTGCTTTTGCTTTTGGTGTCAAATCCAAAAAGTCATTGCTAAGATTGATGTCAAGGAGTTTACCACTTATGTTTTCTTCTAGGAAGAAATTCTTGTAGGAGTTTTATGGTTCCAGGTCATACATTCAAGTCTTTAATTGATTTTGAGTTAATTTTTGTGTGTGGTGTAAGATAGTATATTTTTGCATGTGGTAGAATATATTTTATAGGAAACCATGTGGCACAAACATAAAAATAGACAAATGGAAAAAAGGAGCAACAACAAAAATGCCAGCGTAGATACATGCATGGTCAGAGGCTGGCACCATAGACTGGATGGGAGATTACAGACTGTTTACTGCAGTGTGTTTGCAACGTGCAACACTGGCTCACTTTCTCGCCAGCTGTATCTCTAATACAGTTGGATTTCCATTTCACATCATGTACAAAGTTGAACTCTAGGTGGATTAAAGGCCTGAATGTGAAATGCAGAACTATAAGTCAAATAGGATCTATTATAAATATTGGTAACAAACCACAATGGTGTTTACAGTACCTGTGAATTTCACTGATAGAAGTGGCAGATACTTTTCTGCCACATTAAGTTCTGCAGGTATCTCATTACTGCTTTGAAGTCATGGTAGTCATTAGATCCACTGACTTACCTTCTCATTTGATATTTTAATTATGTAAGTCAAGTTGACACATAAAATTAATCATCACAATGACAGTTTCAGTCATGGAAAAATCCTCCTTTGGGGGAGGTAGGTCTGGTTTAGAAACAGCAAAGAGCCTTTAGAAACAGGTCTGGTGAAGCAGCAAACACTGTGCTTGGTGGAAGACAAAGCGTGACTGCAGTGTGACGAGATGAGTTTTCTCATGATGGAGAAAAACAAAACTGGCTCTGAGGGCGACACTGGTCTTGTGTGTGAGGGGAATTAGGAAGGCAGGTAGGATCCAGACTACGCAGGCTGGGGCTGTGAAGCTGCTTGGATGTAATTTTGAATCCAGTGGGGGTCCATTAAAAGTTCTGAGCAGCAGGGCGACACCTAGGACTTGGCGGTTGTCTTCAGTTGTGCTGATGTAACAGCCCTTCCCAGGAAAAGGAAGTGATTTGACACGATTTGTTAGTGAGCTGATTCTCTATCCTTCTATCCTTTTAAAAATGATTTCCTTTGATGGAGAGGACGGGAGTGAGGGAGGGCAAAAGGGGGAAGATACTGATAATCAGTGTGATGTTGGGTCATTAATTAAGTGGATTGAATCGCTGAGTAAATCGTCATTTATTTTTTAAAAATTCTTTTAAAATGGTATAAGAACCACCTTTCATGGGGTCACACACTGCATCTTACTTGTATCCTCTGCATCTTCTATGACACCTGCAATTTAGGAAGCATACTTCACCAGGGCAGAGCTGACGCGTGCTCGTTTCCTCTAGAATCTCTCTTCTGGTGTTTGAGGCGATCAGCAGTCACTTGGTCAACTTCAAGACTTCTGAGTTCTTCTAGACGCTTTTATTTCTATGCCATCTGCAATTAACTGTCCTATTTTGCCAGCATCACTGCCTTATTTTAGGTTCCCATGAACTGTCTATAAACTGCAACAATCTTACTGATCTTTTAAAATATAGTCTCAACCCCCTTCAGTAAATTTATTTATTTATTCATTTAAGTCTGCAAATAATAACCAAATGGCTTCTATTCCAGGCACTGTATTGGGCTCTGGGTCTACAGTAGTGAACAAAGTGGACATGACCCCTGATTTCATGGATTTATAATTTAGTGGGAAGATGAGCATAAACGTATATATGAGTTGTAAACTGTTAAAAATGAAAAGAACAGAGTGGTTTGAGAGAGAATGACGCTGTAGCCAAGTTAATCTTTCTAGAGGTCAAATCTAATC
Organism: Camelus ferus; assembly: GCF_009834535.1. Classification (NCBI taxonomy): domain Eukaryota; kingdom Metazoa; phylum Chordata; class Mammalia; order Artiodactyla; family Camelidae; genus Camelus; species Camelus ferus. Next base: position 63,874,775 of record NC_045704.1, read on the forward strand.
GTATCTAAAACCTTTCATTTAGTTTCCTGCAGGATTAAATCCAGACTCCTTGGAGTGGCTCACAGGGGACCATATGTTTGTACCTTAATGTCTAGCATAATGCCAAACTTACAGAGGTCAACAATACTAGTGGAGTGAATGGATGTTAATCTTAAAAATTGTTTTAAGACAAACTTACATTTACTTGCATTAACAACATTTGTTTGCTTTGAATCAGATTGCCAAATACTTCATTAAAAGGAAAAAAAAAATGCTTCCATCAATTTTTGAGCCCAGATTACATTTAGAACTCTTTTTTGTCCTTGAAAATAGTACTAGAATTTTAACTGAAATATCAGAAATGTGTTATTACTACAGTGTTTAAAACACTGCTTTTTTGTGTGCCAGGAGAAGACTGTAGTAAGGACAGTGAAAAACAGATTGACATTTGGTCATTATTTCTTATCAAGGGTGTTTCACTCGTAATGCCATTTGACAGCTATATTCCAGGTCTGACAGCACTGAACCAGCGTAATTCCCACTGAACTGCTCTAAATAGGCAGTATTGCAATCAGTTTAACAACCCCTGGAGGCAATAAAATCTCTCCTTTGAACAAATACTCAAGAGGAAGAAATCTCAGATTTATAAAGGGCAGCAAGTATTCAAGACAGGGGCAAAGTTTATGTGTGAGCCTGTAATTGATGTTCCCTTTGTTGGAAAAGAAAGCTTGAGGATGCTTTAAGAATTAATCTTTAACAAGTTCTAATCTGCACTAACAAGTGTGTTCAAATGAGTGAAAGAGATATGTGATTCTGCGAGTTGAGTTGCTTCCGGCCAACTAAGAAAATTTGAGAGGGTCATAAAAGTATGAGGACACTTTAAAATTAAAGCAGAAGACTTAAGCCATGTCTGTCTCCTTGATGTCTGGGCCAGAGGGTCACCATCATGCAGACCGTGTTGATTAAGCTTCATGATTGGCTGTCTCATGGTTTGTACTTACTTAATATGTATGTACCTGTATGAAGAGAAATTCAGTCAAGTATAGTATCACACTAATTCTAAATGAACTTGGCAGCTCTACTTCTACTGGTAGTAATTTAGTTAAGCACAACTTTAATCGGGGTTTAAATGAAGGCAGCCCCAGCTTTAATCTTCTGCTTCTGTCACTGTTAGCTGTGCATCCTGGGGGATATTATGTCATTCACAGTTTTCTCATCTGTAAAATGGGGTTGATACTTCTTGTTAACTGGGGGGCTTTGAAAATATGTAGCTAAAGGAGAGTGCCTAATTCAACGTGGGTCACAGAGTAATAGCTGAAGCCGACTTAACTGCTGGCTTAGGATGTGCTGCGCAACCAGGAGCTCCAGGCAGCTTGATACCCTCGGTAACATAGAGGCTGGTGCAGTAGTGGCATGGAGAGGATGCTCTGAGGGTGGGGGCTGTCAGGAGAAATAGGCTGGGATATGCAATCAACTTGTTACTTCTCTATCTTGGACCCAGATGCTAGGGAAGTAGCTTTGTCCCTCTCAGGGACTCCAGGGAGGTTGGTCCTGAAAGTGTGGACTTCCTCAGCATGTCAGGGTGTTCTTGTCCCTAGAGGGTAGTGGGGGCAGGCACTATCGTCGAAACTCCAGTGACACGTGTCCCCACCTCTCCGTTGTGTGTGTGTGTGTGTGTGTGTGTGTGTGTGTGTGTGCGCGCGTGTGTGCAGGCTTCTTACTGACTCCTCTAGCCCTGACTCTTCTAAGCTCACCATTTACACCCGCCTTGTAAATGCAGCTTCTGTAGCACTGGCAGGACTGGCCACAGGGTTTCTTTATGTAAGTGCTTCCTGCCTAGGGTGCTCACCCTCCACCGTTTATTTAATGTATCAAATTCTATTCCTCTTTGGGTCTCAGCTGAAGTGTTGTGTCCCTCAGCAAGCCTGCCTTGGCCCCTCAAGACTGGAAAGGCTCCCCCACGTGCCCCTGTGACGCCCTGACGCGCCGCCACGCCCTCTCCTGCGTTCTCGGGGTGGGGGGGCGTTTCCTCTCTTTAGTAGTATCGGCTTCTTTACTTCTGAGCGTGTGGGAGGTCGGCACCTGCTCAACTTCCTGAAGGTAGGTGCGGCCACATGGCTTGATTTGGTTGATGACTTGTGAGCGGATGGACATAGGTCCCCTCTCTTTTCTGTGCAGTTCCGCGGGCTGTGTTGGCCAGGGAGGTGCAACGGTGATTGCTCATCTGGAGGGCAGCTGCCACGGAGAGTTGTCGAGACGTGCAGTGAACACTGAGGGGTCCGATGTGTACCTTTGCTGCCTTTTAGCCACTGAGGGTTGTCGATGACTGTGACGTGTTGTGGCTGACACAGGCGTTGCCAGGCCACCGGCCTGCCTCCTCGCCTGCCCACAGGTCTTTGAGGGGAGTAATTGCCTTGTTTTCCATGCCATCCCCAGAGCCTCGTTACAGGGCTGCCAGACATGTGCTAGGCAGCCAAGAAATCATTCACAGAATGAAAAAATGATTCCATATCAAGGAGGGATCTATCTGAAGGGTTAACTTCCGCAGCAGCCAAACCCTCGGCGTGGTTCTGATGTGAGAAAAAGTGATGAAGGAATATTATTTCAGGGGAAAAATAATGACCATGATTCAGTATCTAAAGCTTTTGAAAATATTTTTTGGAAAGAAGATGTTTTTTCATTGAAAGAGAGCTATGTAGAGACAAGAAATGAACACTTCTTTATATTTATGGATAAATAACAATAGCGAAATAGCAAGGAATTGGAGAAAGGGGCCTCTGATCTGAGTTCACACTGAAACACTTTTTCCCAGGTGTGTGTCTGTCCGTTCATTCAGCGCTGCATGCTGACTGCCCTGTGCAGGGTCCTGTGATGGGTGGGGAGAACACGCCCTGATGCCCCTCCCTGAAGAGCTCCGGCGGGCGGCAGGCAGAGGCCCAGCTGAGGAGAACACAGCGGGATGAGGGCAGGGATGCAAGCGCTCGTGGCGGAGAGCAAGGAGAAGACGATGGGCTTACAGAAGGGATACTTCATTTGAGCCCCTCCACCGGTACAAACTCACCTTTCCCTTCAGTGACCATCTTTGCATTCATCCTCAGTCACTACCATGGCCTCATTCTGAACTTTACGTCACCAGGAGCTGTACCGACTCTGATAGGATGAAATGCACCACCCCCCTCTCTGTCCAGACCCACCCAGCTTGCTTATTCAGTTACGACCAGAGAGAGCTGTTCCTTCAAACTCATCAAGACTTCCCCTCTCAGATCCCTCCTGTTTCGACTTCTTTCTTTTCCCTGCCTAGACCTCCATGGACCGACTGTTTGGCCCCCCTCTTGCTGTTGTCCTGAATTCCTTTACTCCCTTACTGTCTCTTTTCGGGTTCTACAGAACCCACCTGGAAAATCTCACCTTGGAGAAAACCGCTTGTGGCTTCCTCTGTGCTATGTTTAGACTGCTGGAAGAAATCATAGGCAGATTGGGAACATTTAAAAACCATTATTTCTGCCTTTAACTAAACCTCAGCATTTCTCAGTTATCTGTTGATGTTTCCCAACCTAATCTTCTTGCCAGTCCTCCATAATGACTATTTCAAGACTCCTCTTTCCTAATACTCTTGGATCCTACCCGCTTCTGCGTACACATGCTCAGCAGATGACTTGGCCTGTTAATTTTCTGGGAAAATATGAACCATCACACAGGCACTCCTTTAACTTCCTGCAACACATGTAAAAACTTACTGATGTTACAACCATCTTTTTCTCCACCTTAGGCTCAGTGCATCCCAAACAGAATTTATTATCATCTCTTCCAAATAGGCTTTCTTTTCAATGTTTCTTATACCAGCAAAAGGCTCCACTGTCCAACCAAAACTGTAGTAGGCACCTTCGCCTTGCCTTTGCCGTCCCATCATCTCTTCCCGCTTTCTTCCCCAGGTGAATTCTTTCCGTCGTGAGTCCTAGCTTGGACTTCCCCTTCTCCAGGAAGCCCTCCCGGCCCCTGCGAGTCAGGAGTAGACGCTCTTCCTCTATGACCTCAGTGCATTACATGCATCCTCTATTTTGGCATTTATTATTTTGCTTTTGTAATTGCCTTTTTACTGGACGCTAAGCTCCATGCTGACAGGCAGGCACTGTGTCCACTTCACAGCTACATCTCCAGGGCTTGGAACTTGGTGAGCGTTGAATGAATATTAGTAGAAGGAATGAATAATTATAACTGCTAATATTTGTATACCACTTTAAGGCATTTCTACATTATTGTCTAATTTAATCTTCATATACAACCGAGAGAGAGAGGTAAGCACTGTTTTCCCTGTTTTATTGATGAAGGAAGATGGGGCTCAGGGAGTTTAAGGAAGAGCAGTCCTTGTAGGGGGTGCATCCACCTGTAAGCAGCAAGGCGGGCCTCTCACTTTCCTGGCATTTACCGCACAGCACACTGTCTCCCAGGGGTGGGGAGATTTGGCTTAGAGCAGTAACGGCCTGAGACAGCAAGGGTTCATGTGGAATGCGGTGTTTTTCTGATACTGATCATACTGGTTCCGTATTATTCCAGGCTCTCTGGGAGATTCCTGGTGTAACGGTTGAAGAAAAAAAAAAGCTGGAATCAGGCTACACATATTAGAATCCTGGCTGCTACCGCTTGTGAGCTGGGGCAGGCCGCAGCTGTCTCAAAGGTAAATTGGGTTTATCTCAGAGGTGTTTTGAATGTGGCCCATAACGTAGAGGCTGGCTCAGGCTTGGCCATCAGTCAGTGGTAGCTGTTACTACTACCCAGGCCGTCACCCTGTGTTCTCAGTCAGTACGCTGCTGTGACACGACACACTCGGGTCCTTGTTTTCTAGGGCAAGTAAAGAATGTCACCTTGGCAGTTCCTTTTGTCGGTTGACTTGTGCAGACTGGTCTCAAGGTTCAGGCCGCTCAGGGTCCCTTGTGCACGATGACACTCAGGGAAGGATCCGCCCTCTAGGCATTGGACGGACAGTGTTGCTGTGGCCCAAAGGGGGCCCGGACTGGGTAAGATGGGAGCCTGTGGGCACGCTCTAGTTCAGAACCTGGAGATTTACAAATTTGGGGAAGGGGTGGATGACGATGTATTGGGTTTAGGGAAGAAACCAAAGATAGGGATGTCCAGTAAGAAAGGAGAGGCAAGACTTGAATAAAGCCGGAAAAAATTAAAATACCTACTAAATATTGATTGCTTAGTATATATTACTAGTTACTTCTGTGTCGTACTTAATCCTGTAACAGCCCAGCAGACTGTGGAATTATCCCTGTTTTACAGTTGGGGAAACTGAGGCCCAGGAGGGCCAAGTAGCTTGGGCCCGCTCTCACAGATGTCGCCAGCGGAGCGCACCTGGGGTGCAGGGCACGTTGGAGCCTGGAGGGGCGCTAGAGCGTGCTGTTCTGGGGAACACCCTGAGCTGGATGGTCTGGTTTCCAAGGGTCATGCGGACAAACTGTTTGTACCAGGCCCCACTCAGGTCGACCCTTAAAGCAGCTGACCAAGCTGGCTGCACATTGCAGTCTCCTGGGGGCTTGTTAAATGTGCAGATTCCCGGGTCCTGCTCCCAGAGGATCTGACTCAGCGGGTCTCGGGCACGCTCAACAAATCCGTGTTGTTTACAGTCACTTCAGAAAATTCTGAATCACCTGGGCCCTCAGCAGGTGTTTAGGAACGACTGCCTTGAAGCCACCTACCACTGGAGGCAGCATGCGAGCGTTATGCAGGCATTTCCTGCCGCGAGCGACCCAGGCAGCCGCAGGTAGAGATCTATTGATTACCTAGTCTGGCTGGGGAAGGGTTGGAACCATGTCAAGAAATTCCCTTGGCTTCTCAAATCCTAGGCTTCAGAATAAAACCTGGATTAATAGCCCGCACGTGTAGAATGCAGCGTGGGCTGGGGAAGGTATTCCTGCTAAATACCGTCTTTATTCTCCACAGAATCTGCTGGTCTGTTAGGTGAGCTTAAAATCCTGAATATTGGGTTTGAGTTCTCAGCAATCATTTGTGTTCTACACGAGTAAAGAAGCAATAAGCATTTTGTCTGCGGCAAGCTAAATCATCCTGAGGGAGCAGTTTACATCATTAGAATGTAATGAAATAAGTTGTCACCAGCAGCTGCCAACAATATTTCTGGCGACTTAGAAAAAGGTTACGTTCAGCAGACATTTTCTGAGTTGCATTTACGTTTGTCCACGGGGGAGGCAGGGTATGCTGGCAGGCTGCTTTCCCTTCTGGTTTCGTGTCTTTTAATAGAGGTGTTTCTGGGTAGGTTGGGACGACTCTAGGAAAGGGCTTGATGAAACGCTGGGTGTCAGAGCAGTAATTTAGTGCTTCCCTCGGAGGCTTGAGGGGTCTGTTCCCCTCAGAGGAGAGGTGTGTGGCGCGCTAAACGCTGCCCACCCCAGGCTTTCCAACCCCGCTGTTGGGCACGGCAGTAAAACTCTCATAGGGTGCCAGCGGCTCCACCTGCACCGTCACCGCTCGGGCCGAAGGAAGCCGCTGCTGCTCCTCGTCTGAGAACAGCATAAGCTCCTGACTGGTCGTCCCGCCCCCCCCCTTCTATACCCGGTGCTCCATTTGGTAGCCAGAGCAGTTGTTCAGTACATAAATCCTATTATGTTTAGCTGCTATTTCTCCAGCATTTAGAACAGCTTTGACACGCGGTAGACAGTCATTTGTTAAATGAGCAAATAGCGGTTACTCTCCTACTCAAACCTTCCAGACCCCCACCCCCCACCCCATTGCCTTCGGGATGTAGATCACACGGCTTAACATGGGTATAAGGCTCCCGCCTGCTCACCCCTCCCTCGCGCCCTGTGCTCCATCCGGGGCGACCTGTAGCTCCTCCAGTTCACCGTCTGTCTCGTCTCCCAGCCTTTACCCCCGCTGTTCTGTCTGCCCAGAGAGCTTCCCTTCCTGCATCCTGCCCACTGTCGCTTCCACCTGTCTGCAGGTGGCTCATCTCAGCCTAGACGGCAGCTCTTCCAGCAGGGCTCCTCTGGAGTCCCCTGAGACTGAGTTGCTGGACCTTGTTTGTGACCCGGACTCTGCACTTCCCCGGCGCAGCTCTGCTCCGCTGCACGGCACGTGCCGATCCCCGTGTCCTGTACGCGCCTGGGCTGTGAGCCCCGTGGTGCAGAGGTGACACCCACGCCATTCACGGCTGTACGGGGCCTCTCAGCGCGCACGGGTGCCGTCCCCCAGCGCGGTGAGCACTCCTGCCTGCTGCTGAGAGGGCGAGTCGGGAGGCCACAGACGACCTGAGAGCCCCAAGACGCAGCCTCGACCCCCGCCCCCGGCCTTCAGCTGGAGGGGGGCCTGCAGACGCGCCCGCAGGGCCACGGAGGGGCGGCTCTGGCTCAGCGCCCTCGCTGGGCGCCCGCACGAGCACCACTCTGGCCCAGGCTCCATCCGCCCTCGCCCAGATTAGAGCAGAGCCTCCCTGCTCTCTTGGTGCTTCTGCGCAGTCCTCCCTGCAGGGCCCGAGGAGCTGAGGCCCGGAAGGTCTGAGTAACTTGTTCAAAGCCTGCAAGGGTGCAGCAGCAAAACCATAGTGAGGAACCGTTTTTAAGGAGCTGTTTTTCCCCTACTGGGTTATAGTCCTATGCCTCCCTGGGTCCTGATTCATACTTCAGTCTCTTAAAACAGCTACGCTGCCCCCCCAGCTGCACTGCCTGCGGCCTCTGCGCCGGGTGCCCTCGCTCTCCCCTGGCAGTTCTGGGGACTCTCCCTTCCTGCATGAGCAGCATCCCTTACTCAGAGAAGGAGACTTGACTGGCAGGACGCTTTGCTGTCACCCTTAGATGCAGAGCACTGGTAAAGGCTTAATGCCTCGAAAAAACCTGCATTCAGGTTTTCATTCTTGCTGAGGATGTGTGTGTGTGTATTTATGAACTCAGTCTGTGAAGACACACAGGGGAAGGGGAGGGAGCTGAAGATCGCTCTAGTTCAGAAGTCTCTGCTTTCTCCGAAATTTCCTCTTAGCAGGTGTCTGCACCGTTGACTTCCCGATACGTCAGCTTGTTTTGCTGAAGACTTGGGGGTTCCCATGTCAAAACTTTGCCATTTCTTTTTTTTCCCCCTTGGTGTCCGTTCTCTTAGCTACTCCATGCAACTACCATCTTGCTTCCTTCATAGCAAGGCTTTTTTTTTTTTTTTTTTTTTTACTTTTTTGTTTTGCTTTGTTCTTGTCCCCAGCTTGCTGTTGCTGTGTTAGGGCACTTCATAAAACACAGTGGGGTTTTGAAGGGGGGAGAGCAATTCTGGGTTCTGGGTGATCGTGAGGACCCCCCCTTCCTCCTGGCTGTTGCTCTAAGACCTTTGCCCTCTGCTTACTGGTAGTTTGTGCCGCCCCCACTCCCCTTCTCCCACAGGTGGCCACCGGGACCTGCCACATGGCCTTGGGTGCGCACACCTACAAATAAACTTCTTTGAAGGTGCAGAGTCATATTTAGGACTGAGGTCTTGCAGGCAGTCACGGGGACCTGGGCTTTGGTTAGGGGTGAGGATGGGGAGGCGAAGAGAAAGATGGCTTTAGGGGCCAAGCAGCTGGGACAGCCTTCAAGTGGCAGGCGACGCATCCCTGGAGAATCTAGCTGGAGAGCCTGCACAGAGCTGGAGACGCACACACATCTCAGGTCTCCCCCCACGCCCCCCCCTCAGGGCCATAGCTCTTCTGAAGCTTTTATCTTATTTTTATTTTGAAATAATTTTTGATTTATGGAAAAATTACAGCAGTAGTACATTTTTATATACCCTTCACTCAGATTCCGCAAACGTCAGCCTGCTTACCGTATGTGCCTCACCATTCTCTCTCCCCAGGCACCACACAACCCCCGCCCCCACCAAAGCACACATGATTTTTTTTCTGAATCATCTGAAAGTACATCACACATGTGCAGTTTTATTTCTGTGTATTCCAGTGTGAACTTTCTAAAAACAGTGACACTATCTCACTAAACTATAGTATCATCATCATCAGGAAATTCACATGGATACAGTGTTAATTATTGTCTGATCTGTGAACCCAGCTCAAATGTTGTCCATTGTCCTATTAATAACGTCTTTTATGACAAAACAAAAAAAATTCTGGCTCAAGATCCAATCCAGGATTACTCTTTGCATTTAGTTATCATGTCTTTTTAGTTTTCTTTAATCTGGAGTATTTTTTCTTTGTCCATTATAACCTTGACACTTTTGAAGAGTACAAGATAGTTATTTTTCAGAAAGTCCCTCGGTTTAAAGTTTGGTTTTTCCTCATGATTAGATTCTGATGGTGCGCATTTGGCGGGAGGACCACAGAAGTGTTGTCGTGGCCCTTTCAGCTTCGCACTGGGAGGCACGTGATGCCAGATACGTTGATGGTAATGTCTCATCGATGGTAATGTCAACTTTGGTCACTTGGTAAGCGTGGTATCACTCAGATTTCTCCACCATGAAGTTACAATTTCTCCTTTGGTAATTAATAAGTATTTGGTGGGGAGATACTTTGAGACTGCAAATATCTTACTTCTCATCAAGATACATAGCCCACTAATTTTAGCATTCATTAATGGCTCTTGCCTGAGAAACTTATCACCATGGTGCTTGTCAATGGTGACTTTGAGTTTCACTATTTCTTCTGTATTTATTCGTTGGCAGTTACTTTAAGGGAAGAAACCTTTCCTTTCCGACTGAGTGAGTGACTGACTTGTATTGATGGTCTCACAGACTCATATTCTATGGGTTGTCATTCGTTACTGAAATTGTTTATTCTGATGCTCAAATTGACCCACTTTTTGCTAGCGGGGAGCGCTCTGCGGCTGGCTCTTTGTCTTTCTGACGCGTCCCTGTCGGCCTGAGTACTCGCTCGCCCTGCGCAGCAGCACGTTGTGGGCTCCTCTCGTTCCTACCCTGTCCCGGTCCTGAGACGAGCCCCCAGTCCTCCTGGTGAAGAGTGACGTTTAGAAGCCGAGACCTGGGTGCTGGGGATGCTCGCCAACACTGAGATGCCTTTTCTAGTCCCTCTCAGCACACAGGCGAGGGAGCACATCCACGCTCACGCACGTTCCTGTGACGGCTGTTTCTCCAGGGCCTTCGCTTTGGCTTACGTAGCACACAGGGCAATGAGAAAGGAATTACTATTTTGTGTTTGGTTAGTCCTTTAAAAAAATTCTAGGATTCATATTTTCATCAAGATTAAAAATGACTCAGCTTTTCCTCCCCAATTCCTGGACACATTTCACAGATCTATTTTAAATTTGCCAACTCTAGAACACGTGTTACAGAGGACACCGAGCGTCGATTGGTGTAAGTAGCCAGGAACAGTAGGGGAATGCAGGCCTTCGTGCCGTCCAGTGCTCGCCTGCACGAGGCTGCGGGGTCGGACTGCCGCAGCTTGGGGTCTTGTTCTCTCTGTGCAGCAGGTGGGTGGGAAAAGTTCATTATTCGGACACATGTGATCAGCATTGCTCTAGAGAAAATAAGCACCAGTGTTGTATTTAGACACATATTACTGCGCCACCGTGGTCTCGGATGTTGGCTAACGTTAATGGCACTCAGTGAAAAGGATGCTCTGTGCTGGGACAGAAAGGTGCTTGGTACGCTGACGGGTGCTGGGCCTGTTCAAGAAAGGCTGCAGCACGACATTTCTCCCACTTACGTTTCCATGGAGTCTCCTTTTTGTGGAGGATGGAGATGAGTTTGTGTTCCATGGAAGCCACTTTGGGAAACGCTGTTACATTCACTCACAGGAAGTCACAATACTAAAAATGTCCCAGAAAACACGACTTGCTCTGGGTCCCTGGACTCCCCTGCATGAGGTCCTGACGAACTGGTTTGTGTTTTCTGAAGATAATGTGTGAGTTCCATTTTCCCTCTGTCCCAGATTTCTGTGTCCCCAGTCAAACGGAAGACTTGGGGTTTTCCTGTCTCTGTATCAGTGAGGTAGTGGAGATGTTTAAAATGTAACACATGTGCAAACCACTCGGAATGTTTATTTCTGATGGGTACATCCTTGGTAGCTCCTGATTCCCGAAGGGCTCCTGCCCCAATGCCTGCTAAAGTATGTTGTGATCTCAACCCCTGAAGTGAATGTGGAACCCTTAGGAAGATGCATATGCGAGGATGAGGTGACCCCGTGGAAGTGTTAGTGACACGCAGACCGATGCCACCGCGCTGCACGCTCTCACCATAACCCGTAAAAACTTGTTTACCAGAGAAAGTAAGAGTTGATAACCTTAAGAAACACACACTTTTACACCGATTTCTCTTTTTCAGAGAGTCACAGAAAATGCAAGTTGAACTAAAATTTTAAGCAAGTGGATTAAATTACACAAAGATTTTAGTATTTCATGCGTCTAGAATAACGAAGCTATCACATCATTCTATACTGGTGTTTTCGGCTGACTGATAGATGTTTACTAATGCTGCTAAACATGTGCCTCCAACATTTTAAAGATTAATGAATAGAACATTTTGGGTCCCTGAATGGGTTTTAGATCTGTAAATCAATCTCACGGATCATTTTAAATTACTAATCATAAGCAAATAGATAAGCAAGAATGACTCTAAATTGGGTTAATTACTGTAGCTCAAGTTTTAGCTCATAATTTTGACTTTCAAAGGCTACACAAACCAATTTTGTACTCTTAGATTATAATGAGCAGTCTTTATTCTTTAATCAGTTTGCCCCGTATCTAGCTGTCTAATGTAACATTCCTTTGAAGTCTAGAAAGATCTAACATAATTGAAGAAATGTCGAACTACTTGACTCTTTTTTTTAATATAAAGGAATTAAACATTAATCAGGCTTGCGCATCTCAATTAAGCCAATTAAAATTATCACAGAATGCAGTGCATACCGCACTAGGTAGCTTTAATGCCTGAATACATTATCAACTTTTGCCTAATGTTCCCATCTTCATGATTTTGTTACTCAAAAAGTAAACACAGACCTGAAGTCCATGTTAAAAAGTCTACCAGTTAATACAAAGCCCTGGTGCAGTAAACACTTAAAACGGTATTTATTCAGCTATCACTGACAGTGCTGGAACTCACTTTAAATCTTTCTGCCAAAAAAGGAGTTCGGTAGTTTCGGTGATGACTGATACCTTCATCCAAATAGCTCGTCAGCTATTCAGTTTGCTTCCCTAACAACTGGGAAGCAGTTTTGGTCTTGCAGGCTATGGTATACACACAAAGTCCATATAATTACTAATAATTTGTAACAAGTGTTAATTGATAGACAGCTCCCCCGGTAGCTTAATTAAAGCTGTAGGATAGCAAGGCGGTTTACAACCGGGATTGATCTCAATTAGTCAGCGAGGTCTGCAGTCTGTTCAAAGGAGAGTGGGGAAGTTTAGCCTAGTGAGGCTTTGGGGGTTGTGTCTCGTCTCACCCGTTCTCTCCCTTCAAGAAGAGAAATACGACGAGAAGAGCTGCCTGGCTTCGTCGGGAGCCGTCTGCTCAGCTTGCGCGGCGCCTTGCTTGTAGACGCTCCAGCGTGTGTGCCTCCCTTTGTGTGTTCTCTGTCAGGTTACTGAAAAATATTCAAGCATTTGCTTTTATTATACCCAGTGGTACACCTTGCTGAATACCCACCCTGAGGGACCCGAAAGTAGAAGGAAAAAACAATTTCTTAAAATGTCAGGTTTTGATCCTGTAGATCTGTTTGCAAACTGGCATTTTGGGACCATAATTAAAAGGAAGCCCCAGAAAGGTGGCGTGCAGGAATCACGAGGGACGGGGAGGCCCGGGGGTCTTGGAAAGCCAGCGTGGCTGCTTCAGGACTCGACTGACTTTGCCATGCGGGCTGATGCAGTGAGAACCTAACCTCAGCGTTGCTGAAATGCCCCTGTGGAATAGAAGAGGGGAAGAGTGTCATCTGCGCTCAGGGAGATCACAGACTGGCTGCAAACAGCTGCTGAAACATTAATTAATCTGTTTGCAAATAAATTGTGGATCTGCACTAGCTGGAATTGCTGTTATGAACAAGCTGGGATGCTGTACTTCCCAGATTTGTCTGAATTTTAAGATTTTTTTTTTCATATACTGTAAAATCACCAGGGCCCAGATACTGTGTGTTTACCTCTGGGAGCTCTGAGCGAGTGTGCTGACACCACCTCACAGATCTCAGTGTGGAGGCAGTTCGTACTAGTTGTGGTCCTTTGAAGGCTGCACAATACTGTGTGGAAGGTCTGCACCTCATTGAGGTCAGATTTGTTAATCAAAGAGAATGAAATATTCCACAGAGCAAATGAATGTGGATTTAGTAATTTTGTAATTTTAAAGCACTTCGTAAGTGTCACATTTGCTTAATTATGTTTTAACTGGACTGCGGCAAATTCTAGTTGCCTTGACACTTGGAAGGTTAATGTTGATTCCTGGTGTTTACTCGGTTTAAAAAAGTGATAGGATATACAGCTGGGACGGAGAGTCTGTAGGAGTTTGTTTTGCCAAAATTTGAAGTTCTGATGCTCCATGTTTCCTGGTTTTTTGTCCTTTGCTCTTGAAGGTGATTTTAATTCAGTGAGCATTCATGTGACCACTCTTCAGTTATTCAACAAATATTTATCAAATGCCAAATGTGAGCCAATTACTCTGCTAGGTCCTGGGATACAAAAGGTGCTGAGAATATAACCCTTGTTCTCAAAGGGCTATGGGCTAGTGCAGGGGTCGGTGGCTTTTCCTCAAAGAGCCAGATGGCAAACATTTTGGCTTTGGGGCCTGTCGCTGCCGGGTAAGAGCAGCTGTAGGCAGTATGTAAATGAACGAGCATGAGGGGGTTCCAATAAAACTTTGTTGACAAAGCCCAGCAGTGGCTGGAATTACCCTTGGGCTGCGGTTTGCCATTCCCAGCTCTAGTGAGAAGGAGTCAGATAAAAAGCCAGATTACCTGCAATACAGCAGAACAGCCTGACTGCGTGCCCTTAAAATTATAATGTGCTCTTAGGGCACATCGGAGGGACATTTGGAGGTGGTAGTGGTTGTAAGTTAGGGTTAGGGTCCACAAAGTCTTTAGAAGATGAAATGAAGCTACTCAGATGAAGGGACAAACAAGGTGAGCAGAATGTCCCAGTTACAGGAGACAAGATGGGTCAAAGTCAAGGGTGGGATACAGCATCGTATGTGTGGTGGTGTCATTAAGACCATTCGTGCCTATTCTGGTTCTCCTCCTCCTTTCAAACACAGGGAACCATCACAGTTCTCCATCCTGCCCTTAAGGCAAGCATAGCCATGGGACTCGCTTTGGCCAATGGAATGTGAGAAGTGGACGACGTAAGAGCCAGCGCTCGACTGGCCCTCCACACTCACATCTGTCGCCGCAGGGACCACAGAAGCGCTTGTTGACTTAGACCCTCCATCTACCTTGGTTCCTGAGAGGTCATGAAGACAGATACCTCTTTCCAGTTTGCACTGAACATTTAGTGTGAGATTCTGATAAATCTGTGTTGAGTAAAACACCAAAACGTTGTTGTTACTGTGTTTTAAATCCCAGCCTAGCCTAGTCTATCCCGATTGTTGCAGTGTGTTCCTGGGACTGGAAGTGTTCGTGGAAGGCTTTGTCCTGGGTACTGGGATAAATCCAAGGACTTTACAGTCTACTGGCACTCAGTTATGACACAAAGCAAGGTATGGTAAGTGCTCCGAGAGGAGTGACAGGTGATAGGGGGCCACAGAAGGGAGAGAAGCCATCCTCAGGACTGTCAGGAAAGGTTTTGCTACAGAGCTGTCGTTGAGTTGAGCTATAAAGGACAATTAGGATTTTGTCTGGCAATTACATACAACAAGTTGGAAGAGGCTTGTGAGTGATAACAAGAGAATGAGAAAAGATATAGAGACCAAAAAGTGTAACTGAAAATTACTCAGACTGGCAAGACAAGAAAATCAGTCAGTGCACGGGGGCCCTTATGCGCTGCACTAAGGGGGCTGAACTCTGAGGCAGAGTGGGCAAAGCAACGGACAGGGGTCAGAAGCTGTGGCTCTCTCGCTCTTCCTGCCAGTTACTGGAGGCTGTTGGAGGGCGCTGGGGGAGGAAGGGTGGGGCCTGGGTTGAAAAGTTGCTCTCAGGTTAGCACAGCCCTGGGCACCTTCCTGATTCTGTTCCTGAAGACAGCAGGCAAGGAACCTGAAGATGTGAACGGAACAAGGCAATGGCTGGATTTCAGGGAAACTTACGCGAAAGCTTATTCTGGGTTTATTGATTTAGTTTTAAAGGTCACGTCATGGGGCGCAGAGAAGTTCCATGAATCGTTCGGATGGTTCAAGGCCTGTGCGAGAGCTGACGCTTCCCGGCCTCCAAGCCAGAGCCCTATCGCACCTCACTCCTTCCGCAGTGAGGGCCTCTTGAGCCAGGAGCCTGTTCTTCAAGTGCACCCGAAGGGGGGCAGGGAGTCTGAGGGCAGAAGTGAGCTCTGGGGTGGCTGGAGGAGCAACTCCAAAAGAGCAAAGGAAATGTCATCGTGCGACTGCCCTTGGTTCATGGAAGCGGGAGTCAGGTTATATGAAAAGACCTGAAGTGATCGCCAGAGGTTGGGGGCGCAGGAAATAGGGGGCGCTTGGTGAGAGCGTACGAACTCTCAGCCACAGGGTGAGGGAGGTCTGAGGATCCAGGGCACAGCATGGAGGCTACGGCTAATAACCCTGCATCGTATAATTGAAGTTTGCCAAGAAAGTAGAGCCTAAGTGTTCTCACCAAAAAAAGAGAAAAGGATAAAACGCGAGGTGAGAGATGCATGTGTTCATTAGCCAGATGGGGGCGGGTCCTTCTTAACACGCGTGTCAAATCGCCACGATGCACACTTTGAGTGTCTTACAATTTTATTTGTCAGTTATACATCAAAAAAGGGGGAAAGAAAAAGACCTGGCGTTCCCGTAGACACAGTCACCCTGAACACTAGGCTTACGCGTCTGGTAACATCCGCTTGTGGGCTTCTAGTTCCCGAAACTTTGCTAATTTATTTCAAAAGTCTGTTTGTAATTATATCAATACATCAATACAATATTATCCTAGGAGTAATAAGTTGTAGAGATTTATTGTCGATGGCTCTCTGCTTCAGAGGCAGTGAGGTGCAGAGCATGGAACTGGGAGTCAGGTCGCCTGGCTAGCCTGGTTCCCAAACTTGCCAACTCTGTGCAAAACTCAGCCTCTTTTGGAATTTTCTCACCCACCCCCTTGAGAAATACTGTCAAATCTTTGTAAATAAAAGCATTGTTTTTGCTGCTACCAATTTTAAGAAGTGGCTTTCCAAGTTCAACCAAGAAGGAAAAGAGCACTGCTCTGGGACATCAGCACTGCCCGTCCAGGACGGCGGGGCCAGGCCGGACCACTGCACTTCTCCTGGGGCGTCTCCGTCTTCCTCAGGGTGAAGGCCAGGGTGCGTTTTTCGCATCTAGACTGTGAGCTCTCTTTCACTAGTGGGTCTGTTACGCATTTGTTTACGCGGCTTTCCCTCCGATTTATCTGGGTCCTCGTTGAGAAGCACGTCTTACTAGTCTTTGACCTTCCCCCGGGGAGGTAGAATGGAATGGCACTGTGTGTGAGTCGCACCTGCCCAGACGCCCCTCACTGTGCACAGTCAGGGTGTGGGGGGCAGAGGAGGCAGAGGCCGGGGCAGGGAGGGGGCAGGTCTCAGCGGGCAGGAGGGTGACGCCAGCCCGTTGCAGGGAATTAGTCTGTGGTCCTGAGTCGGCAGTGTCCGGGAGACTCGCCTTCTGGCTTCCGTTCTCTCTCACAGTCCTGGTCCCCGTCCTTCTTGTAGAGCATATTGCTTTGCTGGCTGTGATTCTTGTGTTTAAAAGTTTTTGTTTTTGTTTTTGTTTTTGTTTTTGTTTTTGTTTTTGTTTTTGCAACATGGCTGCTAAACGCAGCTGCCTAGTTCATCTCTGCTCAGCTGAAACGGCTGCAGTCTGTCCCAATGCTGGGAGGAAACCTGTGCTGTTGGAATTAATGAGAGCTGGGGTGTCAGTCCCCAGTGTAGAGCCTTCCTCAGAGACTCTCGAGGGCAACTTTGTGCCGCGTGCCTCACCTCTGCCTGGGGCAAGGGCTGCTGGGTCTCCCTCTCGCCTTGGCAGCATCCTGGGCACATCCCTTGGCCTTTCCAGTCACCTCTGGCTTTAGTGTTGTCTCATTTTAAGGCAGTAAAACGGCCAGTCCAGTTCAAACCACAGCTTCATTCTCCCAGCCAGTTTCAAACGTCTCTGTTTATCCGCTTCTCGCCAAGCCTCAGCCCCACTCAGTGTTCTGTAGAGCCAGCAGGAGAAGACGTGTAGTATGTTACTCCTTCACTGTTGCTCTGCGTTATTCATCTACTTTTCTCACCCCTTTCTTTATGCTCCTAGCTTCTCCTGTGTGAAGGCAGGAAGGGTGAGATGAAGGTTAAAAGGCGCTGCTGTACCTGACGAGCAGGCTGAAGTCTGGCTGTAGTGCCTGTCGTGGCAGAAAGCTGCAAGTTGGCGCTCTCCTTCTGGGAAGCCTCTGCGGGTCCTCTGGAGGTCGCTGCGGGGACCCCTGGCACTGCGCCAGCCCGCAGTGTGGCAGACCTGTCCTCTAGCTGAGCTTTTACGGCTCTTCTCTGGGCTCCTGTGCAGGTGGGGGACCGCCTGCCTCCCTCCTGGTGGTGTCCTGCCCTGACAGGCGCCTTCAGTGGGGACCTTTCAAGACAGCAGCTAGTGAGATGAACCCTTAGTCCAGAAGAAAACTCAGCGTCCTTGCCCCACCAAGTTCTGGAAGGACAAGCCACTCGTATCGCTGCCTTTCCTCGTCACCGTGGTCCACACACATTTTTATCTTTATCCTGAAGACATTGTTGGCATTTCCCAAGACCGGCCCAGGCCCAGCTCTGGGCAAGGCCACGGGGCGGTCTGTGCTGGGAGCTGTCGTATCGGCCCCTCTTCTGGAAGACGGCCCTTTCTGGAGGCTCCCTTCCCACCTGGCTGAGGAGAGGCCGGTGCGAGGGGGGCCGGGGAAGGGCCGCAGCGCCGCTGACTCAGTGACGGCTGTTTCCTCCCTTGACTCTGCCATCATCTCTGACACCCTGAGTTCTCCTCCAAGCCTGGGTCTCGGTCACAGCTCTCGTTTTCCTGTCTGCAGTGAGTCTTCAGGGTTTGTATCATTTATGTGTCCTCTGTATAGATATCTGTTCTTTTCTGCTTTGGGCTTCACTTTACATTTCAAGACAATTGGGAAGTCCCTTTCAACGGTTTGACAGAGTAACATGTGAGAGTGTTTGCCGTGCATACCAATTTTAAGGGTCAGATTCCACTTCCATACACAGGTGCTCATTTCTGAATTGACTTCGCCCATGTCCGTCCCTGTGGTCAAGCCAAGAGAAAGCATGTGGCCTGGAGAGGATCCTCGTTCGCTGTTACCTGGGAACCATCCCTTCTGCTGGCTTAATGCTGATCAAGGTCTGTCAAAGATAGTACCAACTATCCATAAAGTTTACTGGTAAATGAAAACACACTCTTCTGAACAAAACCCAGCAGACGGAATCCAGGGCAGCGCAGAAGAGTGCGAGCAAATGGCTCAGCTCGGGAACACGCGGCTGGTGGTCAGGAGGTCTGCTAACACAGTCTGCCGTATAGCGAGGCTAAGAGGGAAAAACACTTCAACAGACAGTGAGACAACATTTGCAAAGTTAAACGTCTTTGCCTGAATTAAACTTTTTATGGCAGAAATGGATGGATTATCCTTTAACATAATGAAACTACATTTTAGTTTAAAGTCCAGAATCATTCTTGGTAATAAAATGCTAGAAGCCTTCTTACTGAATTCAGGAGTAAGACAAATTGCCAACAGTCATCACTGCTTAGCATCGGTTTTAAAGTCCTGGGCACTGCGGTTAGAGAAGCGGTGACTATTAGATGCATTTTAAAAAAATTATTTTTGCTTGTTATAATTACAGATCTGAGAAATCCAAGATAGTAAACTGGGGGAAAATCTCTAGAGACAGTAAAAGAATATGGCTATGTAATGAATCGGTATGGAATTAATGCCCCCAAAACAACAGCTAACACAGAAACAATTAGAAGTTAGCAAATATGATGGAAAGAAACATCCCACTTACCAAAACTACGGGTATGATTAATTACTTAGAAATAAATTCAACAAAAAAGGTGCGGGAAATACAGGGAAAACCTATTTCCTCAAGTGAAGACATGGTAATAGTTTGCTGTAAATGAGAGTAATTATTATCTTTTAACTCTGCCTCTGAGGTACAAAAGTGCAACTCAATGAAACAAACTTTGCTGAGGCACATGAAAAAAGACTAATGATGGAAAAAATGAATTTTGTTGTTGTATTGGGAGACTTAATAACATGACAATTCTCCATAAATTAATCTAGATATTCAAGTAATTCAGTAAAAATACTGACTTCTCTTGTGATCTTGGCAAAATGATACTATAATTTATTTGGAGAAATAAACATGGGAAGATTCTAGAGAATTAAGAAGGAAGGACAAACCTCATGACATAATAAACTGTATCACAAATCTGTGACATTTAGAGCCAAGTAGATTATCTGGAAATAGAACTTAACACAAATGGAGACCGATCCTTGGTTAAAGTGTTCTTTCAGATCAATGTTAAAAAAATATTTAGTAAAAGATTTCGTTAGAGGCAACTGGGTAGCCACTGGAAAAAAAAGAATTTTTAACCAAATTTCTACTTCATATCTTACATCAAAAAAGATTTTTAAAGCCTGAAATGTAAAAACCATGCTGTGAATGTTCCAGAGAACTCAGAGTTGCATTTGTTTTTAATTATTTTGAATGAGGAAGACTACGTTAACTACGAAACAAAACCTAGAAAACAAATGTATTGATAAATTTGAGAACATAGATATTTAATATTTTATACAGAAAAGGAAAGCCATAAGCCACAATAAAAAACAAAACACAAGCTGGGAATGCGTTTGTTTATAGAGAGTGCCCTTGAAGTGTCAGGAGAAGGACTGAGAGGATGTCAGCGAGGTGTCTGTGAAGATGCACAGGAACACGGCTGAGGGGCCACACTCGTAACAGAAGCAGCACAAAGGAAGATGGCGACGGGCCATTACAACCTGCTCATTTGCCAAAGGTTAAAAAGTGTGACCTTTTCCAGTGTTGGCCTACATCCAGGAAAGAAAAGAATGCACTTGTGGACTGTTGGCAGGAGTGTAAATCGGCGAAATGTTTAGAGATTATTTTGGTATGATTGTCAAATTTCAAAACGTGCATATTCTTTCACTGAGGCATCCCACGCGTGTGCACGTCTGTACGTGACGTTCCACACCGTCCGCACGCGCTGTATAGGTCCACGTTGCAGGCCAGGTTGCAGCGTTGCCTGTGACAGCAAAAATGTTGACACCAACACCGACGTGCTTAACGATGCACGGTATGTTCATATTCGTACCCATGAGAAAGCTTGGGGCAAATACAGGGACACCGAGGAGCGGACTTGAGGAAGTCGCGCCACGTGTGATCGTGTCTGCGAGCAGCGAAGGGAACCCGGCTAACGCGGACGTGCGGGCGTTTGTCTGCAGGCTTTACAGGCAGAAGAGGGAAGAAGCCGCTGAACACGGCTGCCCCCGACAGCAGGGCTGAAGGGCCGCGAGGAGGAGGGCCTTCAAAACCGGCCGTGCTCTCCCGCGCCACTTGGACGGCGGCGGCCGTGTCCCCCGAGCCGAGCCGCGGGGACTTTCACAACCCGAAGAGCAGGCGGAGGCGCTCCGAGAGGCGGCAGAGGCTGCGGTGTCCTCCGCGTCCGCGCCCTCCCCGCGTGCCGGCGTCTGCGTCCTCCTCCCGCGGGCCTTCCTCTGGCCCCGGCGCGCTCGGCCCGCCCCAGCAGTACCCTGGAAACTCAAGGAACGAACGATGAATGCGCCTCGGGAGCAGCCCGAGCGCTGAATGACGGGGGGGGGGGGGGGGGGGGCCGCTGTGCAGACTCTCCAGTCCCCGCGGCGTCTCCGCGCTTCTCCCGTGGGACTAGGGCCCGGGCACCACGTGGCAGCTGGCTTGATGAGGCAGCTTCCGCCGGCTGTCTCTACTTCCCTGACTCACTCCCTTACCAACGCTCCACCTTCTAAATAAGCTGCCAGCGCGCACCCCTTTGTCTGATGATCAGCTCCTGGGAGAGCAGCGCTAGGCCGGGGCCTCTCTGCGCTCAGGGCCGAGACAGGCGCGCTCAGCCGGCGGGCTCGGCGGCTGCGCGGGGACGCCTAGGACCATCCGTGCGCATACTCCCCAGGTGAGAGCGTCTGTAAATCACAGAAGGCTGCTGTGGCAATCAAGACATCCTTTAAACCTTAGATAAAGAGCCCCTCTAAGTGCTAGGCTGGTGGGCTCCTCCTGAGACTTCTGGGAAGCGGAGGGGAGCTGAGAGGCTGAAGAATCAGCCTTGAGTGTTCTGAGAGCTCACCTGGGTCGTTCTTGGCATCTCCCATTTCCCTGAGCAAACATGTTTCCTTCATACGGGATGGCCGAAACGTGTGTGTGTGTGTGTGTGTGTGTGTGTGCGCGCGTGCATGCATGTGCCGGGGCCGTTGCAGGATCTGGGACCTTTTCCACAGGCTGCAGTGGAAGTGTTTGTCCCAGGTCCTCAGTGTCCCAGTCACAATTCGGCTTTACCCACACTTGTGTCCCACCAGGATTTATAGAGCTGTCAGCTTATAATTGGACTGAAGGGCTGAGTTCAGTTATGGAAACAGAATTTTATTCGATTCTCGTGTTTTGAACAGTTGAGCATTTTACAGCCAGGTTGGTGAAAGGTTTTTATGCTATTGGTGTCATGAAACATTTTATAGGGAGGGATAATTGAGTTTTTATTTCTACTAGAAAACAATGCTGCCTGGTTGGCTTTGGGGACCAAAACAAGGAAGAGTTCAATTAATAACCAGAATTCAGGGAGGCCCAGTAATTATGAAAGCTGCATAAAGACCACTGCAGGGGAACAGCGGGACCAGAGAGAGCAAGACTAATTTCGATTCTTCTGTAAAATTCTGATGGGAACAATGAAACAGTCAAGGACATTATAAATCCATTCATTTATTTCAGAATTTGCAAAACAAATCCCTTCTTACACATAGCATTTGTACAACACGAAATTATTATTCAATAAATTGACATCTTAAACCTATTACTGCCTAAACCCATCTATTACTGAGCTATTCAGAGCACTAAGTTAACATTTACCAGAACATTCATCCTCACATCATGGGGAGATCAAGCTGAAATCCTTTATTTCATATTCAGATCTTGCCAGGTCAGGATTGAAATCGGCTACCTTTCTGATACTTTACTGAAAAGCCACTGTGAAATCCACAAAAGAATTATTATCAAGTTACTGCAGTTATTCAGCTAGATGTTGACTTTGATATGTCAAATCTCTGATCTTTAATAGAAAATTGATGGTCGTGCCCCGAGGGTCAGTCATACGCACGACCAGGATAGGCCAGGGTTTGCATCAAATTACAGCCAGTCTGTGGTCTCATTCCTTGGCAGCCAAAGTCAGACAAAGCAAACGGATCCCGTGCTGCTTGGGTCTCCTCATTGTCTGTGTTGGCAAATGGACTTAATTCTGTAATGGGGGCTGCTGGGCGCAATCTGCCTTATTGATTTTCCGGAGAGTTTTTCTTAGAGTGCCCGGAAGTGCAGTAAAAGAAAAGCCACTGGTGCAGTTTTCCTTTCTCTCCACCTCAGATGGCTGTGCCGGCCGCTGACTGATTCTGCCACTAGAAATCATACGAAGATATTAAATTGTATCATCAATCAATTTGTTTTTAGAGGATCGGCTTTCTCTGTGTTAGCAAGCTGGAGGAAAAGAAGCAGTAATTCCCTTATGTCTTGATCATGGGGCACGTTATTTGGCCCTATGGCTCCCTGGATCTGAGCTCTGCTAAAATGAACTATTTCCGTAATGGTAATGGCTGCCCCGCACCCATTTCCGGTGTTGGAGGTGGGAAGGCGGGGGGGAACCTGGAGAGGAAGATCCTGATAGAAGGCCTGTGCTTTTCACAGATACTCCAGCATCTTCAGAGTTGCTCGGCTCTCCTGGCATGAATCACAGACCATGGAGCTAGAACAGATGGCCACGCCCTCCCCTCCAGCCCCCGAAGGTGCAGGTGAAGACACTGAGAGCCAGCTACATCGAGGGGGTTGGACAGAGGGGCACAGAGAGTGAGTGCTCTGGTCCAGTCTGTCGGTCGCTAAGCAGAACGTAAAGCAGAATAAAATGAAAAGGCGGTCAAGGTCGTTTTCTTGATACTCCCGTCCTACACTTCAGTCTTCTCATCTCTAAGCTGCCCTCTCCTCCGAGGGCTGTCGTGAACGTGGCGTGAGAGTGTCTGTGCTGCTGGGTGGCCTCTCCTGGGGCACAGCTCGCCGGGCGTGGGCGCCGGGCTCAGGCGGGCTGCGGCCACCGTGGGGCAGAGCTGGGCTCTGCACCTCACCCCTGCCTGCCTGCTGGGAGCAGTGCTCTCTGTGCTGTGCTGAACTGGGGCATGGGAAGAAACAGGTGCCGACCTGTGCGTGCTGTTTTGACTGGTTTATCGCTTTCCAGATTCAAAGAGCCAGGACCTGTTTTGGTTTCCTGGTGTTTGGTGGGTCAGACCCACCTCTGGTTCCATCGCTGATTCTGGGAGGGGAGGCGCTCGCCTCTGCAGGGCACACTCGTGTGAGGTGCCAGAGGGCATGATGTCAGACCCGAGCAGGCCAGCAGGTCACAGCCCCGCCGAGACAAGAGTGAAGATCACCCCTCTGAAGAATATGTCATTACAGCTTCCGCCATTTAAGTTGTGTGGACATCTGTGCATGTCTGAAATCCCCTTCTGATGCCACCGTGTTTGAAAAAATGTTGCAGAGCAATATTAATAACAGTGATTACATTTTTTGAAAGTTTTAATGTACGCCCAACATCAGGCTGTGTATTTTACATGAATATGTTCACTCTTTTTATTATTCCTCGTCTGCAGAGGGGGAAAGTAAAGCTTAGGAAAGCGAAACAAGGTTCCCAGAGTCCTGCGGTGAGCGACCAGCGGCCTTCGGTTCCGAGCCGCGAGGCTCCTGGGCCCGGGCCGTGCTGTTCGCGGGCACCAGATGCAAGAGGAAAAGCACCTTGTGGCTCCTCAGCGCGGCCGTTCTCTGAACCTCTGCACGGGGCGCAGAAGACAAACTGAAACCTATCTTGTCGTTTCTTAGGGTCCCTCCTTCCTTCCTTCCTTTGCACACATTTGTTAAGACTTTGGTGCCTGCAGCAAGCCGTGTTTGGGCCTAGGCAGACAAAGATGGAGAAATCTCGGTTCTCATCTGGTTAATACAGTCCAATTGGAGGCGTGGTTCCCAGGGTGTGGTGTGGCTGCGAACAGGGTGAAAAGCTGGGCTTTTGCCAAGGAAGAGGATGTGAAGAAATCGGGTTGGGTTTTATAGGGGACACCTTTTCCCCCTTTTCATTCTGGATCTTTATGTTCTTCAAGACAAAGATGCAGATTTTACCTCTGGGGAAAGAAAACGCTGTGAGGGGCTTAAAAATGTACTTTAAGGAAGGTGTTCTTCTGGGTTTGTGGGGGTGAGCACTGGAAATGATATTCATCTGGCTCAAAATAAATACTCATTAAATAATTTCAAAAGAAGCCACAGGCAGGCTCTTGTAAACCCAGGGTCAACCAGAGCCACCCAAATTTGCAGCTGGCGTCAGCCCCTCCCCAACAAAACATGAGTGTGTTTTAATGAAAGAGGAAGACTAAATGTTTTCCCTGCATTTCCAGGCATCGAACGCTCGCAGAGCGCGCTCTGCCTCGCAGCCAGAGCTGGCCCCTTCCTCGCCCTGCCCCTTTCATCTCCCTTTGTTCTGGGTCTGTGCTGAGGCCGAGACTTCCCCAGCTCTCTCTGTCTTACTGTGGCTCTGAGAGATGATTGCCTTCTGGTGAAGCCCTTTCCCCTTCTTCTGTACCCGAGCTCCGTGTTCAATGAACATCAAAAAGCCTTATCATACCCTGATGGTTTAAATCTTTAAACAGAGCGTAACAGCCGGAGTACATCCAGACCGTGCACATCCTAGAGCCTTGTCACTATGTGTTCCTGCAACAATTACCAGGAGAGGGAGGCTGCGGAGTGAATCAAGTAGCGAGTGTTGTCTCCCCGGACTCCATGCTGATGCTCTGATCAGGACTTCAGCAAAATTCTGTTTGAAATGAGAATAGACTAATTTTCATCCGACTCTTCTCAGAGGAATCCCATGTGGTCCAACACGCCAAGGGTCATCATTAGAAAACCGCCTTCAAAAGAGCTGAGGCTTCTTGTGGCAAAGCTCTCTCCCTTTGTTAAATTTATAAACATTTATGTAAAAATGTATACATTAATTGTTCAGGCTCTTCTCAGCCTGGAAAGCTATGCCCAGGAACGTACTTGGGGGAAATAAACTCACAAAAATACCCCAAGTCAGGATGAAAATGGCCTCGTTTTGACTGAAAATTCAGAAGAATTCAGTGATCAAAGGCGATTCTACTCCCAGCTGTTCAAAGGGACTTGTATTAAAAAAAAATCAGATGTGACCAAGAATAGAAAGGAACTCATTAAGCACTTAATGAGACGGTGACAGGTGAAGCCATCACTTGCTTAAACACTGTACAGTCTTTTTTTCCTTCTGTAGGAGTCACTCGTTTGTTTTCCTGGGTTCGATGTAGATTTCCTATACGTCGTAATAAAAATGCAAAAAAGTTCATCAAAGGGGGAGCATTTTTCAGCCCCGTGTCGCCGGGCAGCCGCGTAATGAAGACGTCCTTTTCCCTGCTTGCCCTTCACCTTCCGTGGGAAATGTTTGTAAGCACATCCAGGGAAACAAAGAGTTGACCCGCTTCTCCTTTCTCCTCTTCGCAGGTTTCCTTGGGAGAGAGACCCCTAAGCGAGCAAGTCCGCCAGGAAAGGCACGACTTGGGGGAGTTTAGCAATAAACCTCATAGCCCAGACTGAAGGTAAGCTGCTGGTGTCCCCAGGGACACGACAGCAAGGCGCCCCAGAGAGGCGCAGGGCTGGGCACCCTCTTACGGCTTTCACTTTGCTGCTCTGGTGTTCATAAGTCACCAAAGCCAAGCACACGGAATTTCTTTCTTTCTTTCTTTCCTTTTCTTCCTTCTGATTCTCCCAAGCAGCTTAAATCCCCTTTGACTTTCCCCAGGCAAGACGGGGATCTCTTGCAGGTTTCCAGGCTCTGACCTTCCCGGCATTGCTCTCCCAACACTAGTAGCCAGTTTTTTTATTCTTTAAGTGCTAGAGGAGTCATGAAAAATTCAGACACTGGGTTTCCCTGAGACCAATCTGGTGGCTTTTCCTTTGTGCTAACTGCTGCTTTATATGCATCATTCAAAAGGTACATACCAAGTTGTCAGCCCCTGAACCGCTACTTGGTGTTAAACATGAATATTTGTAGCTTAGCAAGGGACTAAATTTAAAAA
This sequence comes from Camelus ferus, assembly GCF_009834535.1. Lineage (NCBI taxonomy): Eukaryota > Metazoa > Chordata > Mammalia > Artiodactyla > Camelidae > Camelus > Camelus ferus. Next base: position 63,901,167 of record NC_045704.1, read on the forward strand.
AAATTAATATTTGACAAGCCCAAAGAAAGGCATAACAGGTCCAGAAGTATCCATTTGAAAGGTTTTTTATTTGTAAAAAGTCAAAACTTTTTGTCCTACTGGGGTGATTCGGAGCCACAGAAGGTTTGCTTTGAAAAAGCTCTGATTACTAGGCTTCTTCCAGGAGCATCGATCATGATTGCAGCAGCGCAAACACGGCGCGACGCGAATGTAGGAGGAATATTCATTCTATGCAGGTGCCACTAATCTTACATGACCAGGAGGCCAGGCGGGATGATGTAAGACTGATGCCCGTTACACACCAGCTGCACCTACGGCGGCGAAGCTGCCTTTGCCCACGTTCCTTAATTAGAACTAGAACCAGCTTAGAACTAACAGAACCGCTCATTAGTCACACAAGGAAGGGCTGCCCCTCCCGCTCGCGTGGAAAATCTGCATGACTCGCCGCCTTAGGAGCTCAGTCCCTGGTCCTCTTGCTGCCTGCCTGTAGCTGTCTTGTACTAACGAGTGGTTCTAAATTTAGTCTGCTGTGACAAACTAATATTAATACAGTATTTCATGGCCCAGAGCACTGTTAATACACAGGAATGAAACCCAGAGTCGAAGGAAGGGGCGAGGGAGGGAGATTACTTTGTGTGATTGTCAAGACACAAGATGATCCAAGTATGTAGATACTAAGACTTAAATATAATACACTGCTTACGGATTTATATTATGTGAAACATTTTCTATTATTTTAAATCCTCATGGTATTAGTTTCCTATTTTCAGGGGTTTATAAACTTGGCCATAAAAATTCACTCTGGGCTGAAACTTGGAATGCAGGGTCTTAACCTGGGGACATTATATTTATTATTTTTTTATTTAACCAAATTACAAGTCAGTTTGGCCATTTTTAACCCAGGCAAGTGGTAAAGGAGAAGCAGAGGATTGGAATACAGTTTTGTATACAGAACCCCAGCTTATTTCAGGCAGCAAACACCAAGGAAAGGAAGCTGTCAGTGATGGCGCTGGGTGGCGGAGGGGTGGGGGTTGTAAGGAAAGAAAAGCTACAAATGCAGTCAGCAATCAGGAGGGGCATTTCTTTTCTGAAACGCAGATTGTGCCTCTGAAACGTATGCCTTGAGTGGCAGCCTGCTTGGGGTTGGCGCCCACGGGTAGACAGCAGATCTGCAGAATTTGCAGAGGGCTTCGGTGTGGTTATGTGTGTGTATCTGTAATTCGTGTTTGTTATTTGTAACTAAGTAATAGAAACATTCAGTGTGCGATCAGCCTGCTTCTCCAGCAAGATGCAATGCTTGCTTTTTAACGAACCCACAGCTTCAGAAGAGAAGTGAGTGTCACAGCTATTATCATAGGCAGCTCCAGGCTGCCAGGTGCATCGATCAGGGAAATGGTGAGGCACACGTAAGAGAGGAAGCGGTGGGCTGGGAACTTGCGGCAAAGACTGATTGCAAAACTCGTTTTCAAATTCCTCCAGGATAGAAACTGGCCAAAATGACTGAATGCTGGGTGTTATCATTCTAACTAGAAGCACTAAAAGCCGACTGCAAAGCCAGCTTCGTGGGTGACTCTCAGGATGTGCGGGTGTCCAGTTGGCAGGCGTTTTTAAAATCTTTTTTATTTCTCTAAAGAGAAAGCCTATGTAGGAAATTGTCACTGTATTTCCAGGACATTAAATTTTATCATTTGTAGAAAAATGTCATTCCGGAAATGGAAAATTTGCCATTTATATGTATCTAATTCTATGACGCCGAGGTCAGTTGGTAAAATTCTCTCTTCTGTTCATTCTGTCAAGTCAATGCTGATTAATTCACATTGAGGACTTCCTGTACCAAGCTTCTCAGGGAGACACTGGAAGGGTTTTCTGTCTGGAATTTCACAAAGAAAGAGAAATTTCTTCGTAAGGGAAATGGGAACTGACTGCTCTTCAGAGCAGAAGAAAAACTCAACTGCCCTGATCCAGCAAGAGATTGTCAAGTCTTCCCAGAGCCTAGAAGTGGCTGAGCGGCTTCCGCGCAGAGCGGCCGGGAGAAATTTGCAGCAGGTGGAGCCAGGAGGCAGTGTTCATAATTTTTGGATGCCCGGTCCAAACACTGACATATTCCTGGGTGGCACTGCGTCTGAAGACACCGAAAATAACAATAACAAGGCAGAATAATACAGACATTTTGAAAACGATTCCTCTGTATAAAAATGTAGTCAAATATGACACCAGAAAACAGAAATATCCACTTAAGGAGACAATTGTCTTTTTTTTTTTTAAATAAAATCCTTAACCTCATAATAGCCTTCCTGTTAATGGGCTAAAGTAAAACAGGAGCCAATAGTCAGATGCAAGTTAGCGGTAACTGTCTGCTAAGGTGAACACTGTCCCTCGGGGCCGCGGCACGGTGACCAGGTCCGGCTCCGGCTCTGGCTGTGCTGGGTCGCCCACTTGAAATGTGCGGCTCACACTGTTGAGATGTAGCCGTTGGTTCCATGTAACGGATGTATTTTTGAGCTAGGAAGATGAGTTTTTGTTACGCCAAAAGAGAAAATAACTTCTGTATTTTATGTTCCACCTGCTGAGTTTCACAATGAAACTGAAAACCAGGTAGGGAAAGAGACTGCTGGATTTTTCAGTTGTGTTACAAAGTTGAATTTGGACTTCGCTTAGCAGAGGCTGCCTTAGGATCTTGAATTGGGCACGTTTTTCAGAAAATCTGCGTTGAGTTTTGCATGGTGTCTTCAGTGAGACCATCTGCCAGGACTGACAATGTGATTCTGTGCCCTGAAGACATTTCCCCCCAGCTCTTCCTTGGGGCGTAGTTCTTCTTTCCGTGTACTTTGTGGGGGAGGTTAGAAGGGGGCCTCTTTACGTTTACTAGAGCCACTAGTTAAAATTTAGGATGTCTTTCAAAGGTCTCCAACCATTATAACTAAAATGATGTAGTCATTTAAATTTTTAGCTTAATTTAAAAAGGGACATTCACATGGTTCAAAATTCAAAATATGCTCTGTTGTAAAAAGTCTGCCTGTAGCTCTGTTTTCCAGATGCCCGATTCCGTCCTCCTCCTCAGACGTGACCGCTGTCAGCACTTCTTGTTTATTCTCTGCCCATTTTTGTGCAAATGGCCATGTTCTTCACACACTGTTCTGTACTCTGGTTTTGGTTTCATTCTCTTAACAATTGATCATGGAGATTTTCCATATCAAGTCAAAGCTCGTTCTCCCTCTTCTGGGTAGCACTGTTCCATTAGAACTGAACCACAATTAATTTAACTGCTTTTCAACTGACGGAAATTTAAGATATTTCCAACATTTTGCAGTTAAAAACCCTGCAGCAAGCATAGCCTGGCACATACACCAGATCAAACACGTGCACAGACATCCGTGTGGCAAATGCCAAGATACGTAACTGCTGGTCAAAGGAAGTGTACACTTGTCATCCTGATGGACGTCGCCAGGTTCCCTGCCGCGGAGGCGGTGCTGACTCACCCCCCTTGCGGTGCTGGGCAGAGTCTGAGTCCCTGCGCCCTGACCATGCAGGAGTGGCCTTGTCAGTCTGGTAGGTGAGAAAAAGAAGGTACTTCGGTGTCATTTAAATCACAGCTCTCCTATTACGAGTCGAGGTAAACATTTGAAAATGTGTTTAACAGCCACTTGTATTTCATTTTCTGTGCACAATCGGTTTATGTCTTTTGGGGGGATTTTTTAGTTGAAGTACAGTCAGTTTACAATGTTGTGTCAGTTCCTGGTGTACAGCACAACGTCTCATGTGTACAAATATAAAATTACATGTTTATGCAAGTATAAATACGTGTATTCCTTTTCATATTCTTCTGCATCATAGGTTGGTCCTACAGGATGCTGAATAGAGTTCCCTGTGCTGCACGGCAGAAACTTGCTTACGTTCACGTCTCAGTGACTTTCGCAGAGCAGGTTTCCCAGCTTGACTCCGCAGGCCACGCGGAGGCGCAGTGGAGCCGATACGGACGCAGAGGACACGGTGGGGTTTGGTCGATCCTTTTTTTTGTTTTCAGGGAAAGTCCTGATTTTATCTGAAGATGTGAAGACGGAGGCCAGGAAAAGCACCCGCTTTCGGAGTCGCGTCTCAGAACTTCGTGCTGCGGCCGCCGCAGGGCTGCTCGCGCCGTGGCCAGCGGGGGGCTCGCGTTCACCCGCCAGCGGAGATCCTAAAGCCGACCCGGGGCTCCGCTGGCCGCTGCCCCGGCCTCGTGCAGCCTTCTTACTGAGGTGCTTTACTCCTGTTGCTTACTTTTGTTTTGTTAGCTTAAGATAATTGTATGCAGACAGTCTAAAATATACAGGGGAGGACCAGTTCATAGGGCAGCGGACCCACTCCCAGCGCGCAGAGCCAGTGGTTAAGTCCTCGTGCTCTTTCCCAGTCTCGCAGAACAGTTACATAATTGGCTACAGTCCCTTCTGACCTTGAGTTTGGGGGCTTTTCTTCCCTATTGAGGCACAACTACTATCCATGAAAAAGCTGTGTGTTATATATTGCACGCAAGCCATAAGCAACGCACAGTGGGGCTGTGAGGGCTTGTCAGAAACACACGCAGAACGCGTCGTATGGCTCCGCGTCTTGCATTGCTCGCTCAGCGTCACAGTCTGAGGTTTGTCCATGTTGACATGTGAACAATCTGTAGCTGCATTTATCTGCCTTTATCTGTGTCCGGGTTATTCTTTAAATTGTGTGTGTGGTATTTCATGGTAGAGCACGTGCTTAGCACGCACGAGGTCCTGGGTTCAATCCCCAGTACCTCCTCTAAAAATAAATAAATAAACCTCATTACCTCCATCCCCACCTAAAAATAAACAAAAGTTGTAACAAGACCGTCCACACACAGTTCGGGTTGGGAATACCCTACACTTTCTCCTTGAGATGTATGTATGCATATATATATTTAGCTCTGTTTTAATTTTTTTCTGCATTCAAATTAGTTTTCAAGACATTAATCAAAAAATAATTGTCTATAAAACAGATATTTTAATAGATGAATACCAAAAATCCCAACAATTTTTTTCCTCATGCATATTTAAATTCAGAGACGGTGTTAAAGGTCTCCACGGCAAGTGCCCTCAACATAACCATTCTCACAGAAATGTGCTTTTGGTTATTGCTAACATTTCATCCAGGACCAGGACTTCAGTCAACTTTCCCCCCAAACTTCAATTTTTCTTTTCTTTTTCAGTGAGTAAAGCATTCGGTTTAAAAGGACAAGATTAAGTCCTTCTCAAGCAGGAGCTTTCCTCCTGCATGCCAAGACGGCCGTTAGGCGGCGAGACTCTGAAAGGCAGCCGCACTCGGCTGAGCACAGCGCTGCAGGATGAAGAGTGGCTTCTGTACACAGAGTTGCGCACAGACTTACAGAATGTTTGAACTGAAGGGACCGAGATGGAGACGTACGACGTGTCCAAGGTGGACAGCACGCTAGCGGCTGACCAGAGCACATGAGGACTATGTGATCACAACATAATTAAATTTTTCTAGAAAAAGAGAGGCATAGTCTGTGGATGTGTTCAAACTTACGAAAAGGAAACAAAATTTTCTGTTATGTAAATCTGCTAAAACAGGAATATCTCACTTAAAATTTGTGGAGAGATTTAGTTCAAATACCAGTGTGTGGCTGGGCGCTGCGAGTGGAATGGCCATTACTGCGAATCTAACTGGGAACAGTATACTGACAGATGCACAGAACTGTCACAGTGCACAGTCTTGGTGGAATTCCCTCTGTGGAGGGCATTGGCCTGTCTTGCTAGCAGTACCTTCGGAGGGCTTTCAGTGGCTGTAGAACCTTGTCAAAGCTAAACCTTACTTTCTCGGGGAGCAGGGCCTTCCTGCCTTCCCAACATTGGGTCAGGAGTCCCTCCTACGTGTTCACAGACAGCCCCATGCCTACCCCTGTCTTAAGCACTTGTGACAGTATTTCCTGGGGATCTGGTTGCATGTCTGTGCCCCCACTCGGCTGTAGGGGCATCTACTCTAGACCCAGGTCCATCCTTTCATCATTGTATTCCGTGTGACCAGCGGAGTGTGGGTACACAGTGGGCAGTCGTGAAGGCTCGTTAAAAGACAGAAAAGATGAATGAATCAGTTAATGAATAGATGATCTAGTAAGAAGGCTGCGTCCTAGGAGGAAATCTACAGTTTAGCATACACTTTAAAAGTGCTGGATCCCTGATGCTGCTAAACGAATAAAATGCACCAAAATTCTGAGGAGTTTGAAAGGCGAGACTTTCCTTTTGTGCCCCCTTTGCTAGTTGAACTTCCTGTTGGAAGACACAGCAGTACTCCTACACTGAGGACATTATAATTCTTGACTTTTTATGGCAAGATAAGTGTCTAGGAGTAAAGAACTGCTTGTTAACACATTCTGTGGCGTATCCATCACTTCTGTGTGTCTGAAAAATGATTTTTATTGAGGTACAATGGACAAATATTATATTTGTTTCGAGTGTACAGCCGATGACTTGACATTTGTATACACTGTAAAAATGATCACCGCAATCGTCTGTCAAGTTACCGTCTGTCACTCTGCAAAGGTAACTTTTGAAATTTATCTTGTGTTTTTTTAATTGACAGACGTTTTATGATCTATTAATTTCATGTAAGTTCTCTAGCTGTGTCACTGGCCACAAGAAATACACATGTCAATGTTTAGTACTAATTACTCGTATTAGATTAGCAAATGTAAGAGCCTAAACGTGCCTGTCACACAGGTGAAGCTGCCCTCCTGCTGTAATTTGAGAAGTTTCCCAGTTTTAAGTGACGGTATAAAGAACATGTGGGCGTTATCAACAAAGTAAAAATGAGGCGGAGTTTTTATTTAGAACGACTGTGGTTTCTGGTTGAAGGCTCTGCTTGACTAGCTTATTCGGGTCCCTCTTTTGAAGCCCATGAGCGCTTTACGATCCAGGCCTGCCGGAGCCTTTTAAAGGGCTTTCTCACTAGAGGGCAGCATCTGACCAAGCGTCCAACCCGAAGGGCTGCCGGCGCCCTGGGAGCGTCTGCGCAGATCACCGTGATGGCTGCGTTAGCGCCGCACGTGGATTCCTCGTGCGGTTTGTGGGGCCGGGGCCCAGTCTGGTTTGGTGAGCCTTTAGGAAGGAATTTTAGGGCTTCATTCCACTGACAAATAGGAGTTGTTTTTAGAGGGGTACTGTGACAGGTTTGCAGAAGTCACGCTCACCCTGAGCGTCTATTGCTTGGCCCTTTAAATGCACATAAATTACTATATTGAATTATTTCTCAGTGTAACCCAGTAAAAGGTGAGTGGAGTCACTGGTGTATCAGCTGCCTTTATTTTTTTTACCGTCCTCCATCATGTCTATTTACCAGTTGGTCTTATCTGCGTTATCTTATTTTGTTGGAATTTTGTGCTCAAGAGTGAGCCCTGCAGAAGTGACGTGGATGACTGCAGGAGGCGCTGACGGAAGACCGCTCTTTGATCTGAGCCCCGAGGGCAGCCGATGAGACGCTCGGGGACAAGGCTCTCCACATCCCAGGGAGCTCGCCCGCGGGCTGGTCCACCGGGTGAGGTTTAAGACTCAAAGAGTAGCCTCATCCTTGATTTTCAGGGGAAAGCAAGCCATTGCTCGGTTCTCATCATTATTCTGTCGTCGTCGGGATAAAACCTCTTTTAAAAAAACTTTTCGACACCAAGCTAGATGCGTCGGTGAAGACATCTGGGACCTACAGCTGCTCATGGACGTCAGGTGTAACAGCCAGTCACCAAGCTACAGCCCACCGTTTGTTAACAGGAGCACTGCTGTGGGACCCAACGCTGGCGAAAACGGCAGTATTTCAAACGTGATGATGTACTGTTTGGAGAAACTGTTCAAACGTCCTCAGGAGAAGTCTGCACCCTACAATATCCATGCACAGGCACATGTACGCATGTCTGAATTAGATGTCCTCGAGTTTGTATTTTAAAATTTGGTTATAAATTTATGTCGGTGGTGACATGTTTTCGAGGTGAAAGAGAAAACGGTGTTCGGGTCCTTGTGACACTGGGAGACACACTCGCACTTCCTGTTCCAATTTACGTCTGGACGAGTTATCAGAAAGGGCTGCAGAAGTGTCCCTGGGAGGGGTTACGCGGGCTTCTGGTGGCTGTATAAGTGGAACGGAGTTTGCTGAATACTGCGACTGTGGAACAAGGTACTTTAGGAGCAAGCACCTTTCTCAGGATGGCCAAGGAAAAACCCGAAAACAGGAAAGCTGCCGCACACGAGCCGACTCTTAGGTTCCTCGTGTCCTCTGGACCTCTGTGCTGAGGTCTGGACAAGGACTGCTGGAGTCCCCCAGACTTCTCATTCACCTTCTGGGGAACTTTGACCACTTCCATTCCATCTTATGTGTCTCGTGGGGCTTTATCTACAAGCATCCTTTTGCCAAAATGGGATGACTCAAAAGGTACTTCCAACTGCTCCAGGGCCACCCCTGTCTTATTCATTGCTCAGAACATGTTTGATATTAATATTTACACATTTTCAGAATTGGACGCAGCCCTCTGTAGAGGGCATTGTCTCTCTTTTAAAGAAGATCAAACAGAAATAATCTAACCAATTAAGTTTGATGAATAATAATTCTCAATGTGAGAGCAACTGATCAAATGCTATCTTTCTGCTTAGACTTACATGGCTTGGTGAGTGTTTTTGGTGCTACTGATAAAGTGAGCAGCCAGTACATCGAAGTGCTGGATTGCCCTCCTCCCAACCTTTTGTTTTTGACGCCTACTGCTTTCTCTGCCTCTCTTCCGATAACAAGCCTGTGGACAAAGTAAGAGATGCAGAAGTTGGAGGGCAAAGAGAGAATTCCAAGACACGGGGGAAGCGTGTATCAAATGCCTAGTCTAGGGCAGGCAGAGAGCCACGCCCTGGAGGCCCAGAGGCACGCACGGCACTGCCCCTGCCTTCACAAAGCTCTCGGCTCAGTCGGCTAGTTACCGCGGTCCAGTGTCACACGTCCTGTGGCAGACGGTGTCCCTGGGTGATACGGAATCCCGGTGAATGGGCATCTGGACCCTGAAAGGTGAGGGAGGACTTGTCCAGTAAAACGATGCTCGAAGGGTCTGGGAGGAGTTGGAAGAGGAGGGAGAGCGTGAAGGCGGGGAGAAGGGGGCTGCAGGCGGAAGTGGGGGTGAGTGCGGCGCGGTGGAAGCAGAAGGCAGGTGGCAGGTTTGGGGATTACAGGCAGTCACGTCTGTTTGGAAGAGAGGGTTCTGTGGGGCTGGGGAGGCTGGAGAGCGAAAGCAGGGGCTGCGTCATGAAGGGTTTTGTGAAACACCGTGACGTCGCTTCTCCCTCAGCAGCTGCCCTTGGTATCCACCTGTGGGGTAGCGATTTGGGCTCCCAACGTACCAGTGCTGGGAAGACGGCTGGGACAGCGTATCTGGGGACCTGCGGGCTGGAAGGGGGAAGTCAGCAATGAAGGGGAAGAGACTAACGCTCAGAGTGGTGGTTGGCATCTGCCTGAGTGCGAGTCTCACCCCTGTCACCTACTGGCTGTGGCCTCTCCAGACCCCAGTATCCTTACCAGCAGGATAAAAGCAATCCCTGTCTCAGTAGGGTTATTATAAGGATCAAATAGTTTACGCTCGTAAAGCTTTTGGAACGGTGCCTTCTTAATTAACATATTAATAAACACGTTGATAAATAAAATATTGACTGCCTACTGTGAACCTGGCATTGTCACAGGTAGCGCTTCACAAGGATCTCCACTCCAGCTCTGTGAGTCACTGTTGTCATCTTATTTTCACAGATTAAAAAGAAAAGCAAACAATGGGGTTAAAAAAGAGTCGGTAAATGGCCAGGGAGTGCAGGGAGGGGGACTCTGAGCCTGGGCCTGTGCCGTCACTGGGGAAAGGGACCGGTGGGTGTCACTGCACAGGGGTGACTCAGGTCTGCCCGGAGACCGCGGTGCCTCGGGGGCGCGCCCAGGGCCCAGAAGGGCTCCCAGGGCTGCAGCCCTCGCCTGGGGGAGGGGGCACGAGGGCCGTGCATCTGACTCGCTCCTGGGAGTGCGGGTCTCACCGCAGAGGTCAGGCCCTACCTCAGGGAACCCCTCCCCAGGTGTGCGCTCACAGACCCCTCTGAGAGAGGTGGGCTCCGGATGTGGTAGCTTCAGGACGAAGCTGCCCTTCGGAAATGCTGCGGCAGACCTCCAAAGGCATCGCTTTGGGGATCAGCCCGGAGTCAGAGGTTTGGGTCTTCCTGTGTTCGTCGGGTCTACGTTCCACTGGCGTTGCGGGGCAAGGGTGAGAAGCCTGGAGTCTGGAGGCAGACTCACTGAAGCCCCACTGCCGGCTGTGAGGTCACTGACAGCACTGACGCCCAGCACTTGCGGAGAGGTGCTGAGCGCGCACAGGGCCCGCCGGGCGTGCCACGTGAATGACCACCTTTAGTCCTCCCTGCAAGTCACGGAGTGAGCCATTGTCACCCGTGCTCCCCAGCTAAGGAGACTACGGCTCAGTTAATGTAAGTAATCTGTCCAAGGCCTGACCAGCACGGTAACTCCAAGCATTGGCTGTAGCCTCAGGTTGCCTGAGAATGACTCCTGAAACGGCTAACAGGCCATACGTGCTCAGACGAGTCACTGCACCTCCCAGAGCTTGAGTTTCCTCCTCTATAAAAGCCAAACACAACGGCCTAATCCGTCAGGTTCGTGTGACGCTAAATGAGGGAGAATGCGGGAGGTAGCTAACGGTGTCCGGCACACGGCAGGCACAGTAAATGGAGGCCACCGGTCGTCAGTCTCTCTGTCCACACAGGCTCAGAGCCTGGAGGACCCACCTGTGCGCTTGCCCAGATCAGCGCCTTACATAATTGCCTCATCTTCATTGTCATCATCATCGCTCAAGGAGCTCCTGTTAGGTACACAGCTGAGAAGACAAGACACGTCCTATAAACCAAATGTGTGTGGGGCTGGTAACACGTGCCGAAGAAACTTAGAAGGGGGTTGTGCCGTCCTGGTTTGGGGAGGGCTGGGGACGCTTTACGCAAGACAATAGTAATGGCCATGGTACTTCCCTTTGGCCAGGCATGGCACACATGCCCATTTTGTAGATGAGAAAACTGAGGCACAGGTCTGCAGAATAATGAGAGTCAGAGTTCAAACCTATATAGTCAGTTCCTGGGTCCCTGTGTTTGTGAGCTGAGCCTTGAACAACATACTGACAACAACAACAGCAGTAGGAGTAGTAACTTTTTGTTTTAAGTAACTGCCATGTGTCAGGCAATTCAGTTTAGTGCACGATCACATTTAACTCTCACAAAACCTTGATGGGCAGGATTATGACCCATGCTTTGAGGATAAGGAGATAAAATCTTAGAATTTGTCATTTAACAAATGGTGAAGAAACTTGTCAGGACTTGCAAATATTAAGCAGCAAGTCTGGGATTCAAACCTGGGTTGAACTGGCTCCGAAGTCAATGCTCTTCCCTCTTGTATCCTTGTCTGACATAAAGGACCAACGAGGAAGGAGACTGCTCCAGGTGGCCGTGGAGCCCGGACTGCGTGTGGCGTTCATCGCAAGGACTAGTCGGGACAGCACTTTGGCTGGAGGCGGGGTGTGTGTGTGTGTCCACCCCCACATGCGAATACACATGTGTGTACAGGGCATGACGGAAGACAAAGCTGGAGAGACGCCGCTGGCACTTAGAACAAGACGACTGCTGGAGTCTTCCAACCACCGGTGGCATTCCAGGCACAGGTAAGGGGTATTTTCAGGTGAAAGGAGATTTCTCCAAGCCACCCGAGTCTAAGACATTACTTCTGCTGATTGTCCCAGGCTTGCCCCAAATCTTGTTAAGTTTTCTTTCTTGCTTCCACTTTTTTTCAGCTTGATCTAAGAGTAGAGTTACCAGATTTAACCAATTAAAATTCAGGAGACTAGCTGATTTAGAATCTCGGATGAACAAGCAGTAATTTTTTAGTATGTGCCTCCCACGCAATAGATGTATATCCATGGCAGCTACAGCTAAGAGGCCCGTGTAAAGCCGCATTTCCCCGTGAGGGGGCCTCACCAGAGGTGAGGGCCCAGCCCTGGTGACAGGGTCATAAGCTGCAGCCACAGCTCAGGGACGGTCCCCTGACAAATGGTGCTGTGTCCTGTGTTGGGTGCTTTGTCACCCAGAGGAAAACCAGCCATCCAGGCTTTGCCTCCTCTAAGCCCATAATTCCACGTCTGATGACCAGGTGGGAAAAGAGATACAGAATAGAAACCAGCCTTGATGACATCAAGCTGACAATGGTCAGCAGACGTGCTGCCTCGCAGAGCACACGTCGCGGGCGCCTTGTTCGGCTTTGCTGGCTCCCGGGAGGCCTTTCTGCAAATAAGCGTCACTGGCAGCAGTCACTGGGCCCACTCTGGAAAGCTCTCTTTGGTTGCTGTCCGTGGCCCAGCCCATCTGAAAATGGCACGCCTCCTTCGAGGTGGGCCTGCTGCCGGCGGAGCAGATGGCTGTGACCCTGCGCACGCCAGGAAACCATTAGGTTCGTCAGAGAGAGCAGCAGGGGGTGAGTTTCTGTCTGAAAATATGAAACTAACAGGCTTGCAGAGCGAGGGGCGATGCCCTCCTGATCCAGGTGGGCTGACCTTTCAGTCCCAGACACGGATCCGCCGAGCTGCAAGCTCAGAGCCCGGGAGGAGGGGAGACCCCAGGAAAGACTGCAGCGGAGAGGAAGGGTCTGTGGATGGCGACAGAAAGCTTCGTCTCCGCTTGGCTAGGGGGCTCCAAGGGCCGGGCTGCTTGTGCGGCCAATGGCGGGCCCGTTTCTGCCGTGTGAGCGCCGGTAGTGAGCCGGCAAGCCCGCCGGACAGCAGGCTGCGTTCTGCTTTCTGACGCTGGAGATCCCTTCCCCCTTGAACCGAGCTCTTTGGCATCTACTGGTCCAACAGACACAGACAAGTAAAATGAAAGCGGCTCCCCTTACACGGGTGGTGAGGGCCAAAGAAGGCAGCAGGGAAAGGGTAAAAGTTTACTGGAAAGGTATGCAGGTGTCCACTTTGTTTTCTTTTAACCTTTAATTTTTTTCCTTAAAAGTGCATCATTGCTAGAACAGTTCCAAATGCTACAGAAGTGTACAAGAAAATGAAAGTCTCTTTTTACCCCCGTGCCCGAGAGGTGGCCGCTGTTAGTAATTTGTGGTTTATTCACGCAGGTTTTCCCCCTTGAACAGCAGGTGTCCACTTTGAAATCATGGTTTTCTTTTGATAGAACAATCTAGTTTTTTTAAAAATAATTCCGCCAAGGTGGAAGTCTCTGTACGTATATTTGGTGAGAGCTGACCTGCCAGGCACGAGGCTTTTGCTCATTCCTGAACCTGACGAAATGGCTGGGCTCTCTGATTTTTAGGTTGAAGTCACATTAGCAATTGCCCGCTATCTGCTGTCAAGTGATGTCTTCTTAAGGAATACTGATTTCGAGGTTTCTGTGTCATCGAATTTCTTTTGTAAATGATCCTCTTCCTGCGTGGAATTCTTAGACCCCTGATGTTCCCACATCTCCTGCTGGCCACTTGCTCTAGTACTGACTTCTTTTCTGACTTCTGATCCATGTATTTAAAGCTTGCGCTAAACACAAGTACTTGAATGTCTCACATGTACCTCATACTCTGAGCTTCAGTCCGTTAATGCTGGCTGCTCCGTCACCCGTCAGATTATCCATGTCAGAAATCCAGTCTTTCTGGGGACAGTATCTGGAGAAAACAGAAACACGAACTGAGAAACACACCCCAGTGTTCACAGCTGCATCATTGACAATAACCAAGATATGGAAGCATCCTAATTGCCCACCTGCTGATGAATGGATAAAGAAGATGTGGTGTGCGTCTGTCTGTCTGTCTGTCTATCTTCAGCCATTAAAAAAAAGAATGAAAATTTTCCATTTGTGAGAAATTTCTATTTCCATTTGCGAACATGGATGGACCTGGAGGATACTTAGCGAAATAAGTCAGGCAGAGAAAGGCAATATTGTACGTTTTCACTTCTATGTGGAATCTAAAAAACTGAAACAAACAAATGACTATAAGAAGACAGAAACAAACTCATAGATTCAGAGAACAAACCAGCAGTTTCCAGTGGGGAAAGGAGCGGTGGGAGGGGCAAGATGGGGTAAGGGGAACGCGCACCAGCAGGAATGGAATAAAGAAGACGCCAGGACGTACTGTGCAGCACAGGGAACACAACCACTGTTTTGTAATAATTAAAAAGAAGAAATCTGATCTTTCTTACTCTCTTTCTCTTCATAAGCCACATCCAATCAGTCACCAAGACAAAATATTTTGTTATTTCTCACCTAAATTCACCGAAATTCAGTCCCCTGAAAATATTCCAGTTACAACCTGCCAACCTGCAGTTTCAGTAAAAACATTTTGCCACAGCAGCTGGAACAATGCTGTCCTGGTACGCAGCTCTCTGAGACCTGGCTTAACCCCAGAGCGGAACTTCAAGACCATGGAGGAAAGTGTGGACTCTGTTCTCCAGGAAACCCCTCCAAATGTCACTCCTTTTTGCTGAGATTGTCAGTAGGGTGCACTTCCCGGAAAGCGCCTGCAGCACAGCTGGCGAATGCTGCCACGTGACAGTCCTGCCCGCCTTAACAGATGAGCAAGCAAGGAGAAACTTGTGCAAACTGAGCAAGAGGGCGCCTGGGGAGAAAGGCTCTGTCTCTGCTTCGGCACCAGCCAGGAGAGCAGCTATAGAGGGGCCCAGATTTCAACTCAGAAGGTCGTTCTGGGTCTTCCCTAACGCCGACACAAACGTGTGACCGACGGCGCAGAGCTGTGCTCCGTCTGCTAGGGCTGGCCTGGGAAAACGCGAAGTAGGTTTGCCGGGATGCCCGGCTTCACCTTTAAGAGAAGCCTCAAGCACCCGTGGCATGCCAGCCTTGCAGGCCTGTGTCCTGATACATCGTGACCCCGCGATAAGCACACATCCCAGCGCACCTTTCCTTTGGTTCTTTCCGAGCAAACGTGCCCTTTCTTGAGCCTTGGTACTTCAGGTGGTGAAACACAAAGTGGGCTTTTGAAGGCAAGATGTTTATTCGCTTTATCCCTTGTTTATGTCCTTGAATTTTCTTGCCAGAACAGAGTCTGAATATACGCAAGTAACTAGATGGTTTTGTGCCTTGGAAGAATGTAGAAAATGAATCTTTCATTTTATTGCATCCTAGAAGTTTATTCCTTTTTCACTGAAGTATAGTTGATTTACAATGTTGTGTTAATTTCCGGTGTGCAGCACACTGATTCATTTACACATATATTCCTTTTCATACTCTTTTTCGTTACAGGCCATTACAAGGTATTGGACATAGTCCCCTGTGCTGTGCAGTAGGACCTTGTTGTTTATCTGTGTTGTATATAGTGGTCAGTATCTGCAGATCCCGAGCTTCCAATTTATCCCTCCCCACCCCTCCCCCCGGTAACCGTACAGTTCGTTTTCTATGTCTGTGAGTCTCTTTCTGTTTTGTAAATAAGTTCATTTGTGTTCTTTTTTTTTTTTTTTTAAGATTCCTCATGTAAGTGACATCATATACTATTTTTTTCTCTTTCTGGCTTACTTCACTTAGTATGACAATCTCCAAGACCATCCATGTTGCTGCAAATGGCATTATTTTATTATTTTTTTATCACTGAATAGTATTCCATTGTATAAATATACCACAACTTCTTTATCCAGTCATCCATCAATGGACATTTAGGTTGTTTCCATGTCTTGGCTATTGTAAATACTGCTGCTACGAACATTGGGGCGCAGGTGTCTTTTCGAGTTAGTTTCCTCCAGATAGATGCCCAGGATTGGGACTGCTGGATCGTAGGGTAAGTCTATTTTCAGCCTTTGGAGGAATCTCCATACTGTCCTCCACATTGGCTGCACCAACTGCATTCCCACCAGCAGTGCAGGAGGGCTCCCTTTTCTCCACAGCTTCAGCCAGCATTCATCATTCGTGGACTAAAAGTTCATTCTTAAAGAATGACCCACTGTTTCTTTCCACAATGAAGGAAGAGCAAAACTGGAGTTGTTGTGAGCTTTGTCCAGAGAAAATATGGTTATAGAGGCAATGAAGAAGCTCCGAGTGAAGTTTATTAAATCCTGGACTCTGTGTGTGTGTGTGTGTGTGTCTGCATGTGTGAGTGTGTGTCTGTCTCTGTGAGTGTGTGTGTGTTGGTGAATCTCCTTTGCAGAAAGGCTCTTTACAGAATCACCCAGATCCCTTCCTCGGGTTGGTGTAAGTCAGGTCCTGACTGTGGGTGTGGACGAAGGTGGGTGGCTGTGCAGACCGCTTGTGTCTTCCTAAGACTGTGTCTGTTCATTTTATTCCTGAAAACTCAGACCTGCAGGACCTCTGTGCCGGGTCCGTCTCAGGTTTGGAGGGAGAGCCTGCAGGTCATCTCCACCCGACTCTGAGAGGAGCTGCCCGTCCCCCGGACGTCCGTCCGCCCTCAGACAGCCCTCCACGCCAGCTCTCCCCTGTCCTGACCTCCCAGGGGAGGAAGGGTTTCCTGTTGCCAGTGTGTTGCTGCTTAAAGATTTCCTAGGATTTAAGTGTCATCCCCAAGGAGTTGTTAACACACAGCATTAAGTGCAGCACTGGAGGGCGGCAGTGGGGTTCCAGTCTCCTCGAGACGATGACTTGCATTAAAGGCACGCCCTCACCCAAGGAGAGGAAGAAGAGAGACAGCGAAGAGCCTCCTGTGGTTAGACAAGAGCTCGTGTGCCGTCCCCTTGCCAAGGGAAGTTGTAGAAATACTGGGGAATCATTTGGGCACCAGGGCTGCAGGTCAAGTAACAAACAGTTCGGTTTATGTTGCCACTGTTTATGTTGCCACTGTTCCCGGGAACTCTCGGGTGGGACTCTGCACTTGAGGCGTCCTTTCAAGAACACTGAAAAGCTAACCTGGAGAGTCACGTGTCCCGGTGGACTCAGAGGCAGCATGACGAGGAGCAGAGTCTGGCGCCCGGGCTGGAGGCGCAGAGGCACGGCTGGTGTGCAGAGAGATGTTCAGATTTCATTAACGTAAGTTTCTAGACGGCCAGAGTGGATGGCGCGATCATGTACTGGTCCAAATGGCCCTGGAGCTGGGATGAGAAAATAAACACACAAACAGACAAAAGAAGTTAAGATTCCGTGATTTTGAAGGGTGAGGAACATCAGCAGAAGGACCATGAACTTGTCAACAAATCCTGGGAAAAGCAGGACCAATAAAACGCTACTTCCTTTAAACTGAAGTGAAGTTTCAGTCGAGAGAGAGGAGTTAGTGACAGGCATTGAGTCCACAGTCTCAAGAGGTGAAAATAGAAATGACTTTCTAAAGAGGCAAAGAGAACATGGTGGGTGGCAGGCTCGTGGAAGCCAATCACAGGAAACACTGGCTTTTGCAGAGGCTACACTTGACCTCAGGATGGCTGCTCCCCGAGTTAGAACATGGTCACCCTGGCTGTGGCCCTCCTTTCCCCTTTGTATCAAGAATGGCTTCCTTCTCACTTTGTCTGGTTGAGGAACTCCTATTGACGCTTCACCACCCATCTCAGGTTGCCCTGGTCACACTATCTGACTGTCCCTCTTTCCCACGTGATTGTCCAGTCCTTTCCTTTTCTCAACTACACGCTCGTGCCCAGACCAGCCTGAGGGCATGCATGCTGCATTCTGACTGTATTACCTCCCTCCTCTCTTCCTGGCTTGACTGTGGGGCCCCACCTGCCATCTGCATTGAGCACGTTCTAAAAGAGAAGCCTGGTGTCCGCAGCATTTTGAAGCTAGAGGGCTAAGATTCTCTTTCAGGATTCCATGTTCACAGCCATTTGGAATCCAATTCAGAGCTTATATATTTTTTAAATTAAATCGTACTTAGACAATCAATTTGTCCTTATTATGATTAGAAAAAAACCCTCAATGATTTATTTAGAGTTTCTGCAAAAGGTTCCTAATGATCCCGCAACCCCCCCCCCCCACAACATTCTCTGAAAGTGTCCTTGCAAAACACAGGCTGTCACGTCAGCCCCGCCTTTCCAGTTGTCTAGGACCCCAGTGATCAGTGCAGTCAGACCCAGGACGCTCAGCATCCCCCAGCAGGGCTCCCGCCTGCCTTTCGCACACACCTCATCTGCGTGAGCTGCGTCCTCTGGGATCACTGGCCCCGGTGTGACACGTCACCGTCCCCTTCTTCTCTCCTGCTGGTCTTCCTTCCTTCACTTCCCTTTCGCTGAGTGCAAACGCTGCCCCCGCTGTCCCCACACCCTTCCACATGTTGGTGACGCGTCTCTATTTAGTATTATTTTAAGACACCTTTTATGTCCTCTCCCCACCAGACAAAGTTCACTGAGAGCCTGAAATCCCTAGCACAGAGCCCGGCACCAAACCGACAAGTAATACATCGTTGCTGTTCGTCTCCTGCACTCCAGGTATCCTTCAGAGATGTGGCACCAGGAGTTCCAAACGCTGAGAAGAGGTTAAAAATATCAGACTGCAAAACAAACTGAGTATCTTCCTATTTCATTTCCCCTCAAGGATGAGGGTGAAACAGATGGAAATGTCTGCATTTAAAGGATGTTTCCATAAATTATTCTGCATAAAAGACACCTAGGAGTCCACTCAGTCATGAGAACTCAGACCATCCAGCCTTGGTTTTTATTGATTTTTCAGGTATCTTGTCACAGATGGGCACAAAATAATGCTAATTGGATGAAGCTTATCTAAGGGCACCTTGTTAAGAAACTGAAAAAGCATCCGGGAAGGTATAAAGACGACACAGAAGCCTTAGGAAAGGAAGACAAAAGTATCACACGTTTATCAAAAGAAATAATTGAACCAGCCCTTAAGCACCTGGTAAGCAATACAGGGTATATTTATCTTCCGGACGTCTTCAGCCGGCCTCCCACTGCCGGTATCCGGGCAGCCCCGTCGGCAAGCGGGTGTCGGGCGCTCCTCCGAGCCCGGCGGCCCGCTGGGGCGGGGAAGGCCACGCGTCCCCATCCCGGTGGCCCCGCAGCCGGGCAGCGGGGCAGGGTGCGCCGCCGTCGCCACCGCGGGGGAGCTCGGGGACGCGAGAGGCCTCGGGAGCCCGGCGAGTGGGGCCGGGTCGCCGCCACACGCGCACCGGAGGCGTCTCTTGAAAGGCGAGCAGGTGTGGACCCAGGGCCGAGGGCGGCGCTCTTGGGAAGGAGAGGGCCCTGGGGAGGCCCCGCAGCGCGAGCGCTCCCGGCGCTGCCGGGCAGGCTCGGGGGCTTGGAGCCAGGTCACTCCGGTGCCAGCCGCGAACTGCGGGGGAGGCTGGGCTGCAGGGCTCACGCGGGCCTCGGTGCAGCTGCCCCTGCCGCTCTGGGCGCGGACGAGCCGCGCTGCACAGCTTTCTGGAGGGACTCCCGCTCCCAGTCACGGCTGGAACTTCCTCCGACAGCCTGCCCCTCACCGACCGGCCTCCCCGCAAGTGGAGGCGGACGGACGCGACCCGGGGCTGCCGGGCGGAGGGCCGGCTAGCAGCGACCGGCCAGCGCGGGATGGGCCTGCGCCCGCGGCTGCGCGCGGCCTGTCTGCTTGGCTCGGGTCTGGCTCCGCTCCTGCAAGTGCTGCTCGGTCTTCTGGGCCTGCCGTTGCGCTGCGCGGCTCACTAGCTCGGGAGCCGTGGAGGACACCCTCGGAGCGCTCCTGGTTGGTGGCCGGGGACGTGGAACCCGCGCTGCGTCGTGGCAGACAGCAGGCGGGCTGGCGTGGAGGACCCGGAGCTCTCGGGCGGCGGTCTGGGCAGAGCTGGAAGGAGACGAAGGAGGACAGGCTGGGCTCCCACGGGTGCGTGTGTCGCCTCACTGCTCAGTCTTCGTCCCTCTTCTCTCCCCAGACGTCCCTCTCCTTCGCAGCAAGTCAGAGCCGCAGTGAGTCACTGTGAAAAGCCAAAAGGGTCTTTCGCCTTCTTCTCACGTTTGGATAAAAGCATCTTCGTTTATGACTGCATAACATCGTTTCACTTTATGAAAAGGATCTCGTAACAGCGGGCTGCCCCCCGGGGTTGGTTCTGATTCACGGCCCCGCCCCCGATACCTGCGCCGACGGTCGTTCCCGGTGCCCGGGGTGGGCAAGCCCCTCGCTGGGCCGGGCGTGTGCTCGGGGGCGCAGAGTGAGCTCTGCACCCAGCACACCCTGCAGGGCCGGCTGGGTCTGCGGGAGAGAGGGGCCCGGTTCTCAGACTAGCCGGGCTGGGAAGGCAGCGCTGCTGCGCCAGGTCTCTCAGGCTGGGCCCGGCCGAGCCCCAGGGGAGCCGTTCGCACACGTGGCGGGAATGGTCCCGCCGGGATTAAGTAAGTCGCGCTTTTCTCCTGAATCTTACAGTTCTTGGGCCAGCTTTTGAGTCGCATCACCCCTCAGTTTCTTTCCCACCCTTCTTCATCCATTCCTGAGGTCGCTTGGGGGTTTTGCAGACTTGCACTCGGTTGCACGCGTGGTTTAGCACCCCACCCGTCAGGACAGGCTAGGTTGCGCAGCGGTGACCAACAGTTTCGGAATCTCAGAGGCTTAAGTGACAAAGGTGTATGTCTTGTTCACCCTTCATGGCAATTGTAGGTTGGCTGTGGGCTCTGCTCCAAGTCGTCCTCAGACCCAGGCTGAGAGGGGCGCTCGCGATTCCTCAGAGGGAAAGGGGTAAGGTGAACCACACAGCGACGTTTCAAGGTTCCACGTACGTTTCATTGGTCAAAGACGTTTACGCCACCACGTAACTCAGAAGGACCGCAGAAGGCCGTAATGTCACCACACGCCCGGAAGGACGAGACCTAGCACACCTGGGACCCGTCCTCATGCTCGCCACTGCTGCAGTGGGAGGGACGGCGGGACTGCAGACCTGGAGCTCAGTCAGACACAGGTTCAGGTCCTAGCTCTGCTTCGCATCAGATGTTCAATAACTTGCAAGCAGGCTGCATGACCTCTCTGGGCCCCAGTCCCCTCCCCCATGACAGAGGCAATGCTAGTGTTTTCCTGTGAGTGATGGTGACACAGCGCCAGCTATGTAGCAGGGCGCCCTGCAGATTTCTCTCCTCTGGTGCCCCCTGCTCTCCACCTGGGTCCCCGGTGGCACCAGAACTTCACGTGAGTCTATAGAAAAGGGGAGAGACCGTCCCCCCGTCTCCCGGCTCGCAAACAAGAAAGCCCTGGTGACATTTGCTAAAGCCCATGAAAATAGCTATTAGGAAGGCAAAGTGTGCTTAGAAAAACATTAATTGGACTTAAAGCTCATTAGGAATTAAAAGCAGCAACAAAAATGTTCACCTTTAGCAGAAGGGGAGAAAAATCCTTGTGAGCCACATCGCGTCCCCCTGAAACTCATGGCCGCCGTAGATGCCCAGAGGGGTCCGCCCGGCTGCGGAGGTCCAGGCCGGCTCAGCAGGTGCGAGTGACTTCAGGGGACCTTTCACGCTTGGCAGGCGTCCCCGTTTATTTATGGTATCAAAGCTGCGTGGCTGTGTTCTCTTCTGCGGAAGACATGAAAGAGATTCAGAAGTCATCCAGATCATCTTGTAATTAATGTTACCACGCACGCCCAGGACATTAAAATGTTAACAGTGTTAGAATCGTGTGCTCTGGAATACCGAGTGAGGGCTTTATTAGAGAGAGATGCTCAGCAGATGTCATCCACACTAATTGAGGACATCAGGGTGCCTGCTGCTTGTTCTTACCAGTGCTGCAGAGGGTTTGCTTTTTAATTTATTCATTTTCTTTACTGCTGGAGTCGGCTCTTGTTATTAGACTATCTTGTCGCTCATTTGCATTTCAAGTGCTGGGACGGGGGTGGCAGCTCTCTGCCTTAGGAGACACTTCAAGGCTCCTCCATCAAACAGCAGCACAGCGAGCCTGATGTCTGGGTTATCTGGTTCCCATACGCTCTGTGGTGTCATTAGCAGGATTAATCTTGGCTTTAATTTCATAATGATTCTTATTCTAATATATGTGAACTAACACAAAGTCTCTTGACTCATTATCACCAATTTACCCAAGATATGTAATCAGGCTCTTACGTTCACCAACATTTATTTTTGCTAATACATCTGAAATTGTAGATTAAGCAAATACAGTTAGTTCCAGCCGAGTGAGTGCCGAGCAAGGTAGCGCCGCAGTATTTATGTTTTAATTAAAGTACATTAATGGTGTTGTTTTTAAATATGCACTGACCAAAAATGTGCTCACGGGGAATTGTAAAGTCGTCGCTGGAGCAGCGTCCAGCTGTAAAATCAGTCTCAGCAGCATTGCATTAGAAGCCATTACCCACTTCTTCTGCAAATTATTGAAATTGCCTCCGCTAATTATGTTTTTAACCTTTATAAATAAGATGGGGGAATGTAGCCTCAACTCCAAACAACTCTGCTCCCCCAAGGAAACTGAGTGGCAAGTCCTTAATGGCGACTATAATTGTCATAAGCCTGTGGTTTTTGTTCCCATTCAGGGTGACCGCGTCACATCAGATACTGTCGCTTGTGGCTCATGATGCAGAGCAGGCAACAGGCCATTTCCCCTCTCGTTTGACACGAAGTTCACTGTGGTACCTGGCGGGGACGGGCGGGGTGGGGAGGCAGGGCTGGGACTGCCCGGCTCACAGGCTTTCTCCACTCACCCCAGCACTGGACTGACTGTGTCCTTTACCAGATGTCGCCAGCAGCACGTAGTGCTTTATTACTGATGGATAAAATGTTCAAACATTTAAAGAAATGAAAGTCAGCTTTGCATTTCCAATTAATTAATTAAAAGCACTGTAAATGCCAGCTCGTTAATTGCTTTGCACCTGCAAGCCAATGCAGGTTTTGTGCACTCTCTTTGAATATTAAATTCTTTCTTGCATGTCTTTATAATGCTTGGGAATCCTCTCCAGCAAACATATTAGTAAAGAGTAAATATTGAATCTTAGACAAAACTCATGGCTTCATCTTTCACTGTACCCAGAACAGGATTTAGAGGAGGATTTGGGTTCCAAGGCTTCTAATTAAGTAGTGATAATCAGGCTTTCTGCTGAGGGTCACTTCCTGGGAGTAATTTGAGTTATTAAAATGCATGTTTTTGTTTGTTCTGCTTTGTGAGCTAAAACTGATCCCTTTTAATATAGCAGCAAATATGCAAATTGGTGTTTCATTATATTCTGCAATTTATGGCAATCTTCTCTAATTTACTGAAAGGTCAGGAGGCTGACCTTGTCATTCAAATTTTTTTTTCTGGTAAAGCTAAACTAATTATATGGATTTTTTTTTAATGAAACTCTGAAAGTGTGCAGCATGGTAAAGAATGTGACAAATTTAACTTCCACTTAGCTCTGTATTCCTCAAGATGGCCTTCAGCTTTGTGTGGGTCCCAGTAACGGAGAGCAGGCAATTTCAACTTTGATTTCAGAATCAGTTGGTTTTAAATACTACACAGCAAAAAGACACAGCTTGAAAAATCATTCCTCTGTCTCAGGAAAGTGGGACGACTGAAATAGCCTAGTTTTACTGAAATTTAAATTGTCACTGGCCAGAAAGTATTAAAAAGAGCAACCCCAGGCTCAACCGCAAGGTTTTTGCTCAAAAGATTCTCCAGATCTTTACATTATTTTTTCCTTTATTGATGCTAAATATGCTCTCTTAGCGTTTTCCATTGATTCACAGAGTTTTCAACTTGGACCGGGAGGATTTCCATCTCATGTGTGTTTAAACATTGGAGCACAAGCTGGTACCAGTGAGCCATTTACTCTTAAACTTTAGGTGGTGGTTCTTACACCTTAGCCTGCATAAGAATCACCTGGATTTCTTGCTAAAAATTAGATCCCACAGTCCCTCTTCCTTGAAATTATGACTCGGTAGTCCTGGGAAGGCTTCCGGTCACCTGCATTTTATTCAGGGGGTCTGCTGTCCATACTTTGAAAGGACTCTATGGCCATCTGACTCTCCTCCGTCCACCACACTCATTTGCTCACTCACTCATTCATCGAATGTATGACTGGTGGGTTTTTTAGCTTTTTGGGGGGAGGGAGATGATTAAGTTTGCTTGTTCGTTTGTTTCTGAAGAAGGTTCCGAGGGCTGGACCCAGGGCCTCACGCTAGGCGTGCGCTTGCTGTACCACTTGAGCTACGCCCTCCCTGCTAACTGGCACTTTTTTGAACAAATAAACATCTATTTGTGTCATGCATGATCACCGTCCCTTAAGGAGCTAGCTAGAAAGATGCATGTAAATGGTTATAGGGCAGCACTGAAGGTACTATAAGCAAAGTTGTGAACAAAAAGCTTTGAGAACATAGGGCAGGTAAAGGTTAATTACCTTTGGGGAACGTTTAGCAAAGAAGATTATATTTAGACTAGACTTGGAAGAACAAGTGTTTCTTTCCAGGCAGAGAAGGTAAGAGAAAGACATCACTGGCCAGGGAGAAGCCTGAACAAAGGTTCAGCGATGGGAACGCGCATGTTGTCCTCAGAAGGCAGTGAGCACGGCTTGTGTTCCGTCACGGGCTGGCAGTGGGAGGAAGGCTCTGGAATGCCTGAGGTCAGATGTTGCAGGACCTGGAATGTCTCAATGCTGAACACTTGGGACATCGTTGTAAATTTTAAAGTAAAGGACTGACTTGATTAAGTCTGTGTCTGACAACCGCTTGAACAGAAAAGATCACGGGCAGGAAGGGGTTAGGAGTCATCTCACAGCCCACAGAAGACACAGAAGTGCTGTACTAAGATGATGGGAGTAAGGGTGGTGGGCTGGATTCAAGGGACAAATACAACTTGGCAGTAAGTTGGATTGGAGGTGGTTTAGGACTGAAGAACAGGCAATCTGCTGCACAAGGTTCCAGTTTAGTAGTTGTGTGGATAGTGATGGCATTAACCATGATAGGAAACAGATGAAGAGAAACATGCTGGTGGACAGGAGACGTTGGCTTAGAAGCTTGCTCCTGGAGGCGTGTGTGAGGAGCAGCAGTATTGGAGCTCCAGGAAACTTGTAGCAAAGGCAGAATCTTAGACCCCTGTTCCAGACCTGCTGAGTCAGAGCCTGCACTTCCACACCATCCCCGGGGGATTCACACGCACGCGAAGTCGGAGAAGCACGGGTGAGAGAACACACAGGGTCTGCTGTCGGAACAGCAGTCTTTTGGAGGACTCCGTTTGTTTTGTGGTTATATAAAGTTTGGAAAAAGGTCCATAACGTATATGAAAACTTTTCTTCGAGATTCAAAACTACAATTCAAACAACCAAGGCCAGAGTCAGTAGAAAGAAGGAAATAACAAAGATTGAGCAGAAATAAAGACTAAAAAGATGATAGAAAAGATCGATGAAATCTTTCTTTGAAAAGATAAATAAAATTGACAAACTTTTAACTAGACTCATCAAGGGAAAGGAGAGAAGACTCAAATAAATAAAATCAGAAATGAAAGAGGAGAGGTTACCACTGATAGCACAGGAATACGAAGGCTCGAAAGAGACCACCGTGGACAGCCACACACCAGCAAACTGTACAGTCTAGAAGAAATGGATAGACTTCTGGAAACATACGAACTTCTGAGACTGATTCATGAAGAAACAGAAAATTTGAATAGACCAATTATTAGTAAGTAGACTGAACTGGTAATTTTAAAACTCCGTATAAACAAGAGTCCAGGAGCAGACAGCGTCACTAGTGAATTCTACCAAACAGTCAAGCAAGAATTAATACCAACCTTTCCTAGACTCTTCTGAAAATAGAAACGGAAGGAACACTTCCAAACTCATTTTGCGAGGCCTATACTACTATCCAAACCAGACAAGGATACCACAAAAAAAGAAAATCACAGGCCAATATCCCTTATGAACATATATGCAAAATTCCTCAAAAAAATTAGCAAACCAAATTCAACAATGCATTAAGGAAATCATACACCGTGATCAGGTAGAATTCGTTCCAAGGATGCAGCTAAGGTTCAACACCCACAAAATCAGTCAGTGCGACGCCCCACAGTAACAAAACGAAGGTAGAAGTGCAAAAAAAGGCACTTGACAGAGTCTAACATCCACTTATGACAAAATCTCTCAACAGAGTGGGTATAGAGGAAATGTACCTCAACGTGGTACAGCCTGCACATGAGAAGCCCCAACTAGCATCAAACCCGACTCTGAAAAGCTGAAAGCATTTCCTCCAAGGTCGGGAGCAAGGCAAGGACTTTCACTCAACGTGTGTTGGAAGTCCTAGCCAGAGCAATGTTTTTTAGAAGAATAAATGTGTGATTTAATGAACTGTAAATTAAACACCTGTTTTTTTTTTTTGTCCAAATCAATACGCTGATTGTAACAGGTCTTCAGGAGCCCTCTGCACGTTCCTTCCCAAACGAAACCCTCTTCCTCCTCCCCAGCAGTCCCAATACACTGAATCTTATGGAAATTAATTTCTGCACATTTATTAAATAGTTTCACTGCTGAATTGTACACTCCTAAACAATGTAGTTTAATTTTGCCTGGTTTGTGTAATTTATATAAAAAGAATAATAAAATATTTATTATACTATGTTTGACTTCTTTAATTCAATATTGTCCTATGATTCACTCTTGTTGTATGCATCTATAATTCATCATGTTCATTGCAGTATGACATTCATTGTATGTCTACATTGCAGTTTATTCATTCAATTCTCAATGGACATTTGGGCATTCCTTTGGTTAATTTTGTAAAGAGGACTATATGAGCTACGTATTTATCACCAAATGTCCAAGGACATTGTTATGTATTTCTGAATCAAGCCCTTGAGGGCTTGCAGGCGAGAGCTCTGTACGAGGTGTGTATGCTTACGTGCACTAACTTTACAAGCTGTTGTTGTGTCATGTGTGCAAGATGACGTATGGCATGTTAGGAAAAGCACACACTCCTAGGAGTTCTGCCGGAGCCGTGCCCAGCTTTATACTCCTAAAACCGGTGCTCCTGTCCTACGTGCATAAATAAAGCTGGAAACATAGGTTACATCCATTTTTTAAAAGACCTAAACACCAGAGGCATGGATTATACTTCAGAATCACTGCTAACTTTTTAACACATTTTATATTAAATACTGTTATTTTAAGCTTCACTTCTGTTTCCAAAATTTGTTTTAGCAAATTTCGTCTCTAATGAGTTACCTTTAAAAATTTTTTTATTGAAGTATATTTGATTTACAGTGTTTCAGGTATACAGTAAAATGGCTGATTCAGTTATACATACATTGTGTTCTTTTCCATTATAGGTTATTACACGATACTGAATATAGCTCCCTGTGCTGTGCAGTAGGCCCTTGTTGATTATCTGTTTTATATATAGTGGTGTGTATCTGTTAGTCCCAAATTCCAAATTCATCATCAAATTTTTTAAACAAGAAAAAGAAATAAAGATGTACACACTGGAAAGAAAGAAGTAAAACCATCACTATTTGCAGATGACATGAAACTACATGTAGAAAACCCTGAAGACGCCACCAAAAAACTGTTAGAATTAATGAATAAATTCAGTGAAGTTGCAGGATGCAAAATCAATATATAGAAACCAATAGTGTTTCTAAAACTAATAACAAACCAACAGTAAGAGAAATTAAGAAAACAATCTTATTTAGAATTGCATCAGAAAGAACAACATACCCAGGAGTAAATTCAACCAAGGAAAAGAAAGCCCCACACACTGAAAACTGTGAGGCACTGATGAAGGAAACTGAAGAGGACAAACACGTGGAAAGCAATTTTCCATACCACCCAAAGCAATTTTCAGATTCAATGCAATCCTTATCAAAATTCCAGGTTTTTTTTTTTAACAGAAACAGAACAAGCAATTCTAAAATGTGTATGGGATCACAAAAGACCCTGAACAGCCAAAACAATCCTGAGAAAGAGGAACAAAACTGGAGGCGTCACGCTCCCTAATTTCACACTGTCTTACAAAGCTGCAGTCAGCGAAACAGTGTGGCACTGACACAAAGCCAGACACAGCCTAACGGAGCAGGTTAGAGAGTGCAGAAATAGACCCAGACAGACTCGGTCAATTAAGTCATTACCAAGGCTCCAAGAATATACAGTGGGGAGAGGACAGTCTCTTTAACATGGTGTTGGGGAGACTGGACAACTGCATGCAAAAGAATGAAGCTAGGCCACTATCTTATAGCACAGGAAAGTTAACACAAAACTGATTACAGACTTGAATGTGAGCCCTGAAACCATTAAGCTCCCAGAGGAAAACATAGGTGGTAAGTTTTCGACATTGGTCTTGGCAATGATTTTTTTGGATTTGACATTAAAAGCATAGGCAACAAAAGCAAAAATAAATAGTGGGACTACATTAAACTAAAAAGGTTCTGCACAGCAAAGGAAACCATCAACAAAGCGGAAAAGGCAACCTACCGAATGGGAGAAAATGTTTGCAAATCACATGTCTGCTAAGGGGCTAAGACATTGTGACACACACACACACACACACACACACACAGAAATATTATTCAGCTATAAAAAAGAATGAAATCTTGCCATTTGTAACAACATGCACGGACCTTGAGGGGATTATGCGAAGTGAAATGATTAAGTCAGATGGAGAAAGACAAGTGTCCTACGCCACCATTTATATGTGAGATCTGAAAGTCAGACAGGCAGGTGCAGAAGGCCCAGGCTCACAGGTGCTGAGAGTAGACTGGTGGCTGCCAGACGCAGGGGGTGGGGAGACGGGCTGGAGGGGTCAGAGGTGCACACTTTCAGTTATAAGATAAATGTTACATTATAGGAATGTAATGTACAGCATGGCGACTATAGTTAATAATAGTGTGTTGTGTATTTGAAAGTCGCTGAGAGAGTAAGTCTTAAAAGTCTGCATCATAAGAAAAAAGTTCTATAACTATGGATGATGGTGAGTGGTAACTAGACTTACTAATGGTGATCATTTCTTAATATATACAAATATGAACTCTTTATGTTGTGTGCCTGAAACTAATATTATGTTGTATGTCAGTTATTCCTCAAAAAAACAAAAAAACGGAACTCTACAATTCACAGTAGCTTATTAAAGTCTCTGAGAAGCCCCACAGTAATTAAATCTGTCTGATTTTGCTTAAACCAACTTTTCCAAAATGGATTTTATCATGAAGTAGTGGGTTAATTGTGTCCTTCTGGAAGATATGTTTAAGCTGTAACTCTAGTTCCAGTGAATGTGACCTCATTTGGAAACACAGTTTTACAGATGTAATCAAGTTAAGATGAGGTCATGCTGCATTGGGGGCTGGGAACGCTAAATCCAATGAACGGTGTCTTTAAAAGAGAAAGAAGAGGAGGGTTTGGAGTCGGACACACAGAAGATGGCGTGCGACGACAGGCAGAGGCAGGCGTGATGCAGCTGCAAGCTCGGGAACACGAAGGGTGGTTGGCAAGCACCGTAAGGGGGAAGAGGCTAGGAAGGGGGCCCCTTCAAGCCTTCAGAGGGGGCATGGCCTTGTCAACACCTTGATTTTGGACTTACAGCCCCCAGAACGGTGAAAGAATGAAATGCTGTTGTTTTAAGACATTCAGTTTGTGGTAATTTGCTATCGCGGCCCTAGGAAGCTAATACACGTGGGAATCTTTAACACATGAACAAATAACACAACACAGTGTCAGTTAACTTCCTGAGAGTTGCCAGATTAGGGAATAGTAATTGAGAACACGCAGAATGAGATGCCAAGGGCACATGCAGGCAGAGGCGTCAAACAAGCTTTGGAAACTGGTATAAATTTCAAAAGAGAGGATGAGGATACATGAGAAACATTTGGGAGCAAAGCACAAGTGGGTAGTTTAAGCCTGAGGAATGAATGGAGTTGACCAGGGAGACAATGTAAAGAGAAACTCTAGAAGAATCTGTATAGTTGAAGGAAATCTGAGAGAAAGCGAAAGAATGAGGATTTAGGAGGCATCGTTGAGAAAGCAGTCTGAGTAACTTGACGGAGTAGAAGCAAACCTGGAAAGGGCCAAGGAGTGAGTGGGAGGGCCTTCGGCTAAAGAAGTCAGGGTGAAAGCATTTTTAGTCACCAATCTTCCTTGAAATCTACTTGAAAGAAATGAAGATAATAAAGAAGAAACCTTCATCTTTGATGAAATACAAAAACTTCACTATGAACAGTATCTGGCCAGTTCTGAGCAACTGAGACTAAAACTGAGGGTGGACACAGAGAACCCAGAGGCCTCGTCCGCTCTCAGCGGAGTCCGACTCCCAGAAAAGCACAAGGTAGAGTTCTTCAAGTCCAGGGGCCTCTGCTCGGGTTTATGGGGTTCAGAGGGAGGCAGAGAGGAACGCGTGAGGCTGCACGCATAAGAACAAGAAAGGAGAGGGTAAGCAGAAGTCACACAGCAGCCATAAATCGGAAGAGAAGGTGCTCCATGAACTTGACAAAGAGTCCTAGAGATGGCAGGCAGCGTGATCCCTCTGGGGGCTGGGGGAGGCGGGACGCAGAGAAAGACACAGGAAGATGGAAAAGGCGATGATAAGACAATGGAAGACAATGAGAAGTCGGTAGAGCTCAGTAAAAAATAAAGGAAAAGATAGGGAAACAAAGTCAATGCAGAGATAAATTCTCATTAAACAAACAACAAAAAAACCCAGAATAAACCTAATTGAAAACATAGGGTTGCAATGGTTAGGAAATCACTCAAAGTGAAAAAGAAAGAAGTATATACATGATTAAAGACAAGGTGATGGATAAGGAAGACAGAAACGTCTGGCACGTGTGCAGTTGATGTTTATGAAGAACAGAACAGAATGGATGAACCATGAAACATTTACAGGCAGCATGGTGGGGACTTCCCTGAAGTGAAGGCACGACTCTGCAGACAGCACGAGCACCCTGTGTCCCAGGACAAGCCTGTGACCATCAGCCCACACTGTGGCGCAGTCTGGGGATGGGTAGAGCCAGAATCCTGCGTGCATCCAGGCAGGGGAAGCAGGGCAGCAAGGGACAATTCCCACCCGCAGGTCCGAGGGGAGGCGTGAGGACGAGGGCAACTGAGTTAGTGAGTTGGTGAGTCTGTTACGTAGAGATGCCTTACTGGTAGAGCCTGGAGAAGAAGGAACTGGTACGGCCCCTGACCCGAGGAAGGGAAGAACTCAGAATAACTGCTCTTCTTTTCACAAAAGAATTTCTTTTGGGGAAAGAATTGATTGTAGCTTTTGAAAATTTGTGTGGCATTTTTAAAATGGTATTTTCCCCTCCTTGGGAGGGCAGTCAAAAATGCTACTTTTCTGAGACTTTGAAAAACAGTGAGTGACTTGCTTGGCGTTTTTCTTGGTATCCACAAACATAAATGTTTACAGAGCTGGGAGACACTAATCCATAAACAGAATACCATTTCATTTTTCAGTTTCTAATCAAATCTAAATGAACTAAATGTATTCAGAATCAATATTTTGATTGTAATTAATGTTGCTTCTGTTAATCTTTAGGAAATAGCTGGTTTATTTCACAGGTTTATTTCACAGAGTTTAATAAGTAAGTGACGTGCCTTCCTAAGTCTTGGGCTCCAGCTTTGACTCTGAGATTCCTACTTCTCTACTCCAACTGTTTTGGGTGCCTTGTAGAATTGTTTTCCATTTAATATCTTACAGAACAGTTCTTCCAGAGAAGGTGCAAAGCCTGGTTCGCCTCTCGGGTATCCACTGAAGAGCTTTCACTTCTCCTGGAAGTCCTGTCTTGACGGCAGGTTCTGGTAATCAGTACGAAGGGAGCCGGGACCAGGGTCCAGGGCAACGGAAAGACGTGTCATCCCTTCCACTTCTCCTTGAGGTGCTGAGTTATTCTTCTGCAATGTCTCCATGTTTTCAAGGTTTCCCTTAACAGTTCTCATAACCAAAGTCTTTTCTCCCAGGTGCGAGATGGTGTAAGACACTGACGGTGTAAGTTGGCGAACGAAGGTCACTTGCCCAGTGACTCCCGGCCAGTTGTGCTCCATGAGGAGCCACACAGACAGTAAGAGAGATGTCTGGAATCCTGTGGACTAGAACATAAATGGTACCTACCCGGAAAGCTGTTTCCATCAACTAGACCTCAGCTCATAATCCCCCTTAAGTGGATGGCCCTCAGGTGGGGCTCATGCTCCGCAGAGGCGAGTTTAACCGGCTGGAGGAGCCCTTGGCAACAGATTTCAGTGGAGGGGCCCGTCTGTCGGAGGGCAGGTGCCAAGCTCAGCTCTCGGCGCCCTTTCCCAAGGACATTGGTTTCCCTGATGAATGACCACCTGTCTTTGACTTGGGTTTTCTTTAAAGAACTGGCTACTAGCGGACCGTATGTATGTCTGCGTGGGTTCAGCTCACTACACCCAGTAATGCAACTCATTCCTGAAGTTTGGTGCCCAAGGTCTAAGCCGCAGGAAAAACGTGATTTTACACTACCATGTGGTTGGTGTTTTCACTCTCTTGAGATCACGGAGCTGCAGTTGGTCCTGCCTGCTGTCACGGTATGCCTCAGCCGGGGCTGGGCCCCTCGTCTCAGGGCCTGAGATAGGGCCCAGGCTTCTTTGGGACTATGTTGGCCAGTTCATGTGTTCTTTTTAGCTCCCTAACAGCACAAGTACTAGAGAAAGCCCTCGCCACAGGAGGGTTGACTAGAAAGAAAGTAAAATTACCCCTGGGGCCTCACGTGTGCGAGGAACTCAGCGTGCCAAAGACCTTGCACTCGAGCAGAAGAACCTGGGACAGTTTCCACCATCTCGCTGAGTGGTCCCACCACCTGTCATCAGAAACTTAGAAATATCCCTGGTTCCCCTCTGGCCTTCATCCTCCACATCTAACTTGGTTTTACCTCAAAAATGGATGTTAAGTCTGTCTTCTTCTCCCCATTTCACCTCTGCGTTCCTGTGCCAGGTATTTTTTAGCTCCTGTTTGGACAATTACAAGTTTCCTGTCTCTCACACCCACCCGTTCCTCCTTCCGTCCGTTCTCTGCACAGCAGCTCGTGCATCTGCTGTCCGTTCTCTGCACAGCAGCTGGTGCAATAAAACAGAAATCAGACCATGCCTCTCTCCGGCTTGTTAAATCTCCAGCAGCTTCTAATCAGCCTCAGGGATAAAGTAAAAACTCTTGATCACGGCCTTCAGTGTCCGGCACCATCCAGCCCCGGCCGACGTCTCTCAGTGCCCTCCACCCACATTGGTTTCCTCTCAAGGCCACGAACACACCAAGCCCTGCCCTCCTCAGAGACTTGCATGGACTCTTTCCTTCTCCTAAAGCACTCTCCCCCTGCTTCTGCACAGATGACAGCCTCTCATTCTTCAGGGCTCAAGTTAAACATCACACGTTCCAAACGTCTGTCCGTCCTCATCCTGTCTCAGTGTTCAAGTCCCACTCCTTTCACTGTCTACCTCGGCCTCCTTGCTCTTCCTTTCTTACATCTTGCCAGGATTTGTAATTAGTTTAGTTTGTTTGTTGACTTTTTCTCTCTCCCCACTAGAGCAGGAACACCTCACGGGCAAGCACCCAGTCTGCCTTGTTGACTCGCTGATGCTTCCCCAGGACTTGTGCCCTGACTAACAGTGCACAGATATTTGAGTGAGTGAGTGAGTGAGCGGGCCAGTGCCTCCAGCCTTGCAGAGCACAGACGAACACAGCGCCCTCAGCGGCTGCACATGCCGGGCTGCACTCCTTTTCACACAGAAAGGCATCATGCTTGGGGACATTTCATTTTCAGAATCCTTTGAAATGACTGTTTCCAGGTAAACATCAACAAGCAGAGTCTGGATCTTGATCTGTGGTCCTGCGAGTCTGTGTCTGGGTCTTGATCCGTGGTCCCGTGAGTCTGTGTTGCTGATGGAAGTTCAGAACAGTCCAACCACAAAGCTGTTCAAAGGCAGACTTCATCAAGGTCCTCAATGCTTCTGGCCACCCAGCTGTTTATATAAGCTACTGGAATTCGACAAATCAACATAAAATAGGTGTTGATAAGGACTTCATAAGCAATGTTCATCAATTTAGAAAAAGACCTACCTGGGGTTTATAACTAAAAAAATGTTAAGTTATATGGATTTCAAACATATCTTCCATTGGGAGATGCTATTATGGAGGAAAGGTGGGGGTAGAAAATTTAAATTAGATGATGTCTTCCCAGGCCCCCCCACCCCGCCACCAAACACAGTTACTCTGGAAGAGCACACTTGCCCGCAGGCATATCTGAGAGCATGGTTTATTCCTGTTCTCCACACATCCTTTATTCCACCACTTTTCTTTACTCTGGCAGGAAGGGAAATGTTTAGCTTAATAATGCATGAGCTACCGTCAGCCAGTGCAGATGGCTGTCAGAAACCGCCTGTACCACCAAGAGGAAGCCTTGTTTGTCCTGTGGTGGTTTCACACAGAAGAAGCTGGACGATCACAGGTGGTGCCTACAGAGAGCTTTCAGGAGTGAGGACTAAAGGGTTCCTTCCCCCTCCTCAGATGAGCAGGGATCATGACTTCTGCGGTCCAAGACAAGGGGTAAAAAACCTGGGTAGCACTGCCAACTGGGGGAAGGTAGAAGACCAGAAAAGGCGAGAAGACAGGGGAACCAAAGGAGGAAGGGTTTCTTGGGTCTCCATTCAGGACTCCCGGGCGTCCATCCAAGGCTGACTCTGTACAGAGTGAAAGGAGGCCTCAGCTAATCAACAAAGAAATGTTCTAGCCATCTTTCAACTTTCAGATTTCAGAAGAGCTTGGATCAACTCACAGCGGGATGTTTTTCCCCTGGCCGTGGACAGCTTCCCTCCGCTGCAGGCCCTCCTAGATGTTGTGTGTGTGTGTAGGGCTGGTGGTGGAAGGAGATAAGGTCAAATCTACTAGGAGTTTAACCTAGAACGTCCTTTGCATGAAGGCTGCCTCTGCCGAACACATTCTCCAAACTTACTTTCAGAAAGAGCAGACCTCAGCTGCAGGGTCTTTGAAGCCCCTTGCCCCACTATGTGTACAAGTGGCATCATTTTATCTCTTTAGTTTCCATCCTTTTAAAGTTGATTTAAGGGTTTTTTTTTTATGTTTGTTGGAAAAATACAAAGATTCTGGCATCACACACTTAAACAATGTAGCTAATAACTCTGCTGTGTAACTATAGCTGTCAATGCAAGCCCGGTGCGATCTCAGCTGGCATGATTCGCAGTTAGTCGCTTTTTGTCATGGTGGTACTGCATTTACTGCCTTTGAGCTTGGAAGGTGTCAGCAGTCTCTGTTCATTTAGAATTTTGTGTGTTGAAGACTCCGGCTTTAGAATGTGAAGGTTTTGAGGCAGGAATGCTTGGAGGAAGTTACCTGCACGTCTGGAGGACACAGGAGATTTCTGTGTTTGTGGTCCTTGAGCTGTTTTGTGTACAGGTCAAGGAGGTAAGAACTTTGAGACTGTCCAAACCTTCAGCAAAGGGCTGTTGGCTGCATAACTGTGGACAAGTCCTTAACCTCACCGTGCCTCAGTTTCTTCACCTGGCAGCTGGGGACAATAATATCTGACCACTGCTTCCTGGTCAGGGTTATGAACGTTAGATGAGACAGGTGTGTGGAAGTGACTTGAAAACCCATAAACCGTTAAATGAATTATAATGCTTTCATGACGTTTGCTGCCATTGTCTTCGTCATCACCAGGCTGACCCGATGTGGAGGCTCAGAAAGATCCAGGGTGATCATTTGTCAGGCCCGCCTTTGTTTGACGAAACTCCCCACCATACGAATTCCTTAAGCTGTCAGCCTTCCCAGGACTCTTAAATCTGGACCTGATTCACGAGAAACGTTTGAGAAAAACAGTTGTGTGAAGGAAGGCACTGCCATGAGGAGACACACGGTGATTCTTCCCCGTCTGTGGGGGACAGAGTGTGGCCGTGTGAGTTACCTACTCTGCCCTCATGGGGACGTGTTGGATGGGCGATGCAAGCCGCTTGGACGTAGGAGACAGCTCAGGTGCGAGGCAGCTGAGTGAGATGTTCAAGCTGTCGTCACGAGCAGGGCGCCTTGTTGGAGGGGACGCCCAAGCAGGAGAGTGGGTCCTAAGCCACGCGGGGAGGCGAGGGGCAGGTGGCGCCACACCGAGGGCCCGCTGGTGGCCCTGCTGGCGCGCTGGGCTCCCCGGATGGGTGCTGCTGTGTTACGTGCTCTTTTTCCCTGGTTACCAGGTTAGCCTTTAGACCAGCTGAAACATGCGGGCCTTAATACAGTGCTGGTTGAGGCACATGGATGCTTTTGTTTGAATTTTAGGTTTTATCTTGAAAAAACTGGTGAGTCACTTTTGGGTGGGCAGCTTTAGCTCCTGCATGCCTAGCCTTCTCCAAATGAATGTAGATCAGACTCAAGTCACATGACACACAAGGCAGCTCTCTTTCTGGGTGGCCTGAGGCACTAGGCCACCGGTGATGTTGTCCAGGTGGCTACAATCCTGCTTTCTGAAGCCCACCCATGGAGGCCCTGTTCCTCCTGTCTCAGCTGTGGAGCAGCTCTGGTTTCTTGGGGCCACTCAGCCTTTTGAAACCAGAGCCACCATTGGGCCATGTGATACCTTTGTGCAAATTAGGAAAAGTCAATGATTTTGGGTCAACTCAGCTTCACAGGAAAGCGGAGAGGCAAACATATAAGACCTTTTGGTGATGGAAGAGACACGTCTTCATCCTGCCAAGGCTGGACTTCATCTCTCACTCACTCCATCAGCCAGGACCCTTTGTGCACAGTTCACACACTGTGCAACTGTACATGGCAGCCCTGTGTAGAACGACTCCCCCTCCTCTTCTCTTGAGACCCTCTGCTTAGAATGGTGACTCCCGCTTTGGCTAATGACTCTCCTGTTTTTTTCCCATACTAGGGAGAATGAGAGGCCATGTTTACATGTTCTTTGATATTACTCATACTTTGAGAGTCTGTATACTCTGGGTAAAAAGTCCACACATTTAGAGAAAATAAGTTGCTTCCAGTTCCACTCGTTATCACACTAATTCAGAGGAGAATGTGGTTTCTGATTAGTTTGGGGAAATCAAACAGGTTAAGTTCCCTGTGAACGTGGCGCCTGGGGGACAGTGATACCTACTAGACGGAGCTACCCTTTACCTTGTGTCATATATTACGCTATGCGCCATGCCATCACCTTATCACAGCACACAGGGAACGCTGCCCAAGATTACGTAGCCAGTATTTAGTGAAGTCACTAGAATGTAGCTCCAAGAAGTAAAATCATAAAATCTTTCTTTTTGCCAGAACCTAGAATTATGCTTGGTTATATAGTGGATGCTTAAAAGATGTTCACGGACTGAGGGAGGCTGGGGTTGCGATGCCGGTCTGTCTGACCCACTGACTCCGAGCACCGACACTGCACGTCATGCCGGACGGACGGCTTTACACGCGTTGACTGGTTTACACTGCGGCCCTCTGAGTGGGGTACCACCCTCACCACGGTACAGACAAGACCACTGAAGTTAGAGAAGCAGCTCGCCCAGGGCCAAGGAGCCGTAGAGCTGGGACCTGAGCCGAGGGGATCTGCTCTTAGTCCACAGCCCAGGCATCTGCAGAGCAAGCTCCTTTTGTCTGGCTCAGAGGTTCTCAGACTTTGGTGTCTACGGGAACCCTAGCATCAGGTTGTTTACGTAAAGAATGGAGACTGCCTTTCGTGGGGGTGTTAGTGGGGCTTCAGGGGTAACGCACACAGGGACCAGTGTGGTGGAACGAGGCTGGAGGGGTAGGTAGGAGCCGGATTCTTCAGGGCCCCTGAGGCAACATGGAGGACTTTGAACTCGGTCTTAAGAGTGCGAACCAAGGGCGATTTCAAGCAGAGGAGTGACAAGACCAGCTTTCTTTCTCCTCCTTCCTTCCTTCCTGTCTTCCTTCTTTCTGTCCTTCCTTCCTTTCTCTTTGTCACTCTTTTTCTTTTTTAAATAAATTTTTTGTTTGTTTGTTTTGCAGGGGGAGGTAACTAGGTTTGTTTACTTATTTACTTTAACGGGGTCCCAGGGCTTGAACCCAGGACCTCGCGCATGCTAGGCACATGCTCTACCACGGAGCCACACCCTGCCCCCCACTATCTTTTTTTTTAAACAAAAAATAACTCTTGAGTTTCTGTTTCATTTTCAGACACAAGCAGGCCTATAGAACCTTCCAATATACATGTTCTCAAACTGTTCATCTGACATATTCCTCTATTTCCAGAAAGCTGCCTGCATTCCTTTAAAGGCTAAGTGTTGCGACATGTTAGCCTTACTTACACAAAACAGATTGGGAGTTACTATTGCCAAGTTCCCAGTGCCCTAATTTAACATTCAGTGGCCATCAACCTGGCCTTGAGCAAGAACCCGCACAGACTCAGACACCAAAGCCTCCTGCTGGGTGGGAGGGGACATCTGCTTCAGACCAGACTTCAGCCAGTGATCCACGCGTAGAGCCCACCCCGACTGTTGCAGTGGCTGGTGGAGTGGGAGCGGCATGAATTATTCATGCCAGGGAGGCAAATTAGAGTTAGAACCAGGTGCTCTGTCTTTCCTCGTGAGGACTCTGCCAATTAGGTTAAAGAGAGATCTCTCACTCCATCAAGCCACAGGCTCACTCGGCTACGCTGTGCTTAACCCAGATTCCCAGGCTGGGTTTGGAAATGGATTAGCGGATGATGAGCTTGTTTTAAAGGTGATGCAGTCTTCAGGAGGAAGGGAGAGTCAACCCTACCAGTGGCTTTAAAAGTAAAACGCAAGGCTCAAGGGAACTGTTTTAACAGCGTTTGCCGTGGGAAGCGGTTAAACAACGGGGGCTCTTTTTGGAGAAGCCGCCGCTGCCTTCAGTTACAAAGGCGCTGTTCGGACATAACTTCAGACCTGGTCAGACTTTGCTGGGGACCCATTATTTCAGACAACGGCTGACGTGACGGCGTTGTGAGGGGTTGAGGGCTGGTCGTTCCGATCTGCCGGAGTCACTCTCAGGGCGCCGCGTCGTGGGCAGGGAGCGAGCTGGTGGCCGCTCCGGCGGCTCAGGTCAGGGCCGCGGCGTGGACGCGACGCCTCTGGGCCCGCGCAGGGCTGGGGGTCTTGGCCGAATACCGCTGGGGGATATGGTTAGGGTTCAAAGTCACCTCCGCGCGGCAAGGGTGGCCTTGTCGCCCTGCAGTCTCACCTGTTCTTGGAATCTGCCTTAAGCACTGAACAACTAAACTAAACAGCTTTCTCCTGTTATCGCGGACAAACGATCCGTCAGTCAACACGCAGTTACCAGGCGCCTGCTCCACACCCAGCCTTGCTAGAAGCTCGGCTGCGTTCAAAAAATTCTTAGACTTCGACCCCAGGGGGGATCAGAATAAAAACAAGTGACCGTCTACGCCCAGAGTGGGCACGTCTCTCCCAGATGGGTTCCTTCTCCTTCGAGGAGGATCAGCTTCCCGCGTGACGGGAGGCTGCCCGGAGTCAGGACCGGAGCTGGGCTTCCAAGAGTAAGTGGCAGTCGGCGAGCAGGAGGAGAGAGGCCCCGGCGGCGGCGGGCGGAGCGCAGGGCACGCCCCCGGGCTCCGCCGAGCAAGGTGGCTCCCCTTGGCGCGCGAGCGGCTCGGGGCCGGGCGTCCGTCCGCCCGGGGGCTGGGCGCGCCGCGGGGCTTACGTCCCCTTGGTCCTCCTAGCCCTGGAGGCCCTCAGGCCGGGACCGAGCCGGGCTGGCCTCGGGCGGGCCCTCTCGTCTCAGCCGCGGGGGCTTCCCCGCGCTCGTGCCCAGCGCCTCGTCCTCTTGGCGCAGGGACGCCGCCCACCGGGGTAAAGCCCGGCCCTCGCTGCATCGCTCGGCCTTAGTACCTCCTCGTGGGCCCGGTCTCCAGACCCAGTCAGCTGGGAGCAGGGCTTCGGCACGTGGAGCTGGGGGGCGCGGCTCGGTCTAGGGGTCCAGTAACGCTTTCAGACCTGGAGTGACGTGCACTGCGTTTGCGTGTATGTGTGTGTATGTTCCTATTTTCTCAGGATTCACTGAATAAACAGGCAAAATTAGGGAAGATCATAGTTCAGCTCTAGAGACTTGGGAAATCAGTAGACAAGTGTTTTTCTCGAACTCACAATGGACTTGGAAAAGACAATCTATGAACTGGGAGAGAGTATTTACAAACCATGTGACTGACAAGGGCTTAATTTCCAAAATAAACTGACAGCTCATACAACTCAGTAACAAAAAAACAAACAGCACAATCAAAGAGTGGACAGAAGGCCTAGACAGACATGTCTCCAAAGAAGACATACAGATGGTCAACAGGAACATGACAAGATGCTCAACGTCGCTAACAATTGGAGAAATGCAAGTCACAACCGCGATGGGTATCACCTCACACCAGCCTGAATAGCCATCATTAAAAAGTTGACAAGTAACCAACACTGGAGAAAAGGCAATCCTCCCACACTGTTGGTGGGGACAACTGGTGCAGCCACTATGGGAAATAATATGGAGGTTCCTAAAAATAGAGTTGCCATATGACCCAGCAATCCCACTCCTTGGTGTATATCCAGAGAAAACTTTAATTCAAAAAGACACCTGCACCCCAATGTTCATAGCAGCACTGTTTACAACAGCCAAGACATGAAAACATCCTAAATGTCATCAACAGATGAATGAATAAAGAAGTTGTGGTATGTTCACACAATAGAATACTACTCAGCCATAAAAAAGAATGGAATAACGCCATTTGCAGCAACATGAATAGAAGTAGACATTATCGTACTAAGTGAAGTAAGTCAGACAGAGAAAGACAAATACCATATGACATCCATTATGTGTGGAATCTAAAATATGACACAGATGAACTTATTTATGAAACAGACAGACTCACAGACAGAGAAAACAAACTTATGGTGACCAAAAGGGAAAGGGGGTGGGGAGAGATAAATTAGGAGTTTGGGATTAGCAGATATAAACAACTATATATAAAATAAGTACACAATAGCACAGGGAACTGTATTCAGTATCCTGTAATAGCCTATAATGGAAAAGAAAAATAAATAAAATGCACTTCGAAAGCAAAGGTCTTAGGTCTAAGGCAGTAATTTCAATGACCTATTCACCAGCACCCTCCCTTCCTCAGTCTTTTCTTTTGCACGTGCATTCTTTCATCTGCAAGCTTCCATGAGTCTCCCCACCTCTTCATCTGTCTCTTCTCATGGACAGCAAGGTTACGCAGAGAGAATAACACAGCCGACCTGCAGCTCCTAACCCCGCCTGTGCCCAGGACAGTGCTTTTACTTGTCCCCGCTCAGCTTCCTCTTGCATTCCGCGGCAGTTAGGATCCCCGACAGGAAGCAAATGGCACACTCTGAGGTGGGGTGAGTTCAGGGAGGCTATTTGCCCACGCGTGGGTGAGGCTGTAGGAAAACAGTAAAGGATGGTGAAGTGCCCCGAGGCGGGCAGCAGAGGGAAAGCCACGGCTGTCTTTAAACCTGAGGGGGAGGAGGGATCCACCAAGTCTCACAGGGATAAGGCAGGCCTCCCCGCAGGAGCTGTGGCCCAGAAGAGAGAGTCAGTCACTGGCAGTTCCTGGTCAGGCAGAAAGAGACCTGGGGGAAAAGCATCCCAAACTCTCCTCTCTCCCTTTGGTTGAAACCAACCAAAAGCCAGAGTTGGGAAACTGGTTGGTGCAGTCCATACGGGGGGGGGGCGAGCACCCAGGGCACGGAGCAGGGCAGGATGGGGCGGGGCGGGGCCTGAGGGGGCAGAAGGAGAGCACGAGCACACTTTCCCGGGGAAACTGCGCCAAACGCTGACCTTTCTCAGCCTGTTTGCTTCCACCTGATCTGTTTCCTCTTCGCGCATGGCTGCGTTCCATTTTTCCCAATGGAAATAAGAACCATTTCTCTTATTTTTTCCTTCCTTTCTCCTCATTGTTAGATTCTAATCGTTGTCATATTACTTCTTTCCCTAATATTCCAAGCGAAGCGGTGTCCTTCCTTCCGAAGACCAAAGTCTGTGCCCGCGAAACACCGCCCATAACCCTGGGGCCCCCCACACAGACCCACCGCCCATCGCCCTGGGGCTCCCCACATAGACTTATCTTCATTCTCTCCCGTGTCTTCAATTTCTCCCAACGATTTGGCTTTTTGTTTTATAAGTTTGTAAACATACTCACATTTCTTCCAAACCAAAAACAACTTTTTTAATGGATAATCTCTTCCTTTCACATTGCTGCCATACCTGCTTCTTCCTTTTTGTTACTTGTCCCCTGACATAAACAGTGTCCTCACTGGCTCTAATTCCTCACTGGCGTCACCTGTAGTCCTGATTCTGTCCCTCTCCCCACCCCCACCCCATTGAAAATAATCTTATTAACGTCCCCAGTGTCCTCCTGAGATGCCAGATCCAATTTTCTGTTTTCAATCCTCTTCCTCCCCTGAAGCGTTTAACTTGAAGGGTGAGTAAGAATTAGCCAGGTGAAGAGGGGGAGGAAAGAGCAAGAGACCGAACGCCTCGTCTGACTCAGGTTTTGCATTTCCAGAGCCTATTTCACAGTGGACAGACGTGAAGCAAATATTTGTTGAAGGATAAAGTGAACAAATAGAAAGTCGCCAATGCTTTGACGTTGAATAAGCATATCTTACATGTAAACACCGAAAGCAGCGATGACCACACGCTCTACAGAACAACAGCAGCAACGAGACCAATGAACAAACTTCAGAGACGTCCCGGTGCAGCGCCGTGGGGCACCGCCAGCGGGGAGACGGCGCGGCAGCACATGCGGAGAAGAGCGCAGGCAATTCAAGATGTGCAGGGTGAGAAAAGTGATCAGTCACACAAAGACAATTCATTTTGCTAAAAGCACAGTAAAAACACCAGCACAAGTCAACATGGAAAATGTACACCTACTGCCCATCCTAGGGGATCAATAGCAACATTCCAGTGTAACTTATTTTGCAATGTATGGCATACTATAGATCAGTGTGACCTTAAATGTGCACGAAGCCAATACAGTGAACATCACCTACAATAGAGATTTGAATAGAAAAGGACAAATTGCCCCAGAGCCACAGTGTCCTTCTATGTAAAAACAGATATATTAGAAAGTGACTTCGCTGTTTGAAATACATCCTACCCTTCCCCAAGACATTCACATCATATATCTTTAAAACAGTGAATTCTAAATAAAAATTCTGATAAAATTATATATATATATATATATATATATATATATATATATATATATATTTATTTATTTATTTATTTTAAGTATAGTCAGTTTACCATGTTGTGTCAGTTTCTGGTGCACAGCACAATGCTTCAGTCATACATAAACGTACATATATCCGTTTTCATGTTCTTTTTCACCATAAGTTACTACAAGATGTTGAATATGGTTTCCTGTGCTCTACAGTATGAACTGCTGTAAATATAACCCCCTGCCCTTTGCATGTGCTCAGCAGTGAAAGCTGGTCGGTGTCATTCTTCAGTTTCATTTGGATTGGGGAACTTGCCAAAGGATGAGGTGCAGTAATTTATTATCAGGATTAGGAGTGAGAATCGAGTAACAGTTGAAAGCACTTATTTCTAAATTCATGAAGTCTCTTGCGAAGAGAGTTTCCAGCCCCTGGAACGGCCTCCGCTGAGTCGCAGCGAGAGTGTAACCATCAAACTACAATCCAGAAACTAAGATGTTTGATGCTGAACCTTAACATTAGGCTCCCTTTCCTTTCTGCCGGACTCCAGCCAAACTGTCTGTCTAACACCACTCTCCCCACCTAAAGTTAGCTTTTCTTAACACGTTAATGCACTTCTTGGAATGTGGGTTTTCGCCCAGGATCAGTGAAGAACTTGGAAACTTGTGTTGTGACATTTCCGGATTGCTTCAGACGCCTCCTGGAGCGCAGCAACGCTTCCCCTCAGAGAGGCTGCTCTGCCTCTCGTAACTTGTGCTGAAATTGCTCAGTCTCATCATGACAGTCCCAAGCTCATGCTTTTAGACCCTCTCCCAGCCTATGCCTTCGACAGAGCATAGCGTGGATTAATTCTTACCCCAAATGGCTTCCTCATGTCAAGAAATTTAACATAAATGCCCCTTTGAGGAAAGAATTAGGGTAAGCTATTTTAAAACATAATTCCCCATAGAAGCAGGGTGAATGGCTGAAGAATGTCAGGGCTTCATAAAGTTTCTTGAGGTAAGAATTTCATAAATTTCTGTTGGAAACTCAAACGGTAGCATGTTCAAAGGTCACCGATTCGGAAACTAGAAGAAAACAGCTGTTCTGTTCTCTGAAAGAAACGGCGTCTGTCTGAGCTGACCAAGCTGTTGACAGGCAGGTCTGACGCGTACTGGAGCCACCCCCTCGGAGACAGACTTACGCTAAAAAGAAAAAAGTAAGTGCTTAGCAGCTGTCGATTCAGTGACGACTGATTACATTTTGAATCAAAGAATGTACAGTTTCCTCTCGAGGTAGGATATATAACTGCTTGATGAACCAGCCCCGACCTTCCCCATATCTTCTCTTAGTGTGAAATGCTTGGGCTGCAGGGAGAAGCACAAGGTCGGGGCAGCGCCCGTCCCACTTTCCGTACAGGCTCTCCGGGGTCCTCCTGGTGGAACGCCCTCTCTGTTCTGCGCGAGGTCTGCGTGAAGTATGAGCAGGAGCTTCTCAGGGTTTTCTTGAAATCGCATTAACTATAAAACCAGTGGGCCTGGCGTCTTTCTGGGGGAGACGT
Organism: Camelus ferus; assembly: GCF_009834535.1. Taxonomy (NCBI): domain Eukaryota; kingdom Metazoa; phylum Chordata; class Mammalia; order Artiodactyla; family Camelidae; genus Camelus; species Camelus ferus. The sequence goes on from NC_045704.1 coordinate 63,945,730, forward strand.
AGTGGGAAGTGGCTACTGAATCAGTCTCTTTAATTGCAATGTTTTACTGTTTTTAGCTTTCTGAGTCAGCTTTAGGAATGCAAATCTTTTCAGGAAATTGTACATTTTATCTGTGTTTTAAAACTTCCTGGCATAAAGTTGATGATAGTGTTTTCTTACGTATTTTATGATTTCTACTACCTCGCATCTATGTCTTCTTTTTTATTTCTATGGTGATTGTTGTGTGCCGTTTTCATTTTAAAAATTTTGGATTGGTCTCAGAAGCAGTTTGTAATTTTGTCTTACGACAGAATTAGCTTCAGCTTTGTTGAACACCTCTGCTATTTCTCAGTTTTCTGTTTTATTAATTCTTTGGTCTTGCTTTGATGACTCCAGTATGATTAAAAACTGAACTCCGCAGTCAGCATGTCTGGATTCACATGCCAGCTCTGCTTCTGTCTCAGTTGTGTGACCAGGAGCAAGCCACTTGGCCTCTGTGCCTCAGATTTCCTGTACGTAGAAGGAGACTTCAACAGCACTCACCTCAGTGGTTGTTTGTGAATGTAAGTTCAGTTTTCATAACGGCTCCGCGTGTGTCTGAAAAGAATCGTGGAGCCCCTGTTTTTTGATTGTAAGATTCTCTAAGCTGTTGGAACAAGCTTGTTAATTGTGCAGTTTTCCTTTAGGTTTACTCTTCTGTTTTAGCTTGATGAATTTTTTTCTGAGTGAGGCATATTAAGATCTGCGATATAATCATGAGTTTGTAAATTTCCCTTTGTGATGGATGCAATTTTTTCTTTTTTTTTGAGTTAAATACATGCAAGTTCATGGCTGTGATGTGCCCCCAGCAGGGTTTCCCCTTTATCATTAAATAAGAACTCTCTTTATAGACCTCAGGGTCTGCGCCAGTTGGGGGTACCACGTCACATGACCATCGAATGGCCGCAGATTTGCTGTTTGAAGCACCTGGGTCCACAAATTGCCTGAGCAGTTCTGCTACAGAAGCCTGTCGGTCACTACCAGCCCTGATCGACTGGCCCTGACCGTCACCACCTCGCCTGTACCAGGGACCAGCCCCACGCCCTTACTGCTGAGAGCTCCCGCCTGCCCCGGAAGGACTGTGCACCCTGTGCCTCCAATGCTCTTTACGGGGCTTCTCTATGACTACACTTCACCCTGAATTCTATTTTGTGTCTTATTAATTTTGCTACAACAGGTTTATTTCAGCTAATATTTGCTCAGTATATTTTTGCCATTTCTTTAACTTCCAACTTTTAAAATGTCATCACATTTCATATGTCTCCTATAAAACACCAAATAATAGATGGAATTTGTTTTGCTTTCAATATTCTAAATATCTGAGAATTTCCAACTTTTTATAGGTAATAGTAAATGCAGTCCATTGACTTTATGTGTGATTACTGATGTATTAGCCTCATTTCTACTATCTTAGTTTAAAAAAATAATTATGCTGCTTCACTCTTTGCCCTTCAATATTTCATTCAATATTTCATTGAACATATGACCTTCACTTGTCCCATCTTTTCCTCTCTGCAGTGCAGAGTTATCCATCTCGTTTCTATTTTTTACCCTGGTGATTCTTGAAAAGTGTTGAATGCAAAGAAGCCTCTGTCATTTTTCTGAACAGTGTACGGATCTTGAGATGCTAGGCCCTGAACTTGCCCTGCATGTTTTCATATTGTTTCTGCTTACAATCTCAGGTACACTTTAAATTTAATCCCCTCAATTGTAGTCATTATTATTCTTAATAATAGTCAGTTCTTATTCAAAGTTACAAAAAGCGAGTCCGTTCCTTAACTTCCTGCTGTTCCTCACACGTGGTGGCACGTCCCAGAATGGGGCCGCGACCACTCAGCCGCCTCCTGTCTGTTCGCTTTCACTCTCAAGGACCAGCTTAGCGAGACTAGAGCTCTTGGCTGGCGGGAGTGTCCCCTAAGCGTTCTGAGGGTGTTCTTTGTGGCTTCTGGCGGCGAGTGGTACCCAAGCGTCCTGAGGCGCTAACTGTCATCCCTGTGTGTGTTCCACCGTTTCCACTTGGGTATCTTTTAGGACTTTCTCCTTTCCTTGACGTTCAACAGTTGCTTCCAAAAAGCTTACTCCCTCAGACACAGCAGAGAACAGGTTAACGGGAGGGAGGACATGCTGGAAGTCAGGGTCGCTGACGGCCAGATCGGCAGCAAAGGTCCACTTTCAAAGTTTCTGCAATTACAGGAAAAAAAAGGTTGTATTTAAATTGAGAAATAATCACAAGCAGACAAACTCCTGACCCACTAGATTCACAAAAATCTTTGTTCCTTTCCTTGGGGGAAATGATGACTCAGGACCAGCGGGGCTCCCAGCTTCGTTTTGATTCTTCTGCTTTTCGGAAGCAGGTTGGGGAAGGGATGGCAATAGCCAAGTTCCTCCTCACTCACAATTCCTGAGCCATCTCATCAGTTTCCACCGTTTTTATTCTCCCTCTTTGCTCTGAATCCCAAATTCGCATCTCATGCTAGTTCTGACTCCCGAGATTTGACTTGTGAACTCGGCGGCCGCCCACCCATCTCAGAGGCATCTCAGACTCATCACGTCTGAAACAGTTCCCCATCTTCCGCACCAAACCCGCTCCCCAGACTGCGTTTCTGCCTCAGGGAATGCGATCCCTTCCACTCAGCTGTTCCAGTCAGAATCCTGGGAGGCATCCTTGACCCGCTGGTCACTCTGGCCTCCAGTATAACCCACCAAACCCTGTAGTCCAGCCTCCTCAGAACTACCGGCCCCTCCCTTCTCCCACCGCTGACACTGCCCTAGTTCCCTCCATACAAGGCTCACTGAAATTGCTTCTTGCCTCTTCTTGGGTTTCACCTTCTTTTCAATCCACTCTTGCTTCAATGAACATTAAAAAAGGCAAGTCTGATCAGGCCATTTCCTTGTTCACAATCCTTCCAAAATCCTGCTTCAGCCTGAGGATAAAAGGAAAGCGTCTCAACACAGGTAGGCGTCTTTGCTCAGCTCACACTGTCTCTCCACGCCCACCTCTGGCCTTTTCCTTACATGCCAACCAAACTCAGCTCATTGTGCTCGCTCTTCCTGCAGCCTTGGAAAGATCTTTCTTCTCTCATCTGCTCAACTCCATCATTTCTTCAAGATTCGACTCTGGTGACCCCCCTCCTGTCACCAGATTTCCCATCTGACCACCGTCAACACCGCCCATCGTCACCTGGGGACTGCTGGGTGTCATCCTCGGGGGGCCTTCAAGACGTCATGCATTAACTTGTTCATTTTAATGCACAGTGTTTGACTTCCAGTGAACTCTGAAGTTCTTGAGGGCAGGAAATATGTCTCCTCCATTTGTGTCCCCAAAGTCTAGCTCAGCCCACACAGAAGAGTCAAGGACTGACTGCTTAATGAATGGATGACAGACATGCTATTGGGTGGTAGGACAGTGACAGAGAGTTCTGGGGACGGAAGGTCTTGGTGCCCTAGAGACAGGAGGATAGGGCGGTCCTGGGGACAGAAGGACCTTGAGCCAAAGAGCAGGAGTGAGAACGTGAAGCAGTTTGGGAGACTGAGGAACCAGCTGGTATTTTGGAGAAAAAGTGCCATCAGGCAGGTGGGGGCCAGATTTTGGAAGATGTCCCAGGCTGGCCTCAGCAGCCCCTCTTCACCAAATGATAAACTCCTGCCACCACTTTGTGCTCAACTGCTGTCAAACAAGCTTGTTTCCTAAATATTTACTAAGCCCCAGTTGAGTCCAGGATGTTACAGATAACCATACAAAATTTGGTTCGGCTATGTTAATTTTGACTCTTCAGATAGATTGCAAGCATCTCTGTGGGCAAGGACAGTCTTTTTAAATTCCTTGGTCATTATTTTTATTATTCAGCCAATACTTACTGAGAATCTGCCACGTGTTTGGACCTGTGACAGACACATACACAGGATAATGAGACACTCTTGGTTTGACGAGGGTGACACCAATAAACAAACATTACACCATCACATCTGAGTGCTCTCCTAGAGCTGTTTCAGGGGTGTTTAGGCAGCTCGAATGAAGAAGTTACTAATTATCTGCAGGCAGCCAGGACAGACAGACAGCATGGGCTCAGCATACACCCCTCTTTTCACAGTCCCCGTTGAGGAATTTCCTCCAAGAGTCTTGATTGGCAGTCTTCACATTTCTTTCAGTGATGCTCAAAGGTGTATACAATGTTTTTTTTTTTTTTTCCCATTTTGAACCATTATCTTAGCTGGAAAGCCACTTCTCATAAAGCTATTTATCGTCTCTCCCTGCAGCGTCCATGCATTGATTCCAGTCCTGGACCTCCACAAAGAAAGCCTGACTAGAAGGGGTCACTTTGTCGTTCCCAAGGGCGTCTTCAGTCCTCTTAACCAGCCCCTGTCTGGGCGCTTCTCCAGACGTTGTTTAAGGCCCGTTTCTCCAGGTCTCTCTATTCCAAGGCACGCTGACTACGGGATTGCTGGATGTCTTATGTTTGCATTTGTAAAACAGTTCTTGAATCTCGGTAACAAATGCAGTTAATATCTTCAAACGCTACCCTGCTCCCTAGAAAAGAACGTGGGGTGAGTAAGGCGGTGCAGCCACTACGTCAGCCGCAAAGTGCTGTGCGGGGCCTGGATTCGCACCTCGTCCGCGCTCCTTATTGTGCAGATGGTGAAGCTAAGACCCAGACGGATGAAGTGGCTTTAAAAGTGCACACAGTTGGTTTCCTCCCTCGATCTTTGTGTATTTTTAGTTGGTATTTGAAGACGGGGCGTGGGAGCATTTGGAAGCTCATTGAAAGATGAAAGTAATTATTTATCCTAATTAAAGAATCTAAAACACTTGCTGAAAGCATTTTCCAAGTAACTGTTTATATAATTAATGCTGCTGCTTTTTCTCCCTTTCCACAAAGCTTCAGGGATTGGCTGCTCTGACCCCCAGCTTTATCTGCTGTGGACAGTCTTGTATGTCTGCGGTTTACTGGATAATGATCTATATTTGCAAGGGAATGCTCGGCTGCCATGGGCTGGGTCCGCTCAGCTAGAGAAAGCTGCTAATGAAGCCGAGGTTGAGGGCTTTGGTCCCTGTGAGCCCTTGGCTTCGCTGTGGTCCTTAGTTGCGGCCGATACCCCTAATCCCCACTCGTCATCTCGCGTGTGGGCCTCTGAGAACAGCAGGGTGCAGAAGGATCGTGCCTTCCAAATGCTCACCTGCAGTGGGAAGTCCCGTGTGACGAACAGTGATGACGGTGACTGGCGCTAACGCTAGTGGTGCACTCAGTATGTTGCTGGAATCATGCACGTGTACTTACCCAGACACTATCTTACTTAATTCTCATAACTCTATGAGGTATGTACTTTTATTATCTCCATTTTAAAGATTGGAAAAGTGAGGCTTGGGATAGTCAAATAGCTTGTTCAAGTTTGACTGTCTGATATGCCGTACTGCCTGCCTAGGACTTGAATTTGAGTCCAGTGCCTACAATATAATTGAAAAATATTAAAATGTGATGTTACCAGTTGAATGTTTCTGGTATGGTCATCTCTGAGCCCATATCATGCATTAACTTACCAGCTCTTATTTTATTAGTAGTAGGATTGACAGGCATTGATACTGTTAAAAGCATGGACTCTGAGGCCAGAATTCTTGGGTTCTAACCCCAGTGTCACTCTGTATTAACTTTGTGACCAAGAGCAAATTATCATTCTTCTTTGTGTCTCGTCTTTCTCGTCTGTCAAGTGAGAAAAACAGTAGCGCTTGATTGTTAGGTTTCTTGAGAGGGGATTAAGTTAGTTCATACCAACAGAGGGTGTAAGTGGCACCTCGTGCTTGGTGTTATTGCTGGATGACCTAAGAGGGAACTAACAGCAACATTCTTGTGTTTGAAAAATGTGCTCATCTGCATCGTCTTATTATTGCAGGGCGCATCGCCCCCAAACTGCACATCTGCACGCTCACAGAGAGGGCAAGGAAACCAGGCAGGGGCCCAGAGCCCTGGGGAATCCGTGCTGGAGGCGAGCGTGGATCCCTGATGACAACAACGGGAACACTCAAGAGGCGCCCACGTGGGAGCCTGGCTTGACTCACTGCAGCACCCCCTCCCGCGCTGGCGCGCGCCAGGGCCTCGTGGGTCATCGGAGGCCATTCTGCAGCATCCTTTGCTGGGAACTCAGCGTGCACGTGTCCTCCTGTGTCTGACCTGCTCCCACACTGACCGCCTGGCTCCAGCCTCCCATTAAGAGAACCCCTGGGGAAGAGTGGCTCCCTTACATGAGGTAGTAATGCTCTTGTTCATGGTAAATTGATGAGTTGCCTTTTACACCAAGTGAACGGTCCTCTTGGATAACGGCATTGGAATCAGACCCAGGGCTCTATTCTATTTTGCAAAGAGAGTGTGAACTACCTAAAATACTGTTTTCTGTTTTTTGTTTTTTTGTTTTTTTGTCTGTTGCTAGAAAGTGACATGGTCAAAGCATCCTGGCTTTCTGTTTATTAGAACAACTCAAGCCATGTGTGTGTGACAGGTGGCTCTGGTCCTCTTCTCGTTTGTATTGTCATTGGTAGGTGTCATCTGAAGGCGTCATCATAAACCGTGGCCCACCGTGGCCCCACAGACGCCACCTGGGCTGAGAGGTGAGGGCGCGCCCTCAGCTGGCTTCTGCCTTTCATTCTACGTGGGAGTGAGGTGACCCGATCTAAGGAGTGCTTGTGACTTGTTTTATTCTAAGATGCCTGTGGCCAGGGTGGCCCGACTCTGGAGGAAGAACGGAGTCTGCGTGGTCAGCTGGACCGCAAGTGGTTCCCGCGGCTCTCTGGAGTCTTACCAACGCCCTGAACCACTCGGCCCTCACTTCACCTCCAGGTCGGCAGAGAGTGAGGTCAGCCTCGGGACTGAGGGACGAAGCCCTCCCTCCTGAGAGGCTGACCCCGTGTGGCAGAGGCCTGCTTTCATGGTCACCTAACTGAAGGCACCTCTGGGGGCCAGTCACATAGCCCCCCGCCCTGGGGTCAAGTTCCTTGCGGTTCCCTTCAGGGATTTATAAGAAAGGAGCTTTGGGGAACTTTTTAAGGTTCTTTTCCAAAAGACACCGAATTGGAAACCAAAGTAGTGGTGGCTCGTTGGTTTAGCCCCAGGGCCCGTGCGGCAGGCCTGGTCCCCCGGGCGAGCACTGGTGATGGCGCTGCTCCCGGGGGGCCGGGACAGCGCACCGCCAGAAAGAAGCCTGCTTCTGGTTTCAGCTGCACGGCCGTGGGCAGTAGTGAGTTGTCTCTTTGTAGGACCGCCCTTTACTTGGTGTTTTTTCCCAAAATGTGTAGAAGTCGTGGGTCGGGGTACGTTCTTAGGAGAAGGAAACACTGACTGAGTACCTCCCGTACGTTGGATATCATGTTAGGGACTTTATGTAAATTATTATTTTTTTAGAATAACTCTGTGAGGTACATTTTTAAATCAGTTATTTACTCATTTTGACCAATAAAGAAGCCAGGAGTTCTGATCTGGTAGTTAACACGTTGTCGGGCTGGGATTCTAACCAGTCCGACTCAAGTTCACCGCGCAGCGTGGCCCTGAGGGGTCGGAAGCGGACCGTGAGGCTGGGTTGGGGGGGTTGCGGGGCCCTGGACAGGGCGCTGCCCTGAGGACCAGCAGCAGGGACACTCAATCAAGTTTCAAACTGTGCCCTTTGCACGCGTTGCCTCAGGCACGAGGCAGCTGGCGATCTCATTTTAGCAGAATTAAACTCTTTAATGGAGTTTCCTCCTCAAGCCCTGAGAATATTTCTAGTCTAAGAGACATCTTCCTTTGCAGGAAGATCTGTTCCCCACAATCGACCACAAGCAAAATGTATTTCTAGTCTCAAAAAAAAAAAAAAAAAGATTAATTACGCTTTCTTTTTTTCTGCATGTCAGACACATTTAAAAAAAATGTAGTTCTTAATTCTACCCTGACATGAGTTTAGAATTTTGCATGAAACGACCGCACCAGGAAAAGAGCCAACGAAAGCAGCACTGGTGAACGCTGAGAGCACACTGCCGGCCGGACGCACGCTGCCGCCCTCCAGCCAGGCTTCTCGCTAAGGCGCTGATTGTGGATTTGCGAGAGAGGGCCTTCCTGAGCCCTACTCTTATTGCCTGGAGCTTGAATATTAATATTTTAGGTGAAATGTAAGTTTCAGACTTGCAAATTTTTGTCACGAAATCAAAGGGAATAGAAAATGGTAGGAGGCGGGTGGGGAGTGAGAGGACCGCTCGCGTCAGCCGGATGGAAGTCGACCGGATAACGAGGAGTGCCAGGGTAAACAATCTCCACTTCATCCCCAGAAAGAGCGCTCCCCCCCCCCCCCCACCTTCTGAATTCCCTGCTCACTTCCTGCGCATTCGAAGCAAATGATTACCTGCTCTTCAGCTCTGCAACGAGCCCCCAGGTAGGGCAGTTACGGAATTCTGAAGTGCTGCTCTCTGGGGCCCCCTGTCTTAAGCTGGTCGGCCGTGGGCGTTAACAGGTACATCGGTTTTGTTCGTGTTCTGCAAAGCCCTGTTTGTTCTGATCATTTGAATGTGTGAGCGTGGTAGCACCTCCCCAGGTCTACTGGGTATTCTCATCGTGGGGGCTCATGGATAACTCTAGAATTTCTGCAGGAAAACAAGAGACTCTGCATGATGCGTCTAACGGACAGCCGGCAGAGACGCAGATGAAACGGACGGAGTTTCACATACGCCTCCTTCTTAGATTGGCATTTGTTTTCTCCATCTCACTTTGACACTTTGGCCACATCACAGGGACGACCTTGCAACGTTTCTTTAAGTGACACCCCAGGTATCTGGCCTGGGTTTAGCTCTCTTTTTACGAGAAAAACTCAAACAGCTACACCAAGTTAGCCACGCTAACCACAAACGAGCACAAAGAGAAGTACTCTCTTTCTTGCCCTCCGTCCTCAGTGGCTGGAGGGGAGCTTTGGGATCCGTCATCCACCAGAGCCATCAGACATGGCGCTCACGACAGCTGCTTTGGTGTGACGGTGAGACACTTAACCACATAGTAGGCACCTCTTTTCCTCCTCTTTCTCTTCTAGGCGTGCAGAAAGCACCTCAGGTAAAGATCAGACTCGCAATTGGAACGGGCACCAGAGCCAAACAGTGCAAGCCTGGCTGGTGGCTCTGCATGACCGACTGGTGGCCAGAGTGACACCCCTTCCTTGTAACATGCTAAGGTGTATTTTCTAAAAAGAAATAGCTTTTAAAAATGCTTGTATTTTGAAATAATATGTTCTATGCTGGGAAGGTCTTAGTAAAATGCACTCTACTTTTAAAGGCATCTGGGGGAAGAAACGAGTACTTGGCGAACTGAGTTGAATGCCAGAGCTCAGTATCTAAGATAAAACTATGAGGTATTTATAAACCTTCACTTGGCAAGTCCCGTTCTTGATAGGCAGGTTTGCAGAGGCAAACTTTCCTTAGATAGCTGTGTTTTCTCACTCCGTTGCCCCCATTTCTCCTGCCCTCGAAGGGGAAGCACGAAGGGCACGAACCCTTATGACAAAGGCCTCCGAACTCTTGCCACGTTAAACCCTGAGCTCTCAGAGCTGAGGGCCGGAGCCCCCAAGGAGACGCTGGTGCAGCCTGCGGGAGGGCTGCTGGCTGCGCGCTTGTCCCCGCCTCCTTTCCCGCTGGTCTCACGGAGGGGAGGTGTCAGCTCTGCCACAGCCGTGTTCCTGCGTTTGAGTATATAAATGACAGACTTCCTCACCTTTTGTAAGTTTCTCTCTGACAGGTAGGCTCAGAAAACCTCTCTCCCGAAAACTCAAATGTTGATATAAATATCTGAAGAGAAATTCTAATCACAGTGCACACTGAACAGGCCCACTGATCCTGCACACCTGGAAAGAGACTTTCAAACAGGCCTTGTCAGCTCAGCCTTGGCATTCCTTGTCAAACAGAAGCGTGCCTGAAGACACATTTCAAAAGCAGACGAAGTGGCACTTGCTAACCTGCAGAAGGTCGGAAAGGAGCGCAGAGGCCAAGAACAAACCGGGTGGGAGCCAATGAGAAGTGCAGCACCGCTCTGAGAACCAGATACGGTTTAAAAAGGCCGCATCCATAATTAAACATCAGCAAGTCAAACCCCGTGTTCTGTTTGCTGTGATGGTCTTAGGGATTGTAACGAAGAGATGAAGTGATTGATGGCGCCTCAGCTGAAAAGAGCCAGAAACAGTCTGGAGGGGAGGATGGGAAAAAAGAGGGTGGAAGAGGGAAAGAAAGCTGCTTTTTGGCTTCACAAGGTATCTTCAATAATGTCAGAATGGAAACATCTCAGTCAACTTAGAGTTGGGTCAGGCAGCCCTTAGCAGGGTTAAGTCTTAAATCTCTCTCTCTCTCTCTTTATTAAAGGCGAGACCCTGTGTCTCTACTCACATTTATGTCACCCATGTGACTTAACTTGGGCTGACATCATCGAGGTTTGATAATGTGCATTGCAGTGTGACACAAGCCCGAGTTTACTGCTTTCCGAGTAAAATCATGTGACTTCCTATGTCTTTAATATTTTTCTGCCCATTTGCAGTGTTACGTGTAGCACATTTGGACCTAGATTCACTGCCAGATTTCTTTACTTAAACACAATTTCTGTTGCTCATGAGGAGCATGAACGTGGGCTTTCATGGACGTTTTCTGTGCCGTCACAGGGGAGTCACAGGTAAATGGCAGGTTTGAAAACCAGAGGGTGATGCAGAGGGCGCTCTGGAGCGGTGGCTGCAGACAGGTGGGTGCGGGTGTGTGAGGCTGGTCTTCGTGGAAGCCCAGTGGGCAGCTCTGCTTTGGCCAAATCTGAGGCTTTGGCACCTTTTACTCCCCTCGCCGTCCAAAGGGACCTGGATCCACAGGCTGGAGTAGAATGAAGATGAACAAGGCTTGCTTTTGATAACATATAACGGTAATGCCGTAACAGCCTGCCTTTCCACTGTGGTGTTTTTTTCAATTGACGTATACTCAGTCACAACGTGTCCATTTCTGATGTACCGTGTAATGCCGCAGTCGTGCATATATGCACACATACTCATTTTCACGTTCTTCCCATTAAAGGTTATTACGAGATATTGAATATAGTTCCCTGTGCTACGCAGGAGAAATTTGTTTTTTCTCTATCTTTATATGTAGTGGCTAACATTTGCAAATTTCAAACTCCCAAACTTATCCCCTCCCACCCCCTTTCCCCAGTAACCATAAGCCCGTTCACACGTCCGGGAGTCTCTTTCTGTTTTGTAGACGAGTCCAGTAGTGTCCTCCTTTTTCTTTCTTTCTTTCTTTTCTTGTTTTAGATTCCACATATGGCGACACCACATGGTGTTTTTCTTTCTCTTTCTGGCTTACTGCACTTAGAGTGATGACCTCCAGGTCCATCCATGTTGCTGCAAATGGCATTATTTTATTTTTTTTATTATGGCTGAGTAGTGTTCCATGGTATAAATGTACCACGGCTTCTTTATCCAGTCCTCTGTGAATCCACTGCAGTGTTTATACAGCAATGTCAGTCTTACCCAGAGAAAACGATGGGGAAGAGGAATCAAATGATAGTGGTGGGCCCTCCATTTAACTGCAGGTCATTCTTTGGTTCTAATTTGTTATTAAGGGAAAAAGAATAAACAATCCAAACATTGTTTCTCTCCCATAATTATTTGAATAAAATGGAACATCTTTTTGATATAGCAAATGCTGCGATTTGACAGTTTCACTCTGTCCCATATCTGTGGGTCTATTATTTCTCAGGTATGTGATGCTGGACAAGCTACTTTACTTCTTTGTGCCTCAGGTTCTTCATCTGCAAAATAGGAATAATAATAGGATCTACCAATAGCATTACTGTGATGATTAAATGTATGCATGGTTAACACGTACCAAGTGCCTGGATCAGCGCCTGGCACACAGCAGGTGCACAGATGTATGCTTTCCTTATATGGTATCAGTCATGTTTATACATTTGTTCTTTGTTTAGAATAACTTTATTGAGGTATAATTTGCATATCATAAATTCACCTGTTTGGGGGCAATAATGTTTTGTAAATTTGTAGACTTGTGCAACCACCACCACGATCCAATTTTGTTTATCCACCAGTTAATGGACACAGCTTGATTCCACTTTAATTGTATGTCTTTTTTTATTACAGTTTTTTTCTCGTGAGAGTGATATGCTGTTTCCTTGAGGTTCCAGTTTTCGTTTCCCTAGGGACTAAAGACAGTGGATGTATTTTAATGTGCTTATCGATCACTTCTGTATCTTCTTTGGTGAAATGTCTGTCAGGTATCTTGCCCATTTTTGAACTGGGACTTTTGTTTTCCTATCATTGAGCTGTGGGGGTTGTCCTCTGAGCTATGCCACTGAGCTAGACTCTCCTAACTTTTTTTTAATGGTCATTTTCTTAATGGTGTCTTCTGAAGCCCAAAGCTCTTAGTTTTGATGGAGACCAGTATATCGATCTCCTCTTTGAGGAATCATGCTTTTGTTATCATACGGGAGAACGCTTTGCCCATGAAAACGTTCTTTTCACCTGAGGACTCTGGTCATGAAGGTTCCTCCTGCATATTCTTCTGGAAGTTCTGTCGTACAGTTTAGCTCTTCTATTTAGACCTATGGTAACTTGTTCTTTCTGTGAACACTGTTTGAATATTGTGAATATACAGGTGGAAAGATCTGCTCCCTCCCCTGAAGAAGTTTATACTCTAGTGAGAGGATAAATTCACACATGAGATCACAGCACACTTCTGCTGTGGCAGAGAGAGCTAGACTGTTTAGAAGGAGCAAGTTCGTTTGTGGAAGTCAAGGCCCGTCGCCCAGAGCAGTCACGGCTGGAGCTGGGACCTGAAGGAGACGTGTGAACCGTCCAGGCGCTGTGCTGGAGGAGAGTGGTCAGGCAGACCTGAGAGAACATGCAAAGATACCGGGAGGTGGATGGACAAAATTACTAGAGAACCAGCAGTCAGGGGCTTTTTTGGGGGAGTAGGTGAGTGGGTCACAGACTAAGAAAATGAATAGCATTTTTTAACCTCTAGAACGTAATTCACAATGGCAGATGCTTTAAATGGCATGTTTTGCTTTTGGATTTTACTGTTTTTCACAGCGGCAGCTCCGTGTGTCTTTGTAGTGGGCTCCAGGGTGAGCGGTAGCAGGGAATCATTTACTCAGTGACAGTCAGTGATTCTCCTGAGCCCAGCAGGGTCAGGCAGTTCATGGAAAATGTGGCTATCTTGGTTGCATGGGGTCATCTTATAAACAGCTTTGACAGTCAGGCAGCTGAGTCCAGACTTGACATGGTGGGTACTGGGGAGCCACTGAAAGTTCCCAAACAGGTGAGTAACTTTCTTGAGAGTGTTGGTGAATGAGGATTCATCTTCCGTCAACAGGCAGGATGGCTGGAAGTGAGGGAGGCTGGTGGGAGGGGTTCTGGGGGACGATGTTAGAAGTCCAGGGGGTAGGGCTGAGGGCTGGTGTAGAGGGACGGGAGGGGACGTGCAAGGGGAAATGTAAACGGGAGGGAGGAGTCAAAGTCCTAAGCCGACGGGCCTGGGAGAATGGCCGTGCCGTGAAAGGGAGTTAGTGGAAGGTGGAGTGTGAGGAAGACGACCCGGGGGGGCACCGTGGGGCCGTGGGCTGACAGCATGGCTGGTAAAGGATGCTCACCGTCTCCTTTGTCTCTCACAGCCAGGCTCGGCCTGGCCGCTTGCTTCCCGAAGCTAGTGGGCTTTGTGTGGAGCCTCCTCAGGTGCCCAGCAGCCCGCTAAGCTGAGGATAAAGGATCGCGAGCCAAGACTGAAGGCTTCTGAGGAGTCTCTAAGTTTTATTGACAGCCCCGGAAAGTTCTAGATGCACTTAGCACCTCCAAAGAAGTGCTAAACGATTTAGTGTTTTGGGGACAAATTGGTTCTATTAGTCTCTAGTGCCAAATTCACCAAAAACAGCTCATTAGCTGTGCATTGTGACTTCACTAGGGCGCCCTGCTCTTGGCCAGATTCCAAAGAACACGTTTGTATAAAGACGTCCCCATCACGCAGTGCGATGCCTCTTAATGGAGCGCCAGATGCCGCAGAGCGCCGCCCCTCGCCGCCTCCAGTCTTTCCACCTGAGGTCTGTATTTTCCGTCCGTTTTTGCCACGCGACCTGCTTTGGGGATGTCAGACTTCGCCTGACTAGGCCCTGAGGCGCTGCAGCAGGCCTTCAGCGGGTTGCAGCATCCTGGTTCCCCTTTCTCGGTGCCCACTGCCAATCCCGACCCTTCATTCCACCCTAGCCTGGGGCGGGGGGAGCTGCCAGTGGGCGCCAGGCCCGGACCTGCAGCTGTGCCTGCCTGACCGACATTTCTGTCGTTAGCCACGAGAAAGGCCACTTTTAACGGCTAGAGCAAGAACGCCCAGCTGGAGTGACAGGCCTTGGGTTTTTGCCGAGTTGCATTAAAATGCATCAGTTCTGGTCCTTTCTCATCACGGGCGTGACTTCCAGGGTGGTGTTTCCAGATACATCTTTTACTGAAGTTCCTGGCTGTCAAATATTATCTGCAGTTTTTTTAATGATATTTTTAATTTTGTAAGTGGCTTTAAGCTTTCATTAAAAATGACTTAGAATAAAAATCAACGAGGGATACCTGTTACCAGCAGAGGCCTTTAGAGAGGTTCAACAGTAACAGAAAATCGAGAAATCATGCGAAGTTCAAGAAAGCCCAGTGGGGAGGCATGAGCATGTCTTCTGAAGCTCTGGACATGAAGCCCAGTGGTGCGCTCAGGGTTAACCTGAGTGCGGTCTCCTTGGGTCGGAGATCTAGATTTTCCTCTATCTGGGCCTGGAGGAGGTGAGTCGGGGACGGCTCTGTAGGTCGCTGTGGTGGGACAAGGGGTAGGGCGAGCTGGGGCGCACAAACTTGCCCACGGCCCACATTCCAGCCATGGATCTGAGATGAACGAGCAAAATCTATGGCATTTCATTCATTGCTGGGTTTAGTCCAGAAATTATTAAATGGAGAATAGAAAATTTTCTTCCATAACATATTTCTGCAACCAAAAGAGAGTAATGCTGCACAAAGCTTAGGAGCACCCGAGGGAGTCATGGCCCCAGGTGCGGCCATGCAGCTCTCCCTCTTCAGAAATTGGAAAGACTGCTGTCCTCTAGTGACACCAGGAAAGACCAGCTACAGCCAGGTAAGCAGGGCGCTCCTTGGACTCCTGGGAGGGTGTGCTGTGCGGATGCGGTGTCGCCGCGGGGTGCGGGCGGCGGGGCGTCGCCGTCGGGTGCGGGCGGCGGGGTGCAATCTCACTTGCAGGCCTGGATACCTGCACTTTCACATACGTTGCGCTGGTTCCTCTCCGCTTGCCCTTCCCCACCTCACCTGTAAGAGTCATTCTCTGTCCCTTTCTTTGCTGTGGCGGGCCGCAGGCGTCTGCTCCCTTGCCCCCACCTCCCTGCGAGGCAGGGCTGTGTCCTCCTAGGCAGCGGCTGCTGCGGGCTGGCCCCTCTCCGATGGCTCCAGCTCTCACCAAGCTCCGGTAGTGCCATCTCCCCCGGTGGCAATGGCTGCCCAATGTTTCTAGTCCTGGGCACCTCCATTCCCCTGACCCTGCTCTGTGGATAGTCCTTCTTCAGCATTTCTTCAGAATCCCAACTGAGCGGGCCTTCAGCCTCCCACCAGGACCTGACTGATAAGTGACCACATTCTGAAGAGCTTCCTGGATGAGGACACGGAGGAGCCCAGATTTGTCTCTTCAGAGACTGACCAGAGCAGCTTAAAGTGACCAAGAAACAAAGTGGGAGCCTCAGAAAAGAGAGGCTGATGACAGGAGTTCTTGGGAAAAAGGTTTGAATGCACGAAGGCAGAAAGGGATGTGGGAGAGGTTTGTGCTGACTGCAGGCAACGTGCAGGCACATTAAAGGAAGAGAAGGACTGGACTTACCGTCTTCACAGAGAGCGTTTTGAAAATAGACTTTGCATGCCAACCCCCCTCACAGCACAGCCATGGGCCTGCAAGGAATGGGCTGACAGCAGATCGGAGTGAAAATGAACACAGTGACTGCTAGCTGTGGATGGGGCACTGTCCGTGCTCTGCTCACCCGCGTGTCTGGCACCTGCTGCAGCATTTGTGTGTCACGGAGGAGGCGGGGAAGGGCTGATGACAGTGCTGCATGTTGGGAGAAGTTCTGTGTGCTGTCAGACTTGCCAGTCTCGTCAGGTCACTAGAAGGCAAAACTTGACTTTGTCTTATGAGTCATTTCTCAGTTGCATGTGGATACTTTCAAGGACACCAATACAGAGACTCGGACTCTTCCTCTCGGTGTGCGATGACATCAGCAAACGCAGACGGACGCAGGGAGGGGGGGCTCAGTGGCAGAGCGCATGCTTAGCATGCATGAGGTCCTGGGTTCAATCCCAATTCTTCTATTGAAAATAATAAAGTTAAAAAAGTTTTAAAAGTAGACAGACATACCTTGGAGCTTAGCATACGCCAGGCCCCGTGTCACCTCGCGTGTTTAGTCTCAGTACACTCATGGCACACACGGGTGAACTAGCTAAGATTAAGAGGCCACGTTGTTCTCATACCCAAGCACCTGAACCCAAGGCGCAGACCTCTGATTTGTCCTGAGTTCCCCTGAAGCCCTCCTGGCTAATGAGAGCCCTCTTTAAACTAAGAAAAGAGGGAAGGGGGTGGGGGCAAGACACCACAAAGGTGAGGAAAGAAGGCAAAACCTTTCAGAGAAACAGAAGTCCTGTTAGCGCTCACAGCTAATACCCCACAAGGGCTCATGGGCTCAGTGAAGTGTCTACGTGCCAGACACTCTTCTAAGCTTTCTCGGTGTTTCCCACGAATTAGAGCACTTGGTTCTCACAGCCCTTTGAGGTAGGCTGTGTTACTCTCTTCAGTTTACAGATGAGGAAATCGGGCACCTGGAGTTTTGATAGCTTTCTCAGGGCCAAGGCCCACTGCCAAGAACACGCAGGGCCAGGAGGGGTCCAAGGTGGCCTGACACCGTGGCTGGAGGAGAGTCAGGACTCCGCGGAGGAGACGGTATTTCAGAAGGGCCTGGGAAGACGGTGACGACGTCAGAAATGCAGGATGCTGTGTAGGCAGAGAGACAGGAGGGGCCGTTCCACTGGAACAGAAAATGTAAGCCTCTGAAGTGAAGGCCCCCAGCCCGAGCCAGCCCTCGTTAGTGGCTGCTTTTCATCTTCCTACTGCCGCTGTGTAACGCAGGCAGACACCTGCATCCCCAAGGGACCCCAAGAGTCCGGGAAAAGAAGGGTGACCTAGAGCGTCACTGAAGGCAACCCTTAAATGGTGGCAGTGAAGAGCTGGTGACGCAGAAGGTGAAACTCAGACTCCTCCCTGTGAGGGGGCTCACGTCTCCCCGAGCCGGGGCGGCTCGCAGGTGAATTCAGAGTCAGCTGAAGTTTTCTTTCCACATCAATGATTCATCACTAAAAAAAGTGAAGTTACTGAATAAAAATGAATTTGGACTTTCAAGTGCCTCTGGCCGTTTCCCAGCCACGTCTTCTGCTGGCTCCTGGCCGTGCAGGTGCTGCTGCTTCGTGGTGAAGCAGGGTGTTCCCGGGCAGCCACAGAGCCTTCAAGGAGAACCACACATCCGGACGTGGGCTGGGAGAGGGGGCCGGTCAGTCGGCCGTCCTGCTGAGCACTCGCTCTGCAGGTCTAGACCTGTGCTAAGCACATTTAGCAGGAGGGAGAGGTTTTACAGCACAGAGACAATTGCAGTGAGGGCTTGTCTTCTCCTGTACTGAGCTGCTTCAGAGACAAAGGTGGTGTCATTCTTCAGTTCCGGCCAGGAGCCCACAGTCCCGGTGTCTCACATCGTGAAGAGCTCGGCCTTGTTTCTCCATAAGGATGGAGGCTGGACTTGGGGAGTGACGGGTTTAGTCAATGACATCCAGTGGGGAGAAATGAATGGAGATGAGGGAGGGGGTCATGATATAAAAGCAGAGCATGACTGTCTCCAGTTTGGACATTCAAAACACCGCTGCAGAAAGCTATCCCCAAAGCCGCCACTGATTTCAGGCAGAGCCGGGAGGAGGCTGTCTTTTTGGTCTTTTCCTTCCACCTTCAGTTTCTCATTCCTGAGTTACCCTGTTTTAACAAGAGGCCTTTCCTGTCCTCCAAACGTGGGTTCCCAACCAGATGCAAAAGTTCCATCTGGACGTGAGCCACGTGTGGAGCCCCTGCTCCGAATTGCGAACGGTTCCAGGGAGCCTGGGGAACACAAAACCCAGAAGCCCTGCCATGCACTCCTGGGCCTGGCTCCTCCCAGCTTTGCGCAGCCTCGTGGCTTTTAAAGAGTGAACACTCCTTATTGACCTTTGGATTCTGCACCAGCGACTCCCTCAGGCCCACTCCCAGTGGCACAGCTGACTTCGCTCCAGTCTCGGAGAGAGCTGAGGGGGCTGGTGGTCCAGCCGGTGGTCCCCCGATATCGCAACACTTGCCCCCCTCTGCTGTGACTAGCCTCGGCCGAGCTGGCCACCACGGGGGCAGAGGAGGAGAGGAAGGAGCCTTTGTGACAGAGAAGGAGAGTGGGACAGGTGGTCGGCTGGAATGAGAAGGCCCCCAGCCAGCTCCCCGAGAGAAGGTCGTGCATGTGCAGTGCTCTAACGGCGCCCATGACTGAGGGGCCATATGGAGCCCTGGACAGCGCCTCGCGTCCTCTCACTTCCCAGCCGAGACCACCTTCTCCTGCCGAAATCGCAGCGTCACGTGGGCCAAGCAGCTGCCCCGGCGTGTCCTACCGCTCTCACTCACAAAGGGGTGAGAATGTAAGGAGGCGACTGATCCTAGCACATCTTCCGTGACTAGAGCCCGGCCAGCTCTGAGCATCACAGAGCCTTCTGGGGGTGTGCCATTGCAAATGCCTGCTCTTTAGAGACACAGTCAGGGTTAATTAACCCTTTAAGCCCCAGGACAGAAGCTGGTAGAATAAAGGCCAAAGCTGGCTGTAACGCCAGGAGAACTTCCACCAGCGCGTGCCACCCCCGTGACCGGGCCCCTGCCGATTCACGCAGCGAAGCTGCACACCTGGGCCCCGAAGGCGTTTGGGTTTGTAACCCCTGTTAGGCACTGCACTTTTAAGAGGCTTGCTGATGGAAATATTTCTAAGAGAGATTGCACTGGAGCACTGCGTGAGGAGCGTGGTTCTCTTCCCTGCCCTCATCCTGTGCTCTAGCCACGTCCCTAGTTATAGCTCTAAACTCAGAGTCAGACAGCGCCGGGGAGGAGACTGGGACCGACCCGGGAAGGTCGTGGAACTGTCTCTGAAGAGGTGCTGAGGCTGGGCAGCCCCTTGTTAATTGTCTGAGGCTCAGGAAATCCAGGTGAAGCTGGGGCAGCGGCCTGGACTCCCGGGTAGGGCAGGGTGGCCACTTCTCAGACTGATTAACCAGTGAATCAAGGCTGGATTGCTCTCAGCCTCCAGAATGCCCTGCCTTCTGCATTGCTCCCACACCCCTGGTGGCCGCTCACTCCAAGAACATTGGGGAGGATCTTCCTGGTGGACACGGAGGAGCAGCGCTGTGCAGAGTCCCATCAACTGAGCATCTCTTCCTCCAGTCTGTGGTTTCCTGAAACTGTGGGGTCCTGGTGGCTGTGGCCTCTGACCCCTATGGTGGGGTTTTCCAGAGGATGGTTGAAGTGACTCGGGCACATCCCGAGGGTCTGGGCGCTCAGCCCTAAAGCTCTATGTGCACACTGGGTGGGCGGGCCTCAGGGGCAGGGCTGTGTGCCACCACCCTGGTGCAGAAGTCCTCTGTCCGCTGCTTTGGAAAGAGAGTCAGAGCCAAGCAACATTCTGATCTTACTTCTTTCATTTTGTTCAAGTTGTGTCTTTCACTAGAAAAGACAACGCCATTTTTCTCTGAACTCTCTCATCTGCTGTTTCATGTTTGAATTCTTGTCCTCATTTTGGGTGTTGAGCTGCAGTCTCTTGCTGGTAATTCTGAATCTCATGCTGGCGGTGTGGCGATTCACTGCTAGGGATGCGATTTGGGACCGAACACGAAGGATGGACTCCTGTTGGCCCGTCAGTGGCGTTCCTGCTGCTGGCCCGCCCGCCCTCGGCACTTCCCGGCTCTCCTTGCCCCGTCACCCCACGGTCCTGGCACCAAGCGTGCGTTAACGAGCGTGACGTCCGGGCCCCCCTCGACCTCCCCACAGGCGGTCTTCTTTTCCTCCCCTGGACCCTGACCCCAAGCAGCCCTTATTTCTGGAGCCCCTGAGGCCGCTGTCCCCCTCCTGGAAGCTGACGGCTGTAGAACCTGCCTCCTGCACGGGGTGGGGGGGTGCAGTGGAAGAAGAAGGTGAGGTGAAGAGACAGAGGGGGAAAGTACAGGAGGAAAACAGGGGGTGCGCGTGCTTCCCACGGCTCCCTCCGCGGAGGCGGTGCAGGCCGCTGTCTTACAGCCGCGCCCCTGTTTCCGGCGTTCGCGGGCGCGCGCCCGTCCGCAGTGCGGCTGCAGCCCCCGCGCGGTGTGAGCAGCGAGCGGAAAGCCCGCTCGACAGAGAGTCAACTGCCGGGCTTTTAAGCACGCGCAGCTCCGAGCAAAGGCGGACTCTGACAATTAGCAGCGGGCTGATGAAGTGCCTCCCTGCTCTGCCCGAGTGTGACCTGGGTCCTTCCGAGCGGAGGCGGAAACCATCCGGGGACTTACAAATTCTGGTCTTTGACCTGCGGTCTGTAATGAATCAGCCCAAGTTTCACGTGAAGATGCATGTGTTTCTGTAACACAGAGCGAGGTCAGGTGGGACCATCCCTTGCAGCTACTTAAGATGTCAAAGGCCAGATTCTGCACTGTGATGAGCGGTTACCGCGCTCCTGAGCCCGCCTGCCAATAGAGTCGAGCCTGCTTCTGTCTCTTCTTTCTTTTTTCTCTTTAAAGCACACAGAGTCGTTTATTGGCCACACACTTGCTTTTCTGACCTCTTTGCTTTTCCATCTCCAGGTTTGGTCAATTCTTGCAATAGCTTTTTGGTCTCTCTGGGAAAAGCCATTTAAATTTTTTCCAAGATCTCCACAGACAGGTAGTGATTAGAATATATTGTCAAAAATCTCTTACTTTTTTTTTTTTTTTTTTTTGGTCACATAGCTCACCTGCCAGCTTGTTCTTGTTAATTCAGCTCCTGGCTCGCGTCTGTTTCCGCGCTTAGTCGCAGCGAGACGAGGTGCCTGTGCCCGCGTGCGGAGCTGCGGCGGCCGCTGGAGCAAGATGAAAATGAACGATATTTTCAAATCCTAAGCAGGGCGGCAGAGGCTAGTAATTACATTAAAAAGGGCCTCTGCAGGTAGGTGCAAATAGGCTGGTCCAAACACGTGTCTTAGCGTGGGCTGCTGGAGGGGGGGCAGTACCTGGCGAGACCGCCGCCTCCCGCCCCGCGGTCCGCGGCTCCCACGGCCGAGCGCGAGGGGCGCGTTCGCGCGGATTGCTGTCTCGCGCCCAGAGGCAGCTGAGAGACTTGCCAAATGACAGGAAGCCGCTTACATACACAAGGTGTGACCGCCTAAGTGTCTGCGTCTAATTAGTTTGCCTTTGCTGGTGGAAGCGCGCAGCCAGGCGGCAGATTGGCTCCGCAGGCCGCGCAGAGGGCCGGGGGTGGGGGGGTGGGGGGGGTTGTTACCGTTTGCTTGTTTAACCCGCCTCCGAACCAGGACACGTTCTCTAAGGGAGAGCCCTTTCTGCTGCCTCTTAAAAAGGCATTACACACACACACGCACGCACACGCACACGCACACGCACACGCACACGCACACGGAAGAGAACAGCCCCCGTGCTCCGGGCGCAGGAGCTCTTGGTGCGAGGGGACACGCAGCGCGGTCCGCTCGGGGGACCGGACGCGGGGCGCTGCGGACTGAGGAGGGGCCTGGCTCGGGGCCAGCGCTGCTGCTTCTGTCCGATGTGCTGAACAGCAGAGCGAAGAACGGCAGTGTCCCGGCCCGCCGCTGTTGACAGGCGTGCCCTGGCCCCTGGGGCTTGGGGGCCCCCGCAGGCCCGGCGGGCCGTGCCCGCTTCCTCGCCCTCCCAAGCTTGTCCTCAGCGCGGCCTCGGGTCCCGCCAGCGCTCAGGAGCCCTTACTTCGAGGAGGTTTTCACACGCGAAGGCTTTTCCAAGGGCACCGCGGAACATCGGTGCATTCCCTCGGATCTTTGCTGACCGGCAAAAAAGACACAGGAACGGTTATAAAGACTGTTATTTTGTTTCTGAGGGTCTGTTTCTTGCAGTACGTCGGCAGCTCCTCGTCCGAGGATTCTGCTCACGAACCTGCCCTGGGAACCAGCCCGTGGCCGGCCCTGAAGAAGCGCGCGCTGAGCGGCCGGGCGGGCGCACCGGCGCCAACCGAAATACTCTTTCATACATCTTTAAGCTCGATTTCTTCAACTATTGCTTGTCGCCCATTAAAGGACACGGTCTGGAGTCGGTCCACAGGTTCAGATCTCAGAAGCAGCTAGGCCGTGCTCCGTGTCTGCCGCGTCCCGGGCTCGGCACCGATGGCTTGCGGGCACCGTCTCATTGGACCCACCGCGGGGGCCCTCTGGCGTGAGCGCCCCTGCGACTTCCGTAACGAGCAGACCAGGTCTCCACGGCTCTCCTGCACGCCCTGCCCAGGGCCCCACGGCTGCTGGTTGTGGGCCTGACTTGAAGTAGCGGTGCTAATAGTGGAACGGCTTTGAGGAGCTTCCTTGTGAGTCGATGCGAGGCCTCAGACGCCACAGAAAAGCGATGCCCTACCCCGAGCCCACAGAGCTGCGAATACTCTCACCAAGCCGCCCTGGCTTCCTCTAAGCCATGAGCGTCGTTCACTGGCTGGGCCCTTCCCGGCTGCAGCAGTCTTGGCTAATCCCTTTGCCTTGCACACAGTTCCTTCTCCTCGAGCTTTGGTCTTGACCTGCGTCCTGGCTGGGCCGAAGCAGACGGGGAACAGGGCCCCCCACCTTACTCCCTGCCACGCTGCTCCGGGAACAGCCTGTTGGCTGCACTACTGAAGGCACGTCCAGGAGCCCGCAGCGGCTCAGCAGAGCGCCGCCGGGGCGGGAGCCGCAAGCACGCCTCCTGCTCTCTCCCCCTTTCCCTCTTTTCTGGCTGAGTGTGTCACAGGCCCACTAAGCCTTGCCGAATCTGCATCCCCACTGGGCACGTGCGACACGCTGTCCTGCTGCCACCGCTGTCACCACACCCTCGAGCCACCACGTCATGTCCTGTGCCCACATGATAGTGTTAGGATTTCAGCAGTGGGTTCTCATACGTGTCTGGTTCCTTCCCTTGTTGCGAGGACAAGCTTGGGCGATTTCTTGGCAAGAACAGTGTCGTGTATTCTGTATGCTTTTTTCAAACTTAATTTTTGAAATGATTCATTTTACAGCAGTCATAGTATTGGTCCATGACAGAGAGGAAGTCAAAAGGCAAAGCCCAAAGCACGAAGGCCCGCCCTTCACCACACACATAGCTGGAGAGGCATGAGCGGGGCAGGACTGGAGAGAGAGGAAGTTCTCAGCTCTTTCCTTGTGTGAGATTGTGTGTGTGTGTGTGTGTGTGTGTGTGTGTGTGTGTGTGTGTGTGTGTGTTTCTCCCTAAACTATTAGAGTCTGTTTTTTCCCGTCTGGGCTGCCTTCCTTTGTTCACATGCACACACACCCACACACACACACATCCCCCCCACAACAGCATCCGCCGTCCCCGGGCTCGCTGGTCTCAGGACCTGACTTCCCCTTTCTCTAACAGCACAGCAAGGGAACCCATGGCTGCACCGACCTTTCTTTGCTTTTCTGTAATACATTTCTTCAGAATGAATCACAGTATTTTTTAAAAACTGTGTTACAAACTGTGATAATTTGTATCTGGGAGGGAGCTTGTTTGGCATGCGTGTGAATCTGGCAGGATGCCACGTTAGACCCAGCTGCCCTGGCACCTCTAAATGGATCAATGAACCATAAATAAATCTCTGCAATAAACTGAGAAGAAACCCAGCCCCCTCTCTGCCACCTTAACCTGCAACTGTATTTTCCAAGTTGAAAGATACTCATTCATTGATTCAACAAACGTTTATTAAACAGCAAGTCAAAGACGAGAAATGAGATCAAGCCCCAGATTTCCCCAAGCCTCTCTGACTTTATGGGTGATTTTCTAGAGGTCCCTGACTTCTCGTGAAGGCACAGCAGGCGCCCCCTCCCCTCCCAGGTCAGGCTAAGACTGGCCGAATCCACAGCTGGTCCCAGAACTGCCAGGGGCTTGGGGGCTTTACTAGGGTGCTGAACAATGATGCCCGTGGGCTGCCTGTGATCCGGGAATGAATGGGCCGTGATGGCTGAGGCAGGATCCAGGAGTTTCTCGTGAGTGACAGTTGACTGTGGGCCAGGAGTTAAGCTTGGAAGGTCTGGGGAGCAGAAGCCTTGGGTGGAGGTGGGTTAAAGGGTTTAAGGTGGGAGACGCTGTGTTTTCCCTGAGTACCTTAGGTGGGGTTCATCATGTGCCAGATCCTGGCTGAACCACTTCACACGCATTATTGCAGGGAACCCTCTCCAGTCAACAATCCCACGAAGGCGGCACCGCCATCATACCTCGTTTACAGAGGAAGAAATGGAGACCTGGAGAGGCCACATGACTCGTCTAAGGTCGCACGGCCAAGGAGTGATGGAGCAGGGCACAGCCTAGGCGGTCAGACCCCCAGTGCTCCTCAGCCCTGAGCACGCGTGAGAATCACCAAGCCTCACAGGTCCCCGGGCCTCACCTTCAGAGAGTCTGACCATCAGTGCGCGAGGCGGGAGCTGACATCCAGCGTCTCTAACAGGCTCCCCAGTGATGCCGCTGCTGGTCCTGGGACCAGGCCTGCAGCCATGGCCAGGCCCGCCCGCTCATGCCCTGGCCGGGAGCTTTCTCTCACCTCATCTCTTCGCCTTCCCCGTCTCTCCTCCTGCTCCTCCAGGGCGCAGGGAGCCCACCCTGTAGCTAGCTCTTTGAGCTGCAAACCCACGTCTCCTTCTGGCGGGTTCTCTGACGAGCCCAGCAGGCTGGGGGCTCACGCCGCTTTGCCTTGTGTGTGCTGGGAAAGGGAGGCGGAGGTGGCCTCGTGGGCGCTGCTCTGTGCTCCCGGCAAACGCACGTCATGTCTACCCGTCGCTTCCGCACAGAACACAAGGCCGGGCAGCAGAGAACCGCCTGGGGCCCTGTGGGGACTGCGGCCCTGCCCCACCGCCGCCCCCGGGACGGGGGCTCCTGAGCTAGCCGTGAGCAGCGTGGACACTGGGAATTAACCTCCCTACTCCGTGCGCAGCTCCTGGGTGTGGCTGGGGCCCTGCTTTTGGTTCCTCACTCCTGGGACGTGGGCGGGTCCCCTGAGTGTGCATGCTAAGGTTGGGTCTCCATTCATTTTTCTTCTGAAATAACCAGACAGAGCGGACATCTCAGCATTTGTCATCTGGTCTCTCCTCACCCAGGTGTCTGCAGAGGCTTTGGGAAGCACTGCCCTTCCCAAAGGCGTGGATCCTGCCACCCCGGCTGGGGGAGACAGTCCAGCCCTGGCTCAACGTGGCCTGCCCCCGACCTCCTGGGTCTGAAATCCCTCTCCTGCTAGGTCGGCATGACGGTGCGGACCTCCCTTTCTGGAGGTGCCAGGAGGGCTGGTGAATAAGTCATCGCAGAGCACCCGGAAAACACCAAGCACTGCCCCAGAGGGCGGCAAGGACCCTGCGTGGTCCCGCCACAGCTGCCCCGGCCCCGGCTCCCACGAGGCAAAGCAAGGTGTGACTGGTCACCCCCGCCACCCACACAGCAAGGGCTGCCCACCCTCCAGCCCTTCCTCCCAGTGTGTCTGGGTGAAGGCCCTCCACAGGGGGGCAAGGACAATGTTTCCCTCCATAAAAACAACACACAGAAGAATCATTTCCATTTAGCCTGTAAAGAGCGTAACTAACATTTAAGGGTGCGTCTTGTCCAATCTATAGATTTCATTAGTATAAGCGTGTCTAGAAGAGAATGTCCGTCTGGTTCCTGTGTGAAGAGATGGGTGGGACAGGAGCAGACACGCAAAGACTGGGGGCCCTGTGGGCTGCCGCCCCACTCCCTCCCTCCAGTTTGCTGTTTGGTTAATTTCTGGATAGAATTTTCCCTTAAAAACATCGACTGAGCATCTCTTATGTGCCTCTCACTGGGCCAGGCCCTGTGTATTCAGGGACGAACACGGCGCAGCCCAGCCCCCGAAGTGCTCTGGGTTAAGTGGGGCAGACGGACAGGCAGGAAGAAAGTAGGCACCCGGTTGCTGAAGCTGCTCTCAAGACCTGGTGTAGTGGGAGCCGCGCTGTGGGCTGGGGAACCTGGGACTGAGTATGCAGATCTGAGAGTGAAGCTTTCCTGCCTGGATCCTGAATCAGAAAATAGTTTAATGGGCGCTGTGCCGGTGGTGAATACCTGATGTGATGTGACCCGGGTACACAGAGGTAAAAATTCCCGGGCTGCCGGGCACGTGCAATGTGCCCTGGGGAGAGACTCCAACATGGTGCCGGGTATTTAAAACCTGTTTATTTTGGCAAAGTCTTTTTTAATGTGTGGGGTCCCATCGAGGGTTCTGAAAGTCTCAAGAGGGGAAAAGGAGATTGGAGAAAATACACAAGGAAAAGGATTGAGTGGGTTTTGTGAATAAGAAGCTGGCAGAGTCAAAGAAGAGCTGTGGGGTCTGGGGACCAAGGCAACCATGACCATCACTTGCTGCTTGAGGGTGACCCTTGCGCACGGCACGGGGCGGGAGGTCAGGTCGTGTCCCGACTCTGCCAATAAACACCAGTGTGGGGTCCCCTGCTCTCCTCCAAGTAGCTGAACCGCCAGGTGCCTGATACAGACAGAATCCTAGGTCCACCCGCCGCAAAACACAGGCTCCGAGTTTTGGGGCAGGGACCAGGGAATCTGTACTTCAGTGAGCGCGGGGCGGGTCTAACACTTACTAAACCTGAGAACGACGGGTGTAAACCCTCCTCTTGGCATGTCCTGTGTGGCTCCACGCCAGGGTTTGGACCTCACGCTCCTGTGTGTCCGGTGAGACAATGTGTGAGGAAGGATATCTGGGATGCTAACGTGCAATGCCAACGCCAGGCGCGCCCACCGCAAGCCATTTTGTACAAGTCTGCATCGCGCCGTGAGACGCTGCCTGTCCAGAGCAGAAGGGCCTCTCAGACGCCGGACACGGTCGGGCCTGTCGTCACGCGGCCGTCCTGACTGAATGCCTTAGGGACGGTTTAGCGGCTGGTTAGGGAATTCTCCCCCTCACAGTCACTGTTGTCCTGCCTCACACGGCTTGCACGAAGGTAACCCGTGATCTTTTGGGTGATGACATCTACCGCTTTCCGGATTTCCCGCGGGTGGGGCTGCAGCGTGGGAAGAGCTCGGCTTCAGAGGAGGCCTCAGCCGGGCTTGCGTCCCGCCTCTGCGAGGTACCGACTACGGAGTTAGATGTGGGGTTTTCTTCTCTGCCCCTCAGTTTCCTCATCTGTAAAATGGGAACTGACACGCCTGTTTAGTAAGGCTGCTGGGAGCATACAGCTCAGCACACAGTGTCCGGCACACAGACCTCAAGCAATGGTTATTACTAGTCTTTTGACTGTAGTTTTTCTCTAAGGTTGATACCATAGTGGCAGCTCGCTCCCTCATAATCTCGTTGCAGTCCCGCCCTGCAAAGCCCCCTGATCTCAGCGTCACTAGTTCGCCGCGGGTAAGGACTGTGATGGAGCAGCCTGCAGTTACCCCGGAAGGTCACTTAGGACCCGAGCGCTGGGGCTGCTTCGCGCTGAGCGGCCTGCCTCGCACGCTCCCCTGAGACCGCCTCAGGTGGGGGGCCGGGTGCTCAGGGCTGTATTTACCGGTTCTGCAGTGGTGGATACAAGCAGGAAACGGGGAGTAGGTGGCCGTGCAACCCACAGGAAGTTATTTCTCTGCCAATTTCCCTAGCTCCTTTGATTTTGTGGTTGATTTTCCGTCCAGTGGGAAGATGCAAAGAGCAGCCATGTATCACGTCATATAAGCACGTCCTTGGCCAAGAGCAGGCAGGTTAGTGTGCATTCTTTATGGTGGGAATTCATAAAGTTTCATTAGTTTATTGGAATTGTTAGAAAATCTAGAGAATTCACAGAAAAACCAGAAGAGACTTCTACTGGTAAAGTACCAGTTAAAGGGTACTTCTGGTTAAAATGAGTAATAAAAGTTGTCAAATCTAAAGTCAGCTGACTGAAATTTATTCCGAGCTTTACAATAGATCTTAATCAAAAGGTTATGGCTGTGAGGGTTTTCACGACAAAATATGTATATATTTAAATTTCACTGGCTGCAGAATTACATCGGCTCTAACTGATGTAAATGTAGATTTATTCAGTGGAAACCCCCGCCATAACGCGCTCATTTGCATGTGCGACTCCAGTTCAGTCCTCCTCGGGTTTTTTTCTCCTTCTTTAACTCTCTCCTTCCAAAATGCTGTCATTCAGGATAAAAACTGATAGCAGCAGCAGCACTCTAATTGAGATTTTAAGCTACATAAAAGATGTAATTTCAGGCTCTGATTTGATTTCCGTACAAAAGTGTCAGTTCCCCTCTCTGTACCTGATGGGAGCAAACTTATTACGGTGACACTGGAATCTCACTTCTTCGACTAATGAAAGGGTGGGCTTTCCCTGTTATCAGAGCTGCAGTTTTATCCTAATTGCAGCGGCTGCTTTGAGGGTTCCCTCTTGTCTCCTTCTCTCCTGTCCATCTGACTGAACATCCATTTTCAGGAAAATGCAAATAGTGATTCTGTAAAGATTGGAGCCATTAGATTTTTAAAAGAACAATGAACCAAACGCTGGTGGTCCAAGCTGCGCCGGCTGTGTTTCCACGGGGCAGTAACGGGGCTAAGAGCAGGTGCCCTTGGACCTCACGGTGTAGAGGGCGCTGTGCGTCTGCACGCCCTGCTTCACTTCCCAGGTCTCGGGCGTTGCGGTGGACTTTGGGGATTGTTGCCCCCGTTTAGAGCACAGAGTGGCACGGCAGGGGCTGTAGGCTTGAGCTGGGACTGGGGACTCTGGTACTGTCTCGGTGGTGGTAAACCCCACTCCTCAAAGGGGAAGAGCTGCCCCTGTGTCTGCCTATAGGCTTCCTGTCCTCCCCTTGCACCAAAGCAGCTTTTGGGGGGTCTGTAGGACAGAGGAGCCTGCTGCCAGGTGACTGTGCTCCTGGATCAGGTCAAGCACTATATTCAGACATTCCTCCTACCACACTCTTTGCAAGACCTCAGTTTCAGGTGGCTGCCTGGCCCCTGGCTTGGAGTCTTCTGGACATTCTCTGCTTGACAGACTCATTCTCCTGGAGTTAATATAAATGCTCTAGAAAGTCCTTGAAATCGTAGGTCAGAAGCAGTAGTTTAATTCATTCTCTTCATTGACAAGAATTCCCAGAGGACACTGTGTTAGGGCACTTACAAAGGAGGAAGTGAACTAGCAATCAATGTGCGTCTTAAGTTTGTGGAACACGTTGATGTAAAAACGTGGCTCCCCTAAAAGAGTTTTTCTAGAATGGGTTTTAGGCGTTAACCGCCCTAATTTTGGCATGCTTTGAATGTTGTATACTGCAATTATTTCTTTCTAGCTGGCTCTCTTTTTGCTGTTTCTTGTTCAGCATATCTCAAGAGTTTTGCTCCGTGATGGGTAACACACACAGCCTCCACGCCTGATTTAAAGCCTCTGTTTTCCTACCCTCCTACCACCCATGTTTACCTGTATTCATCACATTTTTCACACTATCTGGAAATTCCCTTTTGCTTCTTGTTCTTCTCCGGTGGGTTGTGCACCCCTCATGGCGAGGGCACCGCTCGTTTTCCTGGGAGTATTTCGGCCTTAATCCATGCCTGGAATTAGGAAGGGGGCCAGTGTGGGTGAACGGGTGACTGACTGAACAACGGGGCACTGTGGTAATTGCTAGCATCTCGCAGCAGCGCTCAGGGTGGGGTTGGCCCCTGGGCACTCTCCCTGCTGCGGCACACACGGGAAGCCACATGCTTGGAGCCACCTGGAACGCAGGTCTTGCAAAGAGCATGGGGAGAGAAATGTTTGAAAGCAGCGCTCGATCTGATTCAGCACCTCCTTGAGGTATGCAGGCTTACAGCTTTTACTGCAATCAAGAAAAGCTCCTGATGCAACTCTCATAGCCACCCTCCAAATGAGGGGCTTCCTAAGGGGGATCAAACTCCCTAAGAAAGGTTGTTATCACACCCTTCTCCTCACTCATAATCATACAGGGCGGACTCCAGGGCTGCCCAGCCAGGCACCGGCTGGTCAGGGACCAGAGCAGGTAGCTGGGCAGAGGGCAGGTCCTGGGAGCAGCCCTGCGCTGGGTGCAGTACCCCTGGGGACGGAAAGCAGGGCACAGGCCACTGGGTGTGCGTGCAGAGAGGATGCTGGCCCTGTGATGGAGGAAAGAGGCTGCCCTTGGTGGGGCCTGAGAAGTGCGCCAGTGTGGGAGGCGAGTGCCTCATCCCTGCAGATGTGAACCCCTTTCTCTAGTAAAATATACCTGCGACGAATGTCAGGTTAGCAACCACATGGGGAGGGAGGAGCTGAGAAGAGACTGATAGAAAAGCCGGAGGAAGGTAAATCCCTTCCTGATGGACTTGGGTGGAAAAGAAGACATGGGGGGCGTTCCCTCCCTTCCACAGATGACGTCCGGCGTGACCGCTCTGCAGCCTTCAGGGCCGACCCCAGCGGACCGGAGGGGCCAGCACTTCTACGATGAATACCGTGTTTCTCCATCTCAAAGACAGCTTAAAATTTTAAGGCAACTTAATAATAGTGTCTAAGAAAACAAAGAAAACTTCCATGGAAAACATCCATGCAAGTGCACATTTCCTGACGGACCAGTTGTGCTGCCCACCTGCCTCTCCCTGGGGCACCTGGCAAATGTGGCAAAGCAAGCTGTGCCCAGGGAAAGTGACGCCCAGGAAGCTGAATGTGCTGGGGCGTCTCCACGGAGGCAGGCCTGGGCCCGCCTGCCGCAGCGGCCACGCTGAGCAGGTGCGCAGGCTCCAGCAAAGGAGCGCGTTGCAGCCCTTGTCCTTCAGCCTAGCCTCCTCCTCATTTGCATGTTTCCCATGAAAGGTGCATCTTCAGAGTTCAGCTCCTAAAAGCGCACATGCTAATTCTTCTACAGATCTATTATGTATGAGTGAGAAGTCTGTTCTCTTCTCGGTGTGTGGAGGGTTTGTGCATGAAGCCCTCCATTAGTGTTAACGGCAGATCTGTGCATGATTTCTGTAACTCCCAGAATCCAGGGCACCTAACGAAGCCACATGCAATTACTTACACACACAATGACAGAGCAACACCAGGGCTGTGCAGACTGGGTTCAGAGGCCGGATTTCAAGTTCTCACACTTTAGGGATCTTGAGTTCAAAAAGGAGGGTGCAAGGGATGTGTGTAGAAGAGATTTGCTTACCTTAAGACAACTGTATACACTTCATGGCTTCAGTGTTAAGACAGCTCTCTGCCCTGGAAGACTGAGTTGTGAAAGTCCGGGACTGCATGGCTCTGCAGGGAGCCTGGCTCAGAAAAGGTGTGTGACTTTTTTTTTCCCCCAAGCGATTGAATGAATGAATGAACAAAATAAATCTTTTGTTTGACGGCTCTCTGGATTTTGTTTCTGGAGTTCTCAGTTTTGGGGTTGGAGGCCATTAGCTGCTACTCTGTAACATCTTTTCTAGATGCCGGGACTCTTACCTGCACTGTTACAGTGAATCCTCCTAGCAACCTTATCATCTCAAGTTAGAGACGAGGGAACTGAAGTCTGGAGAACACAAGGCGTAAGTTACTCGTCTAAGTCTCACACTCAGGAATAATCAGAACTAGGATTTGAACTTGGGTCTTCTGACCACAAAGTTCATGCTCTTTTACACCAACAGCTGCCTCTTCCTTGGTTACGTTACCCCTTCTTTTTTCTTTTTTCTTTTTTCTTTTTGTATTGAAGTATAGTTCATTTACAGTGTACAGTGTATTTACAGTTGGTTTCTGGTGTATAGGACAGTAATTCAGTTATACGTATATACACACTTTTTCACTACAGGTTATTACAAGATATTGAGTACAGTTCCCTGTACTGTACACTAGGACCTTGCTGTTTATCTATTTTATATACAGTAGTTTATATCTGCTAATCCTGAACTCCTAATTTATCCCTCCCCTCGCCCCAACCCCATTTCCTCTCTGGCAACCATAAATTTGTTTTCTTGACATATTTTCCTACCCCTAAAACAATCAGCAACCCCACACCCACTCATTTATACCCACACTTATGCTGGTCTAAATATAAAAACCTGCATTTATGATCAGGTAAAGATGCCCCCTCTTTGTCATATCTTATTTTAACAGGAAACAAATTCCAGTGAGGGGACAGTACCAGCTTACAAAAAGGTACAGAACAGGTCACACACAGCCTCTGTGGCATCAGATCCCACAGGTCTGAATCCCCCAACTCATTCCTTAGTTTTCAAAACTACATAGCAAATGTGAATCCTGTTGGAAGAACAAGAAAACGTCATTGTGAATGGAGTTAAAAAAAAAAGAAAAGAAAAAGAAAGGAAAGAAAAAAAACTGTGATTTAAGAGCTATTGTTTCTTGTTCTTGGACATAAGTTATAGTTCTCTCTGGCACATTAAAAGTACACTTTCCCCTGTTCACTGAATAGCCTTTTAATTCCACAGACTTGGGTATATTAAGTTCTTCTGTGGCAAAGTTATCACCTTAAGGTTTTGCTTGGCCAAAATTGGTGTTTACTTTATAATTTCAAGAGCAAATGGCTTTTTGATGCAATTTGAGTAACTGTGCATTAATTTTGCCTAATAGTTTGCCATTTCCACAGTTCACATTGTAAAATTTTTTAATAAATTATTGAAATACAATCCTATAATAAGTTAATAATAATTATTATAGTTAACAGGTATTAATTGTATATTAATTGTTAATTAGTATAATTAACAGACATTTGGTTTGTCCTCACTGACAAATCACACCCTTTGTGCTCTCTGACCACGTGGCACGGAGCTGTGGCACCGGCGGTCGCAGGAGAAGTTCCACCGCTCTGTGATTATCCACTGTTGCATTTCCAGGAGTTCAAATCCCCCAAGCTTTTCCCACTCTGCTAATGGATTCTGTTCCACAGACTGCAGAAGCGCAAACCTTTAGCCTGAACTCAGATGAAGTACTTGAAAACACTTGATAAATTATGAAATATTCAAAGGATGGGGCTAATCTGTCATCATGAAATAATTAGAACACATCAGAAAGGGAAGGTGGAACTTACTGCTTTTTATTTTAGTACGAGTTGGCTCTGACCTTTTTTTCAGGATGTACTAGGTTTTAGAGTTGTTATAGGATCAAAAGCTGTGTAATTCCAAACACCTCGTCAAGTTCGAGTCCCGTGTTTTGGTTTTATATGTGGTCACTGTTGGGAGGATTGTAATTTTTCTTTAACATTTTTCTGGTGGCTCTTTGAGCCCAATCTTGGGTCTCTAAACATTATGATTTATAAATTGCATAATTTGGGAAATACGTAGTCCTGGGTAAATTTGATAGCTAATTTAGAAACTAATTACTTAAAAAAAAAAAAGTAGTGATAATGAAGAACTGTTAAGCCAGCGGAACCATCTGTTACAAGTGAGGGATTTCCTGGTAGTTAGCGAAGCATTTTTGTTTGTATCTCACTTTACTAGAAAGATTTATTTTGGATGGGGAAACATAATACAATACTCAGGGACTGGCTGAGGAACAAGAAGGAAATATTTTTTATAGAAATGGAAGGCAAACAGAGAAGGAGAACGCTTCTGTGGAAACAAATGCTTATTTTTTCCTCGAGAAACTTTCCCTTGAGGCTCAGTTGTGATGTATGCAAAGACACCTACATAACACCAGGGACTTAAAAAAATACAAAAGTTTAAAATTTTCTGCTACCTACCCGTACTCCCCATCTCTTGCTTCAATTTCTGCCCATGTTCTGGGCACCGTGGGAGGGAGAAGGATGCCCTGGAGGATGCGCGGTGCCTGAGAGAGCTGTCCTGAGACAGTTGGAGGCTTTGCCCACCCGCTGCGGGCAAGGACCTGAGCCGTGACCCATCAAAGCCGGTCCCTCGGGCAGCAGACTCGCCGACGGTCTTACCTTCATGGTTGCACGTTTGAATAATTAGTGGATAGATACATTCCGCAAAGATATTCAAAGCTGCAAGATGATCTCTTAGGTAAGATTAGGATTTTATTTAACAGCGTAGGAAGAATTAGAGCGAGAGCCAGAGAGGGAGCACCATCCTCCTGACTGGAGAACCTGCGGTCAGGTCACCAATCTGCACTGAAAGTGGTGCTGACTGTCTCACTCCAGAGGAGAAGCCACCCCTCATGCTGGTGTATTCACCATCGTGTGTGACTGAGAACTTGGACCGCGGTAGCAAGAAAAAGGGAAAAGGATAGCCTGGAAGGCGGGGTCTCTGTCAGCCACAGGTGCTCAGGCAGCAAGGGGCGCTTCTTAGAAGGCCCGGCACCGTCAGCCAGTCCACACCCGAGCTCGCGTGGAGACAAGTGTTAGCGCGGGGCGGCCGGCTCAGCCGGGGAGCGCTGGGACAGACGCATCGCGGAGGACAAGGCTGCGACTCACCAGAAAGAAGAGGACTGGAGGCAAATATGCTGAGACTTCTCCTTTGTTGCAGTTTCTGATCTAGTGAGAAAAGCAGCCCCTTCTGCCCAGACACCCTGCTGTGTTTGTGGGTTTCTACACCCACATGCTTGGGAGCCTATGAACACATCACGGCGTGCGCTGGGCTCCAGGGTTCAGCGCAGTTTGCCGTGCGCCGGATCGTGACAGGCTGGGAAAGACGTCGGCAGGACGTCACACGTGGTGAGGAGGGCGTATCAGCCAGAACGCAACCAAGAACAGCCAGGACTGCCTCTCGTGTAATTCTGAAGTCTTCCGTGTCTGTAACGGCCCTGTCTGCTTGCTCGGTCAGCTACTGACAGAGGCCTGTCAAGCTCTCCAGATGCGATCACGCCTTTGTCTACTTCTCCCCCCGGTTCTCTCACTTCTGCTTCGTGGTTTTGAAGCTCTGTCATGAGCACCTGCACTTTTAGGATTGTTTTGTCCTCCTGGTGAAGTGACCCCTTTCTTGCCATAAAATATCCCTTTTAGTTCTTTATCTACTATGTCTGATAGTAATACAGGTATTCTGGCTTCCTTCCTTCATTCACCCCTTCTGCCCCCAACCCCTTTTGTGTGTTTACATGGTGTATCATTTCCTGTCTTTCTGTTTTTAACCTATTTGTGTCTCCATATTGAAAAAAGTTTTTTTTAATTGTGTAAGTTTCAGGTGTACAGCATTATAGTTTGACATGTGTAAAAAGAGAGATCACCGCCAAAAGTCTGAATATCATCTGTCACCGTAAGTTGACCACCTTTACCCATTTCCCCCACCCCCAGCCCCCTTCCTCTCTGATAGCTACTAATCTGGTCTCTCGTTTCTATGAGTTTGTCTTTGTTAGTTTTTTTAGACTTCATATGTGAGTGAAATCATGTGGCATTCTTCTTTCTCCGTCTAACTTATTTCACTTAACACAAACCCGTAAGGTCCGTGCACATTGTTGCAAACGACGGGAGTTCATTCTTGCCTGTGGTTGAGTAGTATTCCATTACATACGCCTATGTATATTTATCACATCTTTTTTGCCCTTTCATCTGTTAATGGACACTTAGGCTGTTCCCATTCCTTGGCAATTGCACATAAGGCTGCAGTGAACATAGGAGTGTGTACATCTTTTCAAGTTAGTGTTTGCATGTTCAGATAAATACCAAGAAATGGAATAGCTGGGTCATGTGGTAGTTCCATTCTTAATTTTTTGAGGAATCTCTGTACTGTTTTCCATAGCAGCTCCGTAGATTTACATTCCCACCAGTGGTATGTGAGGGTTCCCTGTTCCCCACGTCTTCTCCAACATCTGTTATTCCTTGTCTTTTCAGTAATGGCCATTCCAGCAGTAGTAAGACAACATCCCACTATAGTTTTGATGTGCATTTCCCTGATAATTAGTGATGCTGAACATCTTTTCGTGTGCTTGTTGGCCATCTGTGTGTCTCCTTTGGAAAAAGTCTATTTTTTGACATCAGGCTGTTCATTTGTTTCTGTTGTTGATGAGTTGTGTAAGTTCTTCATACATTTTGGATGGTAACTGCTTGTCAGATGTAAGGTATGCCAGGGTCTTCTGTTCAGGAGGCTGATTTTTGGTTTGATGGCTGTTCACTTTCTGGTGCAGAAGGCTCTTAGCTTGACATCGTCCCATTTGTTACTTGTGCTGTTGCTTCTCTTGCTGTAGCTGAGGAAACATATCCTGGAAAGATATTGCTAAGACTGGGGTCAAAGAGCATGCTGTCTGTCTTTTTTGTCTGGAAGTTTTATGGTTTTAGGTCAAGTCTCTGACGCATGTTGAGTAAATCTTTGTGTACACTGGGAGATAGCGGTCTGGTTTCATTCCTCTGCATGTGGCTGTCCAGTTTTCCCAGCACCATTTACTGAAGAGACTGCTCTCTCTCCATTGTTATGTTCTTGGCTCCTGTGTTGTAAATTAATGTCCATATACATGTGGGTTTATTTCTGGGCTCTCAGTTCTGTTCTGTTGAGCTGTGTACCAGTACCATGCTGTTCTGATTACCACAGGTTTGTAGTACAGCTTGAATCAGCGAGTGTGCTGCTTCCAGCTTCGTTCTGAAAGAAGGTTTCTTATTGACAGCGTGTACTTGAGTCTTACGTTTTAACCCACTCTGACAGTCTCTACCTTTAACTGGACTATTAGGCCATTTACATTAATCATCGCCATTGCCAGAGTTAAGCTTACCAACTCGCTATTTGTTTTCTATTTGCCTACCTTTTCTTTGTTCCTTTATTCCTTCTTTTCCTGCCTTCTTTTGGGTTATGAGTTTTTTAATTTTTTTTTTTATCTGTTATTGGCTTAGTGGCTATACATTTTTGCTTTATTTATTTTTAGCGATGGTTCTGGAATTTAAAACATGCATTTTTAACTTATAATGTGCTTTAAATAGTATCATGGCATTTCACATAAATAGTAAGAAACTTATGAAAATGTAGTTCTGTTTCTATTTCCTCACCCTTTGTGCAATAGTTATACATCTTAAATTGTCAAATGTTATAAACTCCAAAATGTATTGTTATTATTCTTGATTTAAAGCTATTTATATTTTAAAGGTACAAAAGTGAGAAAAAAAGGCCTTTTATGTTTACCCACTACTGTGGTCTGAACGTTTGTGTCCAAAGTGTGTATGTTGATGCTGCTGGGAGGCAGGGCCTTTGGGGTGTGCGTGGGCCGTGAGGCCTGGGCCTCATGGAGAGGCTTAATGTCCGTGTGAAAGAGACCGCAGGGTGCTCCCTGGCTCATTCTGAGAGGACACAGGGAAAAGCACCGTCAGTGAACCGGGAACTTGTCTCTCCAGACTCCAAATCTGCCAGTGACTTATTCCTGAACTTCTCAGACTCTAGAAATGTGAGGAAAAAAGCAGGTTACGCAAAAACCACCCCGTTCATGCTGCTCTGTCCCAGCGGCCAGATGAGCTGAGACACGCATTCATCGCTTCTCGTTCTTTTCGTTCCTTTGTGTACGTCCAAACTTCCCTTAAGTGTCATTTATCTTCTGCCTGAAGAATTTACTTTAATATTTCTTATAGGGCTTGTCTGCTGGCAGTAAATTTTCCCAAATCTTGTTTGTCCAAAAAAGTTTTCAGTTTCCTTCCTTTTTGAAGTCATTTCCACTGGGTATAGAATTCTATGTTGGCAGATTTTTTTCATTCAGTGCTCTAACAATACTGGTCCATTCTCTTCTGCCTTAAATGACTTTGGACAAAAGCTCTAATATATTCTTATTTTTCATCCCATGTTTGTAATATACTTATTTTTCCCTCTGAATACTGGCAAGGTTTTCTCTTTGTCACTGGTTTTGGTCAGTATGACTATGTTGTATGTGCTCTTCTCTGTGGTTATTCAGTTTGGAGGCGGCTGAACTTCCTGGATGTGTGGGCTTATGGTTATTCTTAAATTTGGAAAACTCTCACAGTCACAATTTCAAAGGCTTCTTCACGTCCCCACACTCTCTTTCTGACACTCTGGCGGCACGTCTGTCAGACTCCCTGGTGCTGTGCCACAGTCGTTGGTGCTCTGTTCTTTTTTTGAGCCTTTTTTTTTTGTCTGTGCTCCATTTGGGATTGTTCCTATTGCAATGTCGTCAAGGTAACTGATCTTTTTCTTTCACAGTGTCTGTTCTGTCTTCTATTGATCTCTTCCAATGTACTTTCTTTTAAGACATTTTTGTTTTCGTTGCTAAAAGTTCCAATCTAGTCTTTAAAAAGGAATCCCCCATACTTTCCCCATCACACCCGCGCGTCCCTCTAGACTCCGGACTCAAGGGGCATATCTGTAATAGTTGGGCCAGTTTCCTATCTGCTAAGTTTGTCACCTGTCATTTCTGTGTCTGAATCTAGTCGTTCACTTTTTTCTTTTGATTGGGTGCGATATTGGCATGTCTGGTAAATTTTGATCAGACACCAGGAATTGGGAACTTTACGTGTAGGTTGCTGACTTCGGCCGTGCGCCTTTAAACAGCACTGGACTTGCTCTGGTGTGCGGTAAGGTGATTTGGAATCCACAGGATCCGTTCGGGGCCCGCTTTAAGCTTGTTGGGGCAAGTCTAGATCAGTCGCTGTTTTGTGGGTAATTTAGTAAGGCTACTGGGGTCACGCCCTTCTGATGATTCTGCCTAATGCTCTGTGTATTGCGAGGCTAGTCCGCTCTGTCCGGTGGGAACATAAAACGAGCTTTGGGAATTGTCCGAGCTTTCGTTCCCCAGAGACCTCCCCCTGGCTTTGGGGAGGTCACTCTCACGCACGTGCAGGCCGAGCCTCACAGGCTTAAGGAGGTGACTCTCAGGCCCACAGGGCGCCCCCCTCCCTCTGTCTGCACAGCCCGTCCTCCCCTGACTTCCTAGCCCCCGGGTTATGGCGGTTCCACCTCCCGGAACGTCCTTCGTGCACCTCTCCACCTGGCCGCTGCCCCGGGCCCCTTCCCCGTCCCACAGCTGGGGACCCACCTCCGGGCAGCGAGCTGCAGACTGGTCAGGACTACCCACTTACTTCCTGTTTCTAGAGGATCACAGCCCTACGAGGCCAATTTTCCAAAGTCGAAACCTTCGTTCCCTGTACTTTATTCCTTTTTCTAGATGTGTGACGTGGAAGTCTCTGGTGCTCTGTTTTGGTCAGAACTAATGCCTGTTTTGAGGTTTAAATGAAGTAATCACACACGGCGTTAATGCTTAAAATACGTAAGCTATTGTTAGTTTTCTCTGTTGCTTCAAAAAGTAGCCCTAGGACCACAAGACAGACATGAAGAGGCCTCTCTGTCTTGCCTTTCCAGCAGCAGGAAAGGCAGGAAGTAGCAGGGTCCTGTTTGTTCTTAATTACAGGACGTAATTACACAGCAAGAAAGAGACTCTCTTCTATGTAATTTCTCAGTGTAGGGCTAACCTCTGTATTTCCTCCCGAATTCCATGTTCCATGACTTGAGTGATTCCTCACAGCCAAGCAGCGCCACTTAGAGGGGAAGCGGAGCTCGGCGGCCGTGGCTCCCAGGTTAGCGACGTGTCTGTGACCAGTCTCCAGAATGGCCTCCTCAGTCGTAACTAAACTGTCGTTGGACACGGCTGCAGAAGGCACCGAGACCCGGCAGACCGGGCGGGGGGCACTGCTCAGCGCAGAACCTGCAAAGATTTTGTTCTCAGCACCTCCTTAGCCTTTTCTGGGGGCGGGGTGTCTTTGAATGTATCAATATCCTAGTCATGATCACATCAGTGATTTTATTTAAAGGGCAGAAAAAGATTAAATGACCTAAAGATTTCCCCAAGCAGTGCTTTTTCAATCCCCCAATAAGTCACTAGGAGATAAAGTAACTGAGTTCATGAAAAGCAAACTACCCTAAAAGGTGAAATTTCTTTTAAAAACTATGTGGAGTTGAGAGAAAAATGTAAAAAAATAAAATAGGGGTGGGACATGTTGCAGGATGACGGCTGGGTGCATTGAATCCCAGATTGCCTGAGCTACACGGGAAGATCTCCTAGGACCATGTGACTGGTCGCCCAAGTTGTCCACGTAAGAAGCCTGACTCAAAAGGAACTTCCAAAGGCCCTTTGAGTTCCAGGAGCTTAACCTTCAGCCTTTGCCATTAAGTTGCCTCAGGAACACTTTGGAAAACTGTGGTCGGAGAGACAGGAATGTCACAAGTCCTCATCTTCTAGAAACTCTTGATGCCAAGCGCGGAGACTGAGGCCCTAGCAGCTGACGTGACCTGGCCCAGACCGCAAGCTGGTTGTGGGGGGGCCCAGCACCCTCCCCTTTAACACCCGTTCACCAAGTACCTGGTGTGTGCGCTGCTCTGAGCTGAGGGCTCCTTGCACCAGCACGAGCCTTCCTTCATGAATTGTAGTAACATGCAAAGAGCTTATCAAGCTTTATAATTTTTTAAACTCTGTCTTTACAAAAGAAGCCTCTCTGAACCTATCACTGGGATATGTTCACGGAACTCCAGCAGCTGCAGTGACGGGAAAGGGTCCCAGCCACAGCCCGCGGTGAAGGGCTGCGTGCCAGGGCACGACGTGCTTCCACGGAGAGAGAGATTTCCATGCAGAAGTGGCGCCAGGGGTCAGGGACCAAATACAGTGGTCAAATGTGAATTGAGAACAATTAATGAGTCTGGACACAAATTAATTGAGTTCTTACCCAATAAACAGTCAGGTCACACTGACACTTGAATTCAACGTTGTGGCGGCAGGAAAACAGAGGGTGTTGAACTGGTTACGCTGTTACTCAAAAGAGAAGGGACGCTGGTGTCGTCAAGTACACTCTCGTCAGGTGCCTTAGTACTGCTCAGGTCTCCAGTTACTGTTCCAAGTTCAACTTCCACCAGATACGAGCTGCACAATTATGCCGGCTTCTCTGGTTCAATTGAGACAACGTCAGAGAAAAAGGAGCCGCGTTCAGTAGAAACAAGCAAAAGCTGTTAGCGCTTCTGGAGTGGAGGAGAAGCAAGACCGCAGTGAGGGGCCCACGACAGGGTGCCACCCGGGAAAGCGGCCTTCTGACGTGTTGCTGTCAACGATGCTCGGTCTCTTCTTTCAACTTAAATTTTTCAAAACTTTTAAGCAAGAGAGAGTGCAGTTTAAGGTGCTGTATTAAGGTTCTCACTGCTGTTTCTAGAGGGGAAAAACTCTAACCTTTGTGAATCAGAATCACGCTTGCCTGGCCATGAAACGGGGCCTTCTTTTGTACACGCAGTGCCCGTGGGCATTCAGGAAAAGGTGCCGTATACAGAAGATATCTTCTTTGAGTGGAATAATTAGGGAAAGGTACGGCTTCCTCCAGGCTGCCGCTTAGCATGCGGCTCAGGCTTGGAGGCCAGAGCGTGAGCGGGACTTCAGACCTCAGTCGACCCTTTGGCTGAGTACCCCGTGCAGAGCATGGCCGTACCCGGAGGTCTTGGCTTGCAGCTCGATTTTCTGCACCTCTCGCCTGGTCAGTGTAAGCTGTCATGACCTTTCCAGACCTGGGGTTTGTTGCAAAGATGTGAGTTAGCAGTAGCCTAAGACTTCAGGGTATGGAGCTGGGCAAGGGGTGCAGAGGACATGGACAAAGGCGGAGTGAGGACCAGAGGGTCCAAAAGAAGGCCAAGGCCAAAGGAACTGGGCAGAAAGGCAGAAACGAGATTTGACAAGAGGTGATAAGGTGGGAGCAGCAGGTTTTGGAGGGAAGGGGCAGGTGAGCCAGGCTGATTCCTGGAGGGGCGGGTCTGCCAGCGTGCTGGGCTGGATGGACAGGCGTCAGGCAGTGACCATCAGCGGAGCCCTGGGAGAGGGAGGCGGCTGCAGGGGCTTGCAGGCACTGGAACAACACTCCCTGAGTTCGAATCCTAGCAGAGCTCAGGCTAAACACTCACTCACTCTTGACTTCTTTCTTTCCCTCATATCCCCACATCTAAGTCACCAGCAAACCCTCTTGGCTCTACT
Organism: Camelus ferus; assembly: GCF_009834535.1. Lineage (NCBI taxonomy): Eukaryota > Metazoa > Chordata > Mammalia > Artiodactyla > Camelidae > Camelus > Camelus ferus. The sequence goes on from NC_045704.1 coordinate 63,987,828, forward strand.
TTAAAATTCTATCCAGACCGGCCATCTCTCACCATTGCCATGACTCTTGTCCAAACCACCTGAAACAGCCTGCTAACTCACCTCTCCGCTTCTGTCCTGGCTGGTTTCGCCCTCCCAGCCTCCCCTCACCGCTGAGTTTATTCTTGTCACACCACCACTTCGAAGGACCTTGCCAGTCATCTGCTCGGAGTCCTCCCGTGGTTTCTCACCTTGCTCAGAGCTACACCTCAGGTCTTTACAGTGACTTACAAGATCTGAAGCCCTGTCTTTTTGGATCTCATCTCCTAACACTCCCCCTGGAATATGTCACTCAAGCCACATTGACCTCCCTGCTGCTCCTTAAAAAGACAAGTGTGCTCTTGCTTCAAGGCACTTGCACTTTCTGATCCTTCTGCCTGGGACACCTCCCCTCAGTTGATCACTTCCTTCAGTGTCTTCCTCGAATGCCACCCAGAAGAGGCCCTCCCAGGTCATCCTATGTGAAAAAGGAACCCACTGTCTCCTGCACTCCCCATGTCCCCTCCCTGCTTTGTTTTTCTTCCTAATAATTCTCAACTTCTGATGTAAGATAAATTTTACTTTTGAGACACAATCTGCATGCAGTTAAGTGCACGGATTTCAGATTCGTTTGTTTACAGTAGTGTCAACTGTATAAACGTGCCACAGTGCGCTCACCTGCTCGTCTAAGGTCAACAGCTGTTCTCAGTTTAGGGCCACTGTGAACACAGGTGCTATGAGCAGTCTTCCACAAGTCTTTTTGTAGACATGCGTTTTAATTTAGGAACTTTGGGGAGTCTCAATTCAACCCACAACAATATCTCAACAATATCTCAACAATATCATCAAAATGTTTGACCCTTGAATGTGGTACATCTTTCTATTAATTTAGGTTATCTTTAATTTCTCTCAACGTTTATAATTTTCAATGTCCAAGTCTTGCACATATTTTGGTCATTTATATGTAAGTATTTGTATTTAGTGTTTCGGGTGCTATTATTAATAGCCCTTTTTCAAATTCAGTTCTTCATTGCTAGCGTACAAAAATTCAATGACCTTTTGCGTGTTGACCTTGTAAGCTGACACTTGCCAAGCCCGCTGGTCCCTGTGGCCATGTGTGGTTTGGGTTTTCCTGAAGGTTTTCTGCACACACAGTCACGCTGTTTGCGGACAAGCGCTGTCTGATGTCTTTGCACAGCCCTGTGCTCTTGCTTCCCTCCTGTCCCGCTGCTCGTGCTGGGACCTCCTGCACAACGCGGAGCAGCAGCGGTGAGGACAGACGCCCTTGTCTTGCTGGGGATCTTAGGCGGGGAGCGTGCGGCTCTCACCGGTAGGCAGATGTGTGTTTTTCATAGACGTCTTCTGTCCGATTGGGAGTCTCCTTCCGGCTACCGTGCTGCTGAGCCGGATTGTGCTGGCTGATGCTGAGTTACGTCAAGTTAATTTTTTTGCGTCTGTTGAGATGATAATTTGGTTTTTCTTCTCTTAATATGATGAATTGAATTAGTTTTTTCTTTAAATTCTTATTCTTATATAAGTGTAGTTGATTTACAATGTTAGTTTCACGTGTACAGCAAAGCAATTTAATTATACATTTACATGCATGTGTATTTTTTCAGATTCTTTTCTATGACAGCTCATTACAAGAAATTTAATATAGCTCTCTGTGCTATGAGCTGATTAGTCTCTGAGTGCCGGACTAACTTCAAATTCCTGGGACAAACCCCACTCGATCACGTGGTGTTACTCTTTGCAAACATTACTGGTTTTAATTGACTAGTATTTTGTTAGAATTATTGGTTTGTAATTTCCCTTTCTTGTAACGTCTTCGTCAGTGAATACGGCCAGAGTCACACTGACCGTATGCAACAAGCCAGGAAGCATGCCTTCATTCTGTTTTCCAGAAGATTGTAAGATTGGTGACGTCTGTTTTAGAACTCTTTGAGAAGGTGCACAAGTAAAGCCGCCTGGGACAGTTTAAATTACGAGTCCTGGTTTTTAAACAGACATAGGGCTATTTATATTTTCGATTTCTTCTTGTTTCAGCTTCAGTAGATTTATATCTTTCAAGGAATGTGTCCATTTTACGTATACTGTCAAATTTAATGGCATAAAATTTTCATAATATTCCCTTGTCTTCTAAACATGTGTAAAACATGTAATAGTATCTCCTTTCTTCATGATACTGTTTATGTTTTATCTTTACCTTTTTCTAAAGAAAAACAGACTTCATTTTCTGAGCAATTTTAGGTTTATTTTACTAAAACATTCATCGGTAAGTGCAGAGTCCGCACACACTCCCTTCCCCGCTTCCCCCCATTATTAACATCTTGCGTTAGTAGCGCTGATCTGCCACAACGGTGAGCCAGTGTTGCTACATCACTCTTGGCTGAAGTGCGTAGTTTGCAGACAGGGTCACTGTCTTCAGGACGTTTGTATAGTGGGTTTTGAGAAATGCATGCTGATCCGTGGCCGCCCTCACGGCCTCGTGCGGGTGGTGTCACCGCCCTCAACTCCGCTGCGCATCCTCCCGGTCCTCTCTCGCTCCCTCTGAACCCCTGGCAACCACTGACCTTTCTACTGTCTCCATAGTTTTGCCTTTTCCAGAATGTCATGCAGTTGGAATCAGACAGTATGTAGCCTTTTCAGATTGGTTTCTTTCACTTAGTGATGTGCATTTGAACTTCCTCCATGTCTCTTTTGTAGCCTGTTAGCTCTTTCCTTTCCTTTCCTTTTTTTTTTTTTTTTGGATTTCTAGGAGCTTATCAATTTTATTAATGTTTTCAAACAAAAAACTATAGCGCTGTTTCTCCGCCAGGTGTTTCACTATCATAGGAAAGCACACTGTGTGTAATTTCATTTCTTTGAAACAGAAGTACAGAGACTTGATTTGGTTTATGGGTTCATTTCAGTGAATGTTCTATGTGTAGGTGACACATTCTGGCAATGTCACCTAGGTCCGGCTGATTGATAGTGTTATTTGAGCCTCCCATGCCCACACTGCTTTTCTGTCTGCTTGTTCTGCCAGCTATTGAGAGAGGGGTGCTGAAATCTCCAAGTGTAAGCGTGTATTTATCCATTCCTCCTGTTAGTTCATCAGGTTTCACTCCACGTCTTTTTTTTTTTTTTTTGTCCTTTGTAGGTTATTCTTTTTTTAACTCTTATTTGTTTATCACTCCATGTCTTTTGCAGCTCTGTTATTAGGGCCACACTCACAGAATATTATTATGTCTTTTAATGAACTGACTCATTTATCGTCATCAAATGTTTTCCGTTATTTCCAGAAACATCTCTTGTTTTGAACTCCACCTTGTCTGCCTTTAACACAGCCACGCCAGCTGTTGCGTTTCCGTCTGCAGGGTATGTCTTCTGTCCTTTTACCTTCAACCCTCTGTATCTTTACATTTCAACTGCTTCTTGTATTTATTTCTTTTTTCCCCCTTTTATCCCATTTGACAGTCTCTGATTTTCCGTTGCTGTGTGTATCCGTTTGCATTTAACGCAGTTACTCACATTGCTGAATTTAAATCTACCATTGTGCTATTTATTTTCTACCTGTTTCCTCTGTTCTTCATTCCTGTGTTTCTAGTTTCTTTCGGATTAATTGATATTTTAATTTTTCCATTTGTCTTCCTCTATTAACGTTAGCTATCCGACTCTTCCGTTTACTTATTGTTTGGTGGATGCTCTAGGCATTTCACACGTGTCTGTAAACTCTCGCAGTCCATCTTTAGTTGATATTACACCACATCATGTTCAAGGTAAGAGGCTTCCAACAGTGTGTGTGCATCTACCTGCCCCTTCCTTGTACAGCTGTTGTTCAACGTACGACAGGTTTTATTAATGTTACTAACGGCCACGATACTTCCTTATTTTTATCTTTTAAAGAAATTAGAGAGAGACGGTCACCTATTACATTTCCCCTCAATTTTACCATTTCCCACGCTCTTCGTTTCCTCCCACTGCTCTTTCCTTCTGGCGTTTATTCCCCTTCAGCCCGAGGAACTTCAACATTTCTTGCAGTTGAACCTGCTGACGTGACTTCTCTCCACTTCAGTTTATCCGACCAACGTTATTCCACCCTCAGTTCTGAAACATTCTAAGTTAAAAGGTTTTCACGTTTCTCAGCAATCTGATGACATAAGTCGCTGTCCCCTGTTTTGGATCATTTCTGATCAGAAGTGAGGAATCGTCCTGGGTGTCGTTCCCCTGTGACGTGTCCTTCTTCTCTGGGTGATGGTGCCATTTCCTCTTTTCTTGTCTTTCCTGCCATTTGACTGTATGTGTCTTGGGACAATTTTCTCTGCGTTTTCCGGCTCAGGCTTGGGTGAAGGTCCCCTTGCTTCTATGTGTTGGTGATTTTCATAAAACTTAAAGAAAATGCATCCACTGTTGCTTGAAGTAGCCTTCTGCCCATTCCCCCGCTCTTCCTATTTTCAAACTCCAGTTACACACTTGCCTTTCTTGACACGCTTGATTACGTGTTGTGGACGGTGGGTATTTGTCTGCAGTCTGTTGCTTCTGCTGGACTGGGAGCTGTTTGAAAGGTCAGCATCCTGTCTTACTTTCCTCTGTCCTCATAGCTTCACAGAATGTATGCATGGGAGAAGCTCAGAAATGTGTTTGTGGAGTTAATGAACAAATGAATGGAAGTAGCCACCATTTGTCGGTGGCTTGCCACATGCCACATGCCGTTTTACCTACTTTCACGTGACCTTCTCATTCCTACTTCACAACAATCTGGAGAGAGAGAGAATGTACACCGTGACTTCACAGAGGAGTAAACTGCGGCTCAGGGCCCCACAGGCTTGCTCACGTTCGCAGAGTTCCTGACTGGGGAGCTGGCTTTGAAGCCAGCATCTCTCTTTGTGATTAATGGGGAAGGAGAAAGTGCGCAGTGTTGTCCAAAACCACCAGGCTTGATTCTGCCTCTTGTCCTGCATCTTGTCCACTCATTAACGAGAGGAAAACAAATCATGGGTAACACCAGGAACTGAGGAAGCAGGTGGAAGATGGTGGAAGATGCTCCCGCTGAGATGGGCAGAGAGAGGGCAAGGCCAGGGGCAGGTGCCCCATTTGCACCTACTCGTGCAGTTTAAGAGCATGGCAACAAACAGTCGTCCCAGGGACGCCAGGAAGCTTGTTAGCGGCTGTTTCTTTCCTATTTTGGTCTCTGCAAGATTGATCAGTTTGGGCCTCCACTGGGAGTGACTTGTTGGGGCTTCTGAGTTCTTAGGGAAGCACTTCCAGGAACACCATCAAGGGAGACACAGGAGCTGCACTTTGAGTGCATTTTCTGCTCTGTGCTTCCTGCGAGCCTGGTGATTCTGCTGGAGGAAGGCGCTGCTTCTCGCCTCAAGAAGAAAATGACAGGTAGCCAATTATTTTCGTGTTATGTCCATTTCATGCGATTATTGATCAGTCTAAAATCTATCTTTGCTTATATACCCGTATCTTCTATTTATCCATTGATCTATTTATCTATCTAGCTTCTATCTCTTTTTGATTCTTTTAAATCTTATTCTGCTTTGTCAAAATCTCCAGTAGCCCCATTTCAATTTATGACATTTTAAGTAGACCTTGTAAGTGTACATTCTGGACAATGTTAACAGAATTTCAGGTATTGAGGACAAGTGGGGAATCTGCTTAAGTCCTTAGGAGAAGCTAAAAAGACTATTAACAACCCAAGTCCATAAAAAACATCTGCTCCAGTCATGCCGGTGATTTTTTATTAGTCCTTCAAATCCGTGACAAAGCTCTCCAGAGCAAGACAAACGTTCTGGTGGAGTGCAATTTCCAATTTCTTAGCTAACCTGATTTTGTTGATTCATACATATGCATGATTCAAGGCTGTTCCTGAATACAAAGAAAAGGAAGAATAGGAAAGAAAAATTCTTTGGGACTCTAATTCCCTTTTATAGTATTTATATTCCTTGAAATGCCCTTGAAATTTCATTTGCTAAGGGAAGCTAAACAAATAATTGCATACTAAAAGGGAAATGAGACCAGCAAGCTGGATAATTTGTAGCATCAAATATTCTTTTTCCACAGTTAACATTTTCTCTGTGAAGAAACAGGAGGAGTAAACAGACCGATGTCTCTTAAATGCAATGACTAACAACAATACCAAGTGCATGAAGCGAAAACACCCCAGGGTGCACTTCCTCGGTTCTGTTCCGTCATCGCCGAATGCAGTGAGCTGCAACAGTAGCAGAAGTCACGCCTGTCACGCTTCCCCGACCTCCAAGGAAGGGTGCCGGCGCGGTGCTAGTGCACCTTGCTTCTCTTTCTGGCCATCACAATTTTTTTTGTTGTTGTTGTTCCTGGGGCCTATTACAAACTTTGAAAAGTCTCCTCTGAAAACAAACTTGACAGTCCTCTGAGGACAATGTAATGAGACGGACAGGCAGCACTTAGCTTGAAATCAGTCACAGCCGTGAGCGGAGGAAGTGGGTGAACATCTCAGACACTGCTTGGGACCCAAGCATCGCTCTCCGTGGGAAGGCAGCTCGGCAGCACGGGGAGGAAACTTAATTTCTCTGCCGCGACACGCGGTGCCTTCAGCTTCACTGTCAGAAGAAGAGTTTGCATGTGAGACGTGCTTTTCATTGACTGCAGACTGAGCAGTGTCTTAAAAATGAAATGCATTGTAGCTTAAACAAGCAGGTCTGAGTTAGGGAACAGCATGGTGCCCAATTTCAGCTTATTGGACGGAAGCCGGTAACTGTTTCCAAATAGATTTTTCCTAAGAAGTGAGTCAGTTTCAACACTCAGCCCTCATGGTGAGACGGCTCTGAGTGATGAACGAACGCGAGGGAAGGAGTCCCTCTACTTCTTGGCGCTGAGTGTCTGGTCCTGAACCCCTACTCTGATCACTGAAGTAGAAGAGATTTGGAGGTGGAAGGGGAGGGGGAGGGTGCAGAGAGGGTCCAGCTCTCGGCCCCCGGGCCCCCCAGGCCCAGACCACTTCCCAGCAGAGTCTGGGGACTCCCTGCTTTATGCCCCTTCAGTGACTTCTCTCACCTGCGTGTGTACACAGCGCACTTTCTTCCCCGAATCACACCTCTGGCTGGATATATCCACACGTACCTTGCACACCGACTGGCCGGCCCTCCCAGCTACCGCGTCCTCTCGCGTCGGCAGAGAAGCTCGCAGATGTCCTACACTTTAAGAGCTCTCCTGCCGCTTCCTGCTGGAACCCACGGACGTCACGTGGCCGGAATAGCGGTGTGTGCCCTGGAGGGGGTTAAAGGACCACGGGGCAATGGGCATGAGGAAGAGGGGCTCACAGAAGAGACGTGGGCTTCTAGGGAAGCAGGGTGAACATCTTCCACCGCGCCTGCTGAGCCGCAAAGGGTTCCTGACCACGGAGCTGGGGGTTAAAGAAAAGCCAGACAGGGAGCGTTTGAGGTTTGGTCCCCGGTTCGGGGGAGACGACCTGGGAACAGACCACAGAGTGAGGGCGGAGGGGCTGGCGCTGGAGCGCTGCCTGCTGTGAAGCTGTCTGAGTGAGCGCTGTCTTCATAGCATCTTTCCTGTTTCACACGCAGAAACTGAGCTCTGGTTCCTAAGAGGCACACTTACCCAGGTGTGTCGTGTGAGTGAGGAGAGAAAGGTTTGCAGACTGAAGGCCCCAGGAGCCCTCGCCGTGGGTGCCGCGCCCTGATGCGGGGTGCAGGGGGCACGAGCGGGTCTCGCCCCGGCGCCCTCTGTGCACCCTGGGCTGAGAGGCCTGGCCGCAGGCGAGAGCTGGCGGCGCGCAGCCACGAGGTGGGGCCTGGAGCCGGGCGCCTGGCCTTGAACCCGGGCTCTGCCGCACACACCTGCCATCTCGGCAGCTGTGTCCTCATCTGAAAAGCAGGGCAGCCGTGGTGCTCACCGGAAAGGGTTAAATGGAGGAAACACATAAGACGGTGCCTGGCGTGAATGAAGCACTACACAGGCGTTTGCCGCTGTTACTACTTGCTTTAAAGCTGTTACCTGGTTCCTGGGGAAGGCGGGGTGTGCCCGCTTGGACCTCGTTGCTCTGTCCCTGCGTCCGAGGTCAGCCAGCTGGACGCCTGGCGCGGGCCTGGCGCGGGCTGCTGGCTGTTCTTGGCCACCTCAGTCTGTGCTCGCTTTTATTTTCTCGACTTATTTGGGTTTCTCCAGCCAGTTGACATGCAGAGCTCTAATTATCCGAGATGATTTCCACAAATGAAGTTAAAACAGAGGGTGGGCAAGGGTGGCAGAGCCCCACAGGCTCTCACAGCGCCCGAGCCTGGTCTGCAGCCCCTGCCGTCCTGCTGAGACCCTGGCTGGACGCCCTGCTGAGCTGTGCCCAGCACTGTTACTGTGGGGAGCAGGTGTGTCTGCCCCGTCCCCGCCCGTGCAGGCTGCGGGCAAGGCTGGTGTACTTCCTCTTCCCTGTGAGCCCTCTTCCCACCACGGATGTTCAGAGGCGTTCGGGGCAGAGCAGACGTGGCGGGCTGTCCCACTGGCACCCGACTGCCTGCAGGATAGATTCCTATGAGAAATGCCATGTAAGTGCTGGGACAATTGGATAACTACTGAGGACAAAAATATATGTAAAGTAAATGGCACAGTGCCTGACACAAAACACGGCATGCTGATTTCGTCTACGCGTCGTGTTACATGAGCAAAGATACACTTTGGGACATTTTGGCAAAAGACTGCTGAGATCATAACATATGTATGTTAGCAAATAATGTCTGGCCCTTGGCAGACACTCCATCAATATTTACCTAATTCAACTATACCTCTTCCTTCGCCCAAATTCCAGGGGCTCTGTCAGGGCAGATCTCTGTCTCCAGACACCCAATTAAGTGGTCTTTACATGTGTTGTTTCCTTCCTAGAAACTTCAGTTTGGGGATTTCAAAATCACTTGTGAAAAATAACTACTTTTAAGCTGGAGAAAGATTTTTAAAGAAAAAGTTGGTATTTTGTTCAAATGCATTGCAAATCAGAGAAGCACTGAGTGGATTTCACCGTATTTAGCAACAGACACATCATACCTGTCGGTTGCATGTGATTATTCGTGGGAGACAAAAACACACTTCAGGCCCCGCTTTCAAGGAATTTACCATCTGCTGAGGGAATTAATGCTACTCTAAAACCCCATGAGATTAGTATCGGGATAATGTGAATTTACAAGTAAAAGTGCTGGAAATTAAGATCAGAGGCCAATTACATAGACATGAAATACTAAACCATAATATAAAAATACCTACCTGTGGGTATTACGAGAAGATATCAACACAAGTCAGTGGACTAACTGACTAATTCACTAATTCTTTCCAATATGTCTTATTTGCTTTTTAAAAAGTTTAATAAATGTTTATTTAACAAAAGCATTATTAAAGATTTAGTATCTTCAACCATGTAATAGAAAATCTTTAACCATAAAGATTATGCCCATTTTTTGGGCAGATATTGCCACAGTGAGCATGTCTAGTATAGACGTTTTGCTTCTGTTAATTTGTTTCCTTGTGATAAATTCCTGAGAAGGGAATGACTGTGCCCCATCTGCTTTTTAATCCATTCAGTAAGTTTCTAATTGCATTCATTGTGGCTTAATTTCTAGAAGTTCTATTTCTCTTTTTCTAACCTGTCTGCCTGTTCGTATTTCACAGTCTTTTATTCCCTAGTCATGTTTTTATTCCTTTCTTTTATTTCTTTAAAAATGTTGAACCTATACTTTTGAACATTTGAGCATCCACCCTCTTTGCAATCTAATTGCCTGAGTTTTGTCCTGTGAGTAATTGTTCACAGTGGCTGGATACCTCCGGGGTGTGTGTGTGTGTGTGTGTGTGTGTGTGTGTGTGTGAGGGAGAGAGGGAGAGAGAGCTCCTGATCTGTGATCCTTGGAACTTGCTTTTGGTATGATTCTCCAGAGACGATTTGTGTGTGATTTTTCCCAGATGCTGGGAACAGTTTGAACCAAATTTGTGACTGAGCTATTTGGAGCCATCACGTGAATTCCAGCCCCAAATCTGTGTGAAGACCAGCTTGTGGTTACAAATTGTCATGGAGGTTTCTGTCTGCTCCCTACAAGCCAAGGCTACAATTGGAAATCTTTCTTAACTGCCTCCTTACGGGTGGCGGCAGGTAATTTCCCTGTTGACCCTCAAAAGCGATGCCTTTCGTGGCCCCAGCTTCCTGAGGGAGGGTCTCTGCGACAACTCCTGCCTCATGTGCGGCCTGAGCCTGCCCTACCTTCGTCCACAGACAGCCGGTTACGGGTGCGCCGCCAGCCCCACTGGGTGCTCCCTGCTTGTGTCTGTCACGACCTGACTGTGAGGACGGCACTCATTTTCATTTCAGTTCAGCTACAGCTTGAAAAAATTAAAAAAAGAATTATCCAGCACTTTTGTATGCCTTTTCCTGGAAGGAGTTTTTGGCTTGCCATGTTGTTGAGACGGAAGTCGGAGTGACTTGCTTTTTCCTAATAGCATTTTCCTGTCAAAACAAACATGATTGTCAAACAAAACAGACACCGTTTCACCCCCGGACGTCCCCTGATGTTGGAGGCGAGGGTGCTGGTCCCTCCTTGTTTTAAACAGCAGAAAGCAGCCGCGGGGAGCCCTGCAGGGAACGGGCAGCCTTACTGAAGACCTCGCAACTCCCAGAGCCCAGAGCTTCCTGGAGACGCCGGCTTGGAGAGGGAGAGTCGGGTCTGAGCACCCAGCTCCTAGTCCTGGGTGCTCCCGTCCCATGGCTGAATTTACCCAGTGAACTCCATGACGCGTCACTAGCCACGTGCACGGAGGCTTTCGACCTGCCCCATGAATCCGCTGGTGGAGAGTGGAGTAGCGGGGACAGTGCAGGCCTTGATTCTGACACAGGTCACACCGGGGACAAAGAGGCAGAGGTGGAAGCCTGGCCTGCCCGAGCATCCTCAGCGTGGGAGGGGAGGGGTGTGTTTCCCGCCAGCTCGGCCCGGGTGGCACACGGCCCTTTGACGAGATGCTCTCTGGAAACAGATGCGCTATTTGTCGCTGGGATAGAAGCAAGTAAGGAATGAAGAAAGGTAGGGTATTCTCTAAGCCAGCACTTCGCAGACGGGGACTGGACGGCAGGTGCCTGTAAGCCGTGACAGGGACGAGGAGACAGCAGCAGAGCTCTCCCTGCACGCAGTTTCCGTGACCGTCTTGTTGTCAGACACGCAGGGTGTTGCGACTGCGCTACAGCCAGCACGTCCGCACGCAGCTCTGTGACTGCATCTTGGGTTCCTTCCTGCGGGCAGATTCTCAACAGGGGCTCAGGGCTCCAGCGCAGAGCGCAGTTAAAGCCCTTGGTGTCTGTGAACCAGGTGCAGTCATGGGGCAGAGCGCTCCGGGATCCACACTCCCTCAGAGGGGCCCCTGCGAGCTGCCGGCTCGGGGATGGCCACCACGAAGCTTTGGACAGACCGACAGACAAGGGCCTTTCTTTCCACCTAAGTTTCCTTCGTGATGACCAGTGCTACTTTCCACGCTTAGAGGACATTCTATTGTTTGCTTACGCCTTTGCCCACGCCTTTGCCCATTTGCATTGGTGCATCAGTTTGTTCTCATTTCCTCCGCGGACTTCTCCATGGCATGATGACGACCCCGTTCCTCCGTGTTGGCTGCGGCACAGTTTTCTCGGCTTTTCTCTCCGCCTTTCAGTTGTCTCTGTAGTGGTGGGTGGACTTTGCCACTTTCCACCTGCATTTGTCCCGCCTTGCCCGTGGTCTAGGCCAGCGGGCACGTGGCCACCTGGCCGGGGACCGCGTGTTCGCGCCCTCGCGCAGTTCCGCGGCGCCCCGGGGCTGAGCCCTGCCGATGGCGCGGGGACGGAGTGACGGCTGCCACTGTCCGACCAGCTCTCTAAGGCGGCGGGTGCTTCCTTCCCCCGCCCCCCTGGGCTTCCCAGCTGGAAACCCAGACGTGGCCCGGGCTCAGCTCCCCCCCCCCCCCCCCCCGGCAACAACAGCGCCCTCGAAGCTGCGGAGCAAAGAACCTGTGGCGCAGAGACGGGAGCCCCGCGTGTTAGGAGGCGCAGGAGGCCCGTGTTACTGGCACGGCTTGTCTGCTACAGTTTAATGCTTTCTTACGTACCTTATGTCTAACAAGATTTTTTTCTCAGCCTATGTTTATTTTTACAATTGCTTAATAAATGCACATTATTTTATTTGCACCTCTGCGCACGCTGAATTCCATCCTGCCAAGGGTGCAGTCAGGGTCCCGGCAGGAAACGGATGGCAGGCGCTGACTGGACAATTTGAAGAGTCTAAGAAAGAGACGGCTTCCAAGGGTGTGGGTGAGGGGCCGGGGAGACCCACGAGGGAAGCCCCCCCGAAGACGCCCGGACTCCAGAGCCAGCGAGTTCCAGGCTGCACGACCAGGGTGGGGGGAGGGCTGGGCGCAGAGGGTCTCCAGCCCCAGGCCGTGCCTTTGGCTGAAGAGACTCCCGGGCCGCGCTGGGCGGCAGCCCCTCCCTCACCCCGTCTCCTTCCGGTGCTTCCCGTCGCCAAACGCAACTGGAGTCAAGGGAGAGGGTCCCGCAGCAGCGGGGCGGGCGAGTCAGCCCTGACCAGGGTGGGGCGGGCGAGCCCGGACTGGCCGACGGGACTCCGGCACAGCGGACGCCGGTTCGAACCCCGCCCTCGGCTCACGGGCGAGGCTCCACGCGGCGAGCACTCTGCACAGAAGCCGCTCAAGCCGAGGGTGCGTCTCTGAGGAAGAGGAGGAGAAGCCAGCCCGAAGCGCCGGCGGGCAGGCGGCGGCGAACAGGGCGGAGCGTCGTCGGAGGGCGCAGAGCAGGCGGGGGGGCCGCTCAGGTCCGCGCGGCGCGGAGCGGCCCCCTGGGCTTGGAGAGCTTCTGCACCGGGTCGCGGAGACTGAGTTAGGGCGCCAATGACAGTCCGAACCTCCTGCCCCCCCGTCACTCAAGGAGGTTCAAGCTCGCAGTCCAGAGCAAAGCTGGGCGACACCACCCACGTCTGCCCCTGCTTTGCTCAGGGGAGCTCGCAGGAATTCCTCACTCGCTCAGGCCAGAGAGCTAGTGAACCTCTGTCCTGTGTCCGTCTTCACACCACCTGCCTCCTCCAGGGCCCCGCAGCTCCCCTCCCCGATGCGCGCTCCCTCGTCTCACACGGGCCCTCGGGGCAGGCCGCTTTTCTTCAGTTCTCACTGATTTTCCCTAGAGAACCTCCCAGGGTGACTTTTTCCAGAGTCTTGGGGAAAGGACATCAGGTGAGCAGGCAAGACCCGGGCCTCCGAGTCAGGCAGGGGGAGCGGAGCGCCGCGGACGCGTTAGTGCAGTCTCCCGTCTCCTCCTCTCCCTTCTGTCTTCCCCCCTCGCCCTACCGAGAAGGGCGGAGAGGGCTTGGTGAACAGGCTGCCAGAGTCTGCCCAGCAGTCTGGACGGCTGTGCGCGTCTGTCCCGCGGGGGGGTGCAGCAGCCTGGAGATCCACCGAGGGGAGAGCGTTTGCAGGAGCGCGGCTGTTACCACTGCAGCTGCACAGTGGGGCTCGGCACCCCAAGAATAAGCCTGCAAAGGTGTGTGACTCTTTCCCCCAGAAAGGTTTTTAAGCCTAATTCTTCCTTTTGTGGGAGGAGTGCACACCTGGAGGAACGAGCAGGTGGGGTGAGGGCCGTGGTCTTGGCTGGGAGTGGGTGGGCTGGGGGGTCGGTGGTCGTGGTTGGACCTGCCACCCCTAGTGCCTTGTGAGCCCCCAGGAACCTGCCTTGAGGCGTCCCCAGTGCTCCTGTGAGGACTGCGAGTCTGCCATTTACTGGGGCTTTGCAAGGGCTGTGTGTGGTGGCAGCATTATGTCTTTCCTGGCCTGCCAACCTGATTTCACAGAGTTTTTGAAAAACAGTCCCCTCAGGGAAGTCCATGGCTGTTTTGACATTTGGGATAGAAAATAAGTGCCACGTAACCTTTACATGAAAGGACTCATAGCCAGGGACAAAGCAAGCTGATTTATTTGCCTCCACATGAGCATGTGGGGTGGTGCTTAGAGCGACCCCTCGACATGAAGGAAGGACAGGCAGGGACGCGGGGGAGACAGAGAGGAACAGAATGTTGAAGTGAGAATGTGCACCTGAGGTCTCCCACCTGCGGACACACGCCTCCCGCTGTGAATGTGGGGCCTGAGCAGCGCTCGTCAAACATGAGGCTGTGAGCTGCCCCGGCCGGGGCCTCCCTTCTTCACGGTCTCGGCTGGGGCCAGGGAGCTGGGGGCCGCTGGAGTCGGAGCACGGTTAGATAGCAGGGGCAGCCCCCACCTGTTCGCCATCCGTCTGTGCCCCTGGTGAGCTCCGTGGGAGTGGCGCTTTTTGATAACGAAGAGGTGGTGGTGGGGAGCGGCTGGGCCCTCTCAGCTCCGGAGGACTCGTAAGACGGGACAGAGCCTTTGAGAGGGCAGGCGATGGGGCAGCCACTCTCCCACCGGCCTCCCCACTGGCTCGTCAGCTCCTTGAGCACAGGGACTCTTACTGACCTTTGTGTACCCCAAGTAACCGTAAAGCATCCTCAGGAGAACAGGAGCCTCCGCTGAGGGACGGAGCCTGCACGGCAGGAAATGAGGCGGCCCCCACCTGGCTCCTGGGTCACTCCATGTTTCAGCCAAAAGACACAACAGAGTGGGAATCGGCGGCCACAGCCTTCCCTCTGCCCACCCCGTTTACCCCAGGACTTTCTTGTGTTGTATTCGCAGAACCTGGCTGGCTTTAAAAGAAAAGGGAGAAGGTGGGAAGGGGGCCCCTACCCCTCATTCACGTGGAGTGACTCCACCTTTACCTGTTTGGTCGTACTTCTGCATAAAGTTTGTAAAACCGACCACAACCCTCCCTGCTCTTCCGGGACTTCTGTTCAGAGGTGGCAGGCTGGCCACATGGACTTCTCTCCTCTTCCGTTTCCATTAAAATCATATTCAAGGGACAAAACCAAAATTCTGTAAGCTCACAGAGACAGAGAAGCGGGAAGGAGGGAACAGACAGGAGAGGCTAAGCTCTTCCAGGAAGACTGGAGGTGGACGGAGCGGGGCGGGCGCGTCAGCGGAGCAGGGGAAGTTACAGTGCAAGAGGGCAAACACGAGCGAGAAGTGAGCAGACCCACTCAGCAAAGCCCCAGGGGGACCCAGGGTGGGTACACCACATAAGGGAGTGAGGAGACCGGGGGACCGGTGGGAGGCTCGTTGGGTGTGGGGCACTTGGCTCCAGACCCCCGCACCGTCCCAAGCAGCCAGACTCGCTCCTCAGCTTCACCTCGCCCCCCCACTCCCACAGTGCACCCCCCCTCCCCGCCACCTCGAGAGCAGAGGTTTAGTCTCCGGACACACTGACCCAGGGAGGCCCTGGTTTGGGGAACCGGCAACATCAGAGGGCAAAGGTGGGGGGAAAGAAGTAACAGTGTGACAAGAGGGACCCTGGCCTCCTCTCCGCCCGGTGCACAGAAGAGAGGGTCCCCGGCACACATGGCGCCCGGGCAGGAGTCTGGGGGCGCTTCCCTTAGGAACCTGGGGAAGCCCAGGGAAAAGGCTCCTGAGTGCTGACATATGCATTTCCTTCATCTGAGAAGCCAGCCCCCTGCTTCCTCACCAATGGCAGAGCTCGAGCCATGAAGGACTTTTCCACCATCCACGCAGAGTCCACGCAGAGCACTCGCCCGTCGTCTTTTTCATATCTCATGCTTGAATGTGGACAGAAGGTCAAGGACTCCCATGCATCTGGGGGAGACCTTCAGCATACAAGAGACTAACATAAGGAAAACAGGACGCAGAAGCTGTGGCCTTTGCAGGATGAGGCTACGGGTTGGGGGGCGGAGGCTTTTTTGTCGTCACACAAACGGACACTTTAAACCAGTGGTTCTCAGCCCTGCTTGCACCAGACTCATCGGGGGGCTTTAAAAATGCTGATGTCCCCCTGCCCAGAGAGTCTGATTTAATGAGTCGGGCTGAAGCCGGGTGTTGCATTTTTAAGAGCCCCCCAAGCGGTTTTGCTGTACACCCCAGGTGGAGAACTGTTGCCTTGAACAATGGATATGTTTTACTTTGCTTAATAAATAAAAGGTAGTTTTTATTAAAATATTAAACTGCTTTTCAAAAGGAAAAACCGGGCTAGAGGATGAAACCAGGGCCCCCTCCTGGTGCTCCGGGCCCCCCCACCTCCCCCAGGCCACTGTCCCACCTTAGCGCCCACAGGTCAGCATTCCGCCCGTGCGCAGACCGCAGCCTGCCCGCCCCGTGGGCCTGGGACCTTGGCGCTCCTTCCTTTGTTCAGCCCACTCTGAGGACACTCATGCTTAATTGCTTTTCTTTGCCTGTTGCTATTGGAATTGTCCATAAATGTCCTGTCCAGTTCCACCTGCCATGACCACCCAGCACAAAGCAAGGCTTCTCTTCGCTGATCTTCGCCGTCACTCACCCTCTGACTCATTTATTTCATGGGGAACGCCTTCGTCGCTGTGGGCGTCCAAACATAGCTAGGAAGTTGTGGCTTTGCAGGTTTGTCCGAGCTTCCCGGACTTGGCGTTGTCTGCACACACCACATTTTCAGCAGCTTACCATTTACCACAAACATTACTAATATCACTTTCTTGACTTTGGAGGCAGCTACGTGAGGTGAAGTAATCAATGTCCGATGTCACATACGAGCCGATGGAGCCTTGAGGAGATGGAGTGACCAGCCTTAGGTTTTCTGGGCTGGAGACGGCTGAGCTCGGACGTGAGCACGGTCCCTGACGTCTGCTCGGGGTCTAGAACAACCCTCCGCCCCTGTTTTGAAATTTAAGTGGGCGAAGGTTCTTGTTTTTCCAGTGGATTGTCAATACCTTGAGACTGAGAACCATATATTATACTTCAAAAATTCGGTAACTGGTGCCAGTTCAGTGCCTGGCACACTACAGGCACTGTAACGGTGTTTGTTCATTTGACTGCGGTGACAACAGTCGGGACTACGAGCCGTGCCGGGTCTTTGCAAGGCCTACCTCACCTAACCGTTAAAGAAAGTACGGGAACTGGCAAATTGTTATTCTCATTTTAAAAACCAGTAACCAAACCTGACAACGTGAAGGGACCTGCACAAGGCCATAAGGCCTGTCAGGGTGGCGCTGAGACCGAACCCAGAACTGAGAGTCCAGAGCTCACAGCCTCCTTGCCTCCTTCCTTCTCCAGTGAAATCACCACGTGTGGCTCTCATCAGGAAGCCACCTCAACCCAGGTTTATGATCCTCACTCTTGAGAGGCCCCAGGACGCAGCTGGAAGGGGAGGCAGGACAGAGAGTTACTAATCTGGTGGCCGGTGCTTACCATCGGGGGCTCAGAGTGCCGCTGAGCGTGGACCCACGTGCGTGAACACACCCCTGTGTCACCTTCGTCTGGCGGTCCACCCCCGTCTTCTGAAAATGGCTCAGGTTCGAGAAAGCTGATGTGTTTGTCAGTCAGAACTTTGTATCTTGTGAAAGAGAAAAAATAATAGCCTGCAAACAGCGTTTGAACCTTGGCCTCCAACTTTTAGAAAATAAACATGCCCAGACACACACACACACACACACACACACACGAGACAGACACACACACAGACACACAGACACACACACACACAGACACACACAAAGACACACACAGACACATGCACAGACACAGACACACACACACAGACACACACACAGACACACACACACAGACACACGCACACAGACACACATACACAGACATGCACAGACACACACACAGACACACACACACAAAGACACACACACAGACACACAAAGACAAACACACACAGACACACAGACACACACACAGATACACACACACAGGGCCTGGTCACGTGGCCATGGCTGGGAAGTAAGTGTATCCCACCGCACTGATCTTACATCTTGTCGCATTAATGTTTCAGGGCACTCAATATAAATATTAAAACTAATAGCTTCACTCTTCAGCTATTACTCCTCCAGCCCCTGAAATCATCATAAAACTTTCAAAGCCTTTTAGAACATTTACACACTTGAATCTGATGGTGGGGAAGGGAGAGTCACACAGCGCAGTCCACAAGCTTAAATAATGGTGAAGAGCTGCTTATGGAACAGGCTTTATTTATTCATCATTTCAAGTAAAGTTTCCGTTTTGATGGAGGGGAAGAAAAATCAAAGTATAGCCGTCAAGGGAGAAGCCTGAAGTATTGCTTTTCTATACTGAGGACTTGCAGGAAAAGGAGTCCATGAGAATCTCGTCCAAGGTCAATCAATGCTGAGACCGCGGGCACGTAAACAGCTAATGGATTGTGAAGACACACACCGGCGTTATGAATTTTTAAAGAGCGACTCCTCAGCACAGAACCCCATAAATCAGTGATGACTTATTGGCCGGATCAATTATGCAAACTTTTAAAACATTTAATGACAGGTAATGAACAGGTCTCCGGAGGACACCAGTCAACAGCGTTTCTGCGGCTGCAGTTACATCTTCTTAGTGAACTGGGCAGAGGCGGTAACTCCCAGGAAGTAATAAAAGTTAAATCTGAGAGGCTGCCTCAAATGAAAGCGAGCAACTGCCGCGGGCGTCACACCCACCTGAGGCAGCCGGGAGGGCGGGGGGCCTCCTGGTGCGTTCACAGTCGTGCAGGCCGGCTTTGGACCGGTGTGCCTTTCACGGGGAGTGTCTATCTCCGTGCGTTTATTTGGAGGTTTTCTGGCAAAGAAATCCGAGCAGCAAGGAGACAGAGTTTTTGAAAGAAGGGAACGTATAGCTGGGTGGTGACACAGACTGGTCCTCGTAATTGTTTATCTTGAAGTTAACCTTAAATACCAGTCGGAGGAAGAGACAGACCGGCGGAGCTGGGGCGACACTGCGGGCCGGGACGCGGCGCAGCCTGGACGCCAAGGACAGAAGCCAAGTGCGGGCTGGCTGGTCCCACAGAGAGCCCCGCGGCACTGGCGGCCTCACAGCTGCGACTGCGCGTTGAGAGCCTGACCCGGGGACACACGAAGGACCTCAGGGGGCAGGTTTCTGAACTTTATAGTCCTTTAGAATTTAAACACGGATTTTTTCCTTATTGCCTAACGTCAAATACGTCTTTAGATCATGAAAAAGGCAAGTGAAAGCAGGCGTTCTACCCCGAGCGCGGCTCCCGAAGCTTCAGCCACCGCCACTGATGCTGCGCTGCTGTGTTCGCGCAGGTGAAGCGTCGCGCAGGCCAGATCGGGCCTTCCAGGGGAACCTGAAACGCGGAAGGGCCTCGTGCTCCTGTACTGCTCTCATTTCACTGCTCAGCAGGAGGACGGTAAAAACCAACAGTGTAAACACGTTGGTGGTGACGTGCCCGAGCTCAAGCACCCCTGGCCTGGGGTTGTTCTCTGTGTCAGAGAGGCTTCCTTAGCGTGGTTACTGGATTTTCAAAATATTTTTAGTTAAGTGGGAAGAAAGGAAATATCTTAAGAACATTGCTGATTTTTGGATATTTCAGTTTCTCAGGAGGCTTTGCTAACTACCAGTCGCACAGAAGGAGCTTAGACGCTGTGTGTGTGCGCGCGAGTGTGCCCGCGTGTGTGTGCAGCAGGGCTAGCCTTCCCCCGTAATGAGCAGCACGAGAGAATTGGGCGTAATTTATACCCCCAAACTGAGGGTACTCACTGTCATATTCATATGCACGGCTAAATAAGGAAGTCGAGTGCTCTAGCATCCAGGCCCTTCATTAAAATGCACACGTCCTCACCTGTGTTGATAAACAGACAGGAGCTCAGGGCCGGGAGGTGAACAGACGTGGATTCAAACCCTAGATCTGACGTTTGCCGGCTGCAGGACAGTAGGCGCGCTCCCGAACGTCTCTCGTTTTATATCCCCTTCTGTAAAACGAGTGGCATAATTTTTGCCTTGAAAGAAACAGCCAGCGTGTGAGGAGCCAGTCACAGTGGCCGCTACCTGTCACACCTAAAGCAGCCCTGGCAGCGACGATTACAGAGCAGGATCGGGGCGGGGGCACCGCTAAGTTCAGGGAGCAGGGTCGGGACAAGGGCACCGCTAAGTTCAGGGAGCAGGGTCGGGGCGAGGGCACCACTAAGTTCAGGGAGCAGGGTCGGAGCGGGGGGCACTGCTAAGTTCAGGGAGTGAGCCCTCTTCCGCCAAGGACGCTGCCTTTTCCAGCAACAAGAGCAGTGAACACTGAGCGTCGGGTGCACCAGCCTCACCGCGCCAGCGCGTCCGAGTCCGTCAGCTCTCTGATGCAGGCGTGATTACCACTGCTGTGCACGTGGGGGCTTTGATCTCAGAGAATCCACGATCCTGCCCCAAGCCCCAGGTGTGGAGCGGCAGCACCGGCGCCCAGCGGCGGGTCCGGCTGCATCTGGCCGCAGCCCACGGCGCCAGGAGCTCGCACCAGGCTAAGCTGAGGCTGAGGGGCTGCAGGTGCGCGCAGGGCCTCCCCCTGCTGAGGGGCACGGCGCGTGTAGAGGTAAAAGGGAGCAAGGTTCCCCAGAGTGGGGTTCTCCTCGCGGTCTGGAAAGACAAGTAAGTGTCACCACAGTGGACACAGGGCTGACAGTAGTCCCAAGTGTGAAGGAGCGAGAGGCGACGGTGGGCGGCCCCAGCGCGCAGCCTTGTGTAGATGACTCGGCGAGTAATTCCATCAGACAGGAGTCGTGCTGTGAGTAATAAACGGCCTGCTTCTCTGACCTGGGGTCTTGTGTCCTCTGTCAGTTTATGTGCATAAGAGGACGGCGGGCTAACCTGTTAGCTTCCAAGGAGGGTGAAGCCACAGCCCCTTCACAGCTCTGACTTAACACTGAGAAGGAGAGGTCACAGCTGTCACACCGCCACACGGAGGGGGACATCAGAAGTGCCCCCGACACATAAGACCTCAGAGGTTCCAGCAGAATGAAGGGTGTGGCGCGGGATGGTGGAGACGGAAGTTCCAGCAAGTCTTACGCTTGGGCCTCTGTTCTCATAAAGATAAGAGCTGGAGAGATAGATTTAAATTAAAACCCAGTCAAATGCTACTTCACAGTCATCAGAACAGCAAATATGAAGATGCCAGGCACACCCAGTGAGGAGCGAAGGGGCCCACACGTCGCTGGTGGGCACGTCAGCTGCAGTGCCTGGCGCGTCAGAGGCCATTCGGTGACCCTAATGAAGCTGAAGACGCCAGCTCAGAGTGCCTGGCACTGCTCCCAGGTGCACGCCCTGGAGAAACCGTCACACAAGTTACACATGGAAGAATATTCATTGTAGCAGCTTTTATTAGTGGAAACAGAAAAAAACTTAATATCTATAAAAAGGAGAATGAATAAATAAATTAAGGTAAATCCATACCACCTAGCAGCTTAAGTGAATAAACCAAACGGCACGTCTCACTACGGATACAACTCAAACACAAAATTTTAAACTAATAAAAGTAAGTTGGTGACGTACACTTGGAGCATGATGTCATTTGTATAAAGGTTTAGAACACAGACGACAGTGGTATACATTTTAGGGATAAACTTACCTGTACTAAAGGTATGAAAATATGCGAGGGTGAGCGTTTGATGGCGGGAGTGGGAGGGGCTGGGACACGGCACCTGCTCACAGAGGTTCTTCAGCTGCAGGTGTGATGTGCTATTTTTAAGCCTAGTGGCCAGGAATGAAGTGTCTGTTGCATTTCCTTCTGTATCTTCTGTGTCTGGAATATTTCATAAAAATCGCTTTTAGAGAGTATCAGACAGGTGAGCCTGGGGGAAACGTACCAGGATAGCTCAAGGAATGGTACAGGGACTCCTGCCTCAGAAGACCTGGAGTCACTGTGACGTGAAAATGGGTTGATCTGATCACCCGGCAGTCGGCAATGCGCTTCTGCAAACAGCGATCATCTCTGTGGTACGGGATGCAATTCTAGAAAACTCCTCCCTTGTTTTTTGAGTTTTTGGAGTCGTTTGTGAAGTTTTTCACTTATTACATAGTGCATATTTAGTTAACAGTAATGCAGTAACAATAATGTAATTAATAATTAATAACAATACACATAATTAAAATTAATTCACATTCACTCGTAACAAAGTCAGTTAACTAAGCACCACCACTATCGGTACTTAGGTCAGAAGTAGGGCCTGGGAGCTTAACTCGGCAGCAGACGGGCACGCGCATTTCCCCTAACGGATCAAGTTGTGTCTCTGAGGAAGAAAGAGTGCTTAAATTATTATTCTGTTACAACTATCAAGTGGAATTTTTAAAAGTCCTGGTTTCTGATGAATAGCTTTGGTTTCCCTTCAGATGAGTATGAAAAGCCAGCCCCAGCTCTGTCGTGGTGGGGGTGCCCTCAGATGCCTAATGAGCTTCCTTCTGAATTTCTGGGACTGAAATGCTGTGGCCTCGGGATCTCCATCTTAAGGACAATCTGGGGAATCGCGGTATTAGTTCCTTCCTACATCATAGTCATTCTTTGGGGAGAAGTCAGAGGAGTGAGAGGCTTGGTGGGGTCTGCTCACAGCCTGACACACACCCTCACCTTAAATCGCAGGCCTTGGCACTGCGATCGTTCCCAGGACGTCTGCGGGGAGGCAGTGGCGCCACCAGACTGGCAGGAAACATTTTATCCCCTGTATTCCCACCTCCTCTCTGAGACTCCTTGACGTATTCCCTGCCCCGCAGGCAACGGCACCGGCGTCCCTGCCGTGAGCTTGCCAGTAACATTCACAGGCTGTGTCACTAATCCCTGCCTGATCTGTTTCTGGCATGGAAGCAACGACCAGGTTTTTGCTTCTACAGTTTGCCCAGTTCGGCAGTAAAAAACCAGGGAAAAGGGCTAAGAGGAAAATGTGTGCAAGTCACAGGCTGGGCCCTCTGCAGGCCGCCTCCAGCTCTGCAAGGACAGGATTCTAGACCCTTCCAGGCTCCCAGTTCATCTAGGCCCCCTTCTTGGACACACCAGCACCAATTCGGGAAAAACCTGCTCCCTGAAATCAAAGTGGCAAAGCCACCGACTTGCCGGAAGTGTTCTGGCTTCCACAGTGCTGGTCACCCAAGATGCAGACAGGTGTCAGCGCCGCCAGGCAGACCGAGGACACCAAGTACCACTGGGCAGACGGCAAAGTTTGCTAAACAAAACTAGACTTAACAAAACATCCACCAAGACTCCTCGCTGAAAACACTCACAGGCTGTCGAGGCCGGGAGGCGTACTGGAAATCAACCTTCTTCCTCCGGGTTCACAGCGGAAGGAGGGGAGGCTCAGAAACAGTCACCCCTGCCCACGGCCCCGCGGCCGGGCCTGCGGGAGCGAGGGCTAGCACGTGTGGCCTGCTCTGCCGGCTTCCATCCCGGGACAGCCCGGGCCACGTGCTGGCAGCTGCAGTGTCAGCGCGACGGTCCTGGCAGTGCTCTCCCAGCACGAGGAAGAAGAGGGGACGCAGCGGACACAGAAGGAGCGAAGGGGCCCGACGGGACTGAACGCCTGAGCGGGCATGGCCCACGTGGCTTCAGAGCGGGAGGGGGTTCCTTGTGTGGAGAACAGAAGAGGGGAACAAGGGTTTTATGAGAAGGTCCCACCGGCTCTCCTTTTCCATGAGGGGTAGACCCATCCACAGGGAGTTCAGCAGAAAGATTTTATGTGAACAGAAAGAACTTTCGGGCAGTATTTTAAACAGTGTTAACAATAACGGACAAATACCTTGTTCTTAAGGTTTTTGAAATTTAAGTGCCGACGAGCTCTCGGCTGCATGTCCGGCTAGGCCCACTGGTCGCCTGGCTGAATTGCTCTCCAACTTCAGAAGTTCAGGACTGAACGTTATTCTGATCTGACTGGTGGTAAAGAGGACCGAGTGGCTTTCCCAGAGAGGAAGGGCTCAGAGCAGAGCCGTAAACGCATAGACAGTCAGGCTGCCCCGCTCCCGGTCCTCTCCGACCGGCCTGCGCCCCCGCCACATCTGCACGGCATGAGAGGCTCGGGGACCGACTCGGCCACGGCGCCCTTGCCAGCACGAGCACAGCGACAGGGTGGCCTCTGGGCCGCCACGTGAGGGCCGAGGGCTTCGCCAGGTGCTTGCATGTTGCTCATTTCTGTCACACTTTAGCCTGGACGAGGCGGTCTCTGCCTCGTGGGCTAAAGCAGCAGCTTACGTGCACCGCTTCTTGAGAAGTGGCTATGCATTCACTTCTATAAGGACGTGCTTGGGAAAACGTTTCGCTGGCCTGATGTTTTGTGTCAGTCCAAAGGAAGAAAATGAGTTACTAAAAGGACCGTTAAAAACTTGTGGAATGGTTAATTTTACACACCTAATCGTGGAATCTTTACACACTCCTTGTATTCTATGAAAATGTTGATTAATTCTATTTCTTCATTTTATTTGTCACCACGATCGATCCCAAACCTGTCCAAGTCCTCACTGAAGCAGGCACTGTGGGTGCTTCAGTCACGTCATGGCTGGGACTTTGCTGGAATTTCCCCAGACAGAGACCCTGCGACAAAAGCTTGTTGCAGATGGCCTCGTCGGAGAAGCAGTGCCAGAGACAGGAGTGGGGAGCGTGGGAGGAAGGCCAGTCCGTGGGGTGTTGTTGGGCTGGCGGGCCCTGTGGGGAGCTGGGCCCCCACCCTCAGGGCCAGCCTAGGAAACCTCGTGCGAGAGCCTGAAAGCTGCAGGTGAGCCGCGTTCACTGCAGGTCTCCGCACGCTGCGGTCGGGAGTTGCCCCCAGCAGCGCTGTCCTCTCCAGCACAGCCCGGGTGGCTGAGCAGGGCCGGCCGGTGTCCAGGCCCTGGTGGCAGAGCGGCCCAGGGCAGGAAGCAAGAGGGCACGAGCGTCTTGGGCAAGGTACTGTCAGGCTCCGCCCGGCTGTGGCGACGTCCAGGACGAGGGGCGGCGGGCACCCCCTCAAAGGGCTGTTATTAATAGTTCCTTCCTTGCCACGGCCGGAGTGGGTGGTGGGGGTCCCAGCATCTACCACGCATCACAATTCAATAGGAAATGCAGAATTTTTCATCCTGAAGCTTCCTGGCACAACTCTGTGAATTCCGGGTACAAAACAGGCCCGAGCGTGCTGCTCAGGGGCTGACGAGTGTGTGTTCCCCAGAGCTTGGGAGAAGGGTGGGGAAGCCCTTCACAAGGCTGGCGTCTGTGGACTCACGCCAAGATTACCCGTGCGTCCATGAGACCAACGTTCTCTAGCCCCTTCTGCGTGCCACACGCAAGCTCGACGCTGGGGAGAGCCTGAATAAGACATGGTCCCTTTCTTCAAAGAGGGCTCAGTCAGCGGTTAGAGAGAATTAAACAGATAAAAAACACCCAACATGAACTCTGAGCCGAATCACAGACCTGAAGCGTGAGAAGGGCCAGCCCTTCCAGGGGTGCCGGGACGGTTCTCAGGGGAGGGGCTGGGGCCAGGATTAATGGCACCTTTCACAGTGACCGCCTGCTTTTGCTCCCCACATACCTAGTTGTAGCTCGTGGGAGATACACAGAAACGCAGGAATCGATGTCCTGATGATTTGTGTTACGATGCACTAATGTACGTGAGGTCAGCCCTGTCTTCAGACAGTTCACAGTTCAGTTTCTGAACAGAGCG
This sequence comes from Camelus ferus, assembly GCF_009834535.1. Lineage (NCBI taxonomy): Eukaryota > Metazoa > Chordata > Mammalia > Artiodactyla > Camelidae > Camelus > Camelus ferus. The sequence goes on from NC_045704.1 coordinate 64,013,324, forward strand.
CTTGGCTTCCATCAGCTTCTTAGTTGCTAAGAACTTCGTGAAGTTCTCTTTGGAACTGACTTGCTTTCGGACCATAATTGTTAACTGGCAAGTAGGAGAACTGTCAGGCGAGGAATCCGGGGTGAGACAAAGGCTGTCCCTCCGCTGCATTCACGAGGGGGAGTCCCCGGTGGGACCTCTGATCCTGTCAGGGTTATAAACTCTTCAGACAGAGCTGATGACGGCCCGTGGGCTGCCCAAATCCTCGCCAGCTTGGCTGTTCGCAGCACATGTTCAACCGAAGGGCGATGAGATCTGCGCAAGAATTCCATGCCCTCCGAGAAAATGACTGTTGAGAGATGACCCAGCTCTTTGACTGGAGTCACCGGCGGGCGGACGGGCCTCCTTGAGAAAAGCACAGACTGACATCCACCAGCTAGTACTTTTTCTCCATTGTTTGCATTTGCTTCCAAATGGCTTTAGCATTTTCGCACAAACGACCACTTGCTTTCCTCCCAGATCAGGGCTCTGGGCATTTTTAAAGCGGCAGGCAGTGGCGGGCCTGGCAAGTGCAGTGAGCCTCTGTGTCTCACAGGATGCACAAAACACTTTTGATTGGGTCCCTTCATGAGTCAGAGCTAAGAAATCCGAGCGAGTGGATTCGTGATCCAAACAGAACTCCGTCCTCTCCTGCCCCGTGGCCTTGTTCAGAGGGTCGCAGAGAGTGCTGTGAGCTGCTCCCGGGACCCCGCGCTCCGCACGGCCGTCTTCCCTTCTCTGGGCGCGTGCGTTCCTGCCTCGGTGCACCTGGCCTTACTCATCCTCACGTCTGCACCAGCCTCTCAAAGCTCCTGAAAGGATCCTACTTTGTTCCCGTGAAAGATCCAGATGCAGACGCAGAGAGAAAGTGGGTCACAGGGGCTGGAAAGGAGAGACCAGAGCAGGAGCCACAGCAGTCTTTGCAAACGAGGGACGCTCCGTGGGGTTCTTTGCTGCTCTGCCACCAGCACATACTTGGAAGAACCCCCACCTTCCACTCCCCAGACCGTTATGTCTAACCTCCCCCACCCCTCCCCTGCCATCATACACGGAAAGATGGCGGATAGCTTGTTGCAAAGATACTACAGCAACAGCATCCCTCTCCGGGGCACTTAGCACGCGCCAGGCACCGTTCTCAGCAGGGTTCACATATGAACGCATTGAGCTCTCACGACAACGCTGCGGGAACATGCTCTCAGTCTCCCCTTCCAGCAGAGGGACTGAGGACAGCGAGCAGGAGCAACCGGCCCGAGGTTCTGCACCGACACGCGTTCCTTTCTCAGTCGCCACCCTTCTGCTCGGGGTAACTGCAAAAGGTCAGATTAGGGGTCTGTAATGTTAACCCCTCTTATTTCTTCGCCAAACGGAAAACCACGTATTGCAAAATGTTGGGGGGGTCATCTTATGCCCCTTCTGAAGGAAAGGAATTATGGCCTTTTATTTTTATCTTATTTCCGTTTTTTAATTTTTTTCTCTTTTTCTTTTTCTTTTTTTTTAGGAATTACGGCCTTTAGCCTCCGTGGCCTGATAAAATCCTTTTGGAATGTATGAGGCCCCAGGCCATCATCGGGGAGCCCCAGGTCCAGACAAGTGACACTAAGTACTTTGTCATCCCACCCTGAGCGCGTGGCTGCACAAACACTGTGAACAGTATCTTTGAGAACACTGTGAACCGGGAGTTCCCGCCACACACCTTCTGCCGGGGACCCACATGCACTCACACTTGCCCACACGTGCAGTGTCACCAGGTGCTCAGGCAGGAGGGTCAGACGCGGTGTAAAGTCTGGCTGGCACCGGGATCTCCCTCCAACCTGAGGTAACTGGACAGAGCAGGCCTGCGGTTTCCAGCGTGGCTTTGGCCCAGGGGAAGAGCTGTGGTATCAGCTACACTGGGACCTTATCTTCCCACGTTCCCACTTAGAGAGGGACTCCCTCTGAGGAACCCGGGACATGGTTGTCATCTGGAAGAGCTTCTGGAAGGAGCCCCTGGGCCTTCATCATTCTTGCTGTGCACCCCTGGGGACCAGTGAGCCAATGTGGGCAGAGATGGAAGATTTCCCACGGCTTAGTCTGACTCTGCCCGAGGGCTTAGGTTGGACTGGCCGAACGACTGGCTTGTTCCTAGTAGCCGAGAGTCGTGTATACACGCCAGAGCACTGGGTGACCTCCCTAAGGAAGCTGGCCCTCTCGGGGTCCTCTGGGGACTCCACGGGGGCAGTGACTGAGCTCAGTTGCCTCGCACGGGGCAGCTGGCAGTCAGGGCTGGGCGCTGGTGCCCGTCTGCCAGCCAGCAGCTGGAGGCAGAAGAGGTGCGTCCATGCTCGGGGCCTGCACATCTCGGGTGTGTGCTTCATGGACTTGGGAAGAGGCAGCCCACATCATAAAGCCTCCCTGAAAGCCACTGAGGTGCGTCTCTAAAAAGCATGATGGGCTGCACTGGAAGCCTAGCTTTGACTGATGTGCGGTTTGGGACTCTGCCCTGGCGAGAATCCGTGCAGCAAGGAGGCCAGAGAAGGCAGATGACCCAGAGTAGGGCCAAACTGTTTACCAGCAGATGCGTTTTTGAAAATCTTCCTTAACTGGTCATGGCAGCGGAAAATATCCTGCTGTTAAACGCGTCTGCAATCCACTGCCCTCCCAGCCCACCTACAAAAATTTTGACCTTTAAAGAAATGATGGAGAAGCTGGTGATTTTCTCTGTGGCATTGAAGCTCAGTCTATTCTAGGCTCCAAGGCAACTGCAGCCCTCTTCGCTCCCTATTTCGCATCACTTTTAAGTCCTGTCCCGGCCACTACAAACCCTTCAGCACTTCTCTCTGTGCAATCACTCGAGTCCAGATCTGTGATTTGCAGATGACACGTACATTTCTTGGCTGACAGCTGCTGAAGCAGTTTGCAAACCTAAGGCAGTGATGGGAGGGGGTGGTGGGCGAGCAGATTACAGCCGAACAACTGTCATGCCTCCTAAATTTCTGTTTTCATGTAGATGTATGAACACGTTCTCATCGTTTTGATGGAGGGAAAGGTAACTCGGTGCTCCTGTTGGGGTGAACTACTGCACTCACGTTTCTGATGGTCAGACAACTGGCTGGTTCCTATTGTTCGTCTCTCCTACGGGAGTCAGTACTTCAGAGACCCAGGTGGGGAACGACATTATTAAAAATACTCTCTCACCCCCAAAATGTCTAAACGCAAAGGCAAAATCTTAGGTTCCTCTCACTACGGCAGTCTGTTGCAAGGATGCATCAAAAGACACTCAGCTCCCAGAGCTTGGAGCAACGACGGCTGCATTTTGGACCCGCTTTCATTTGAATATCTACAAAATATGTAAATTACTGAATCTGCAGGAGAAGTTATTTCAGTGTCACTTATTGAAATATTCACTCACTTAAAAAAGACCATCTTAGTGAAAAATCAGCCTTATTTGATTTTTAAGCAGACATGACACGTGTATAAATATAATGTGATCTGAAACACACATTAATGAGATTTCCCTCAGAAGGATTACTGAGGCTCTGTGTTCAGACACCGAGAAAAGCCAAATGGGTGTATCAAGTCCCCATTCCTAATCTTCAAAAGCAAATTTATTGAAGTGTCTCAATTTTGCCACACATCCTCACATCTGCATATGGGCCCAGGTTCCTAATCCTGTCACACTGCGGGGCTGCAGATTAAGAGAATGTATAAACAGTGCCTCTGTGCTGCGCGTGAGACGAGACGGCTAAATCAGGCGCGGGCGGGCTTCATGACAGAGGCTTCTTATCTTGGGCAGATTTTACACTAAATATTGTTCAAATCCTGAAAAAAATTTTAAAAAAACCATTGATGGCCTCTGAAATTTCCTCCCTTCGCCTAATTCAAAGGATGCTCGTTGTAAGTAGAACTACCACATAAATGTTTCAGTATCAGACACGAAGCAAAGAAAAGTCATTAACATACAAAGAACTCTCCACCGTGTGTTAGCTGCCTGCACGATGAGGAATCAATAAAGTGAGTGCTCACTGGGTTTCGTGTCTCGGCGTTCTATGCTGAAAGTATGTTACCTCAACGGTTTCCATGTATCTGTCCCCTGCCCCTTTACTACTGTTAAACACTATGTTGGATCCGAGGGTGTTTGTGAAGGAGTCCCTGGGACCTTTGCAAATTCCCAAATCCATAAAATTCCTACAAGGAAACGAGAAGAGAAGAAAGTCACGGCACTGAGTTAAACGACACATTGCCGCCCCCAGTGCAGGCAGCTCAGATCTGTGTCTCAGCAAAGCTACAAATCACGCATGTTATGGCTTTCAGGGTCATTTAAGAACATTCAAAACCACGACTGTTGGATCCACAGCTGCCAAGGGCTGGTCTGCCGTGTCAGCGTGGGCCTCTACTGTCTTGTGTTCTTGTTTTTGTTTTTCAGGACAATCAAAATAACTTCCATTTAAATGATCCCCTACAAGCTTTTGCAGGATGTCACCTTTTCCGACGACTCTGTATTTTGCTTTGCCTTTTGAATTCTGTTTGCTCGAAGTCAGCGTAAGGTGAAGTCGAGCTGTCCTGTAACCGCGCAGGGAAACTGACGAGGACGCCTTGGAAAGAACCGCCGTCACAACGCAGGCGGGCAAGGCCGAGGCGTGGCCCCTCGCAACTTTCCAAAACAGGAGGAGGAGAGTTGCAGAAAACACGATGGTATTTTCGAAAGTGTGTAAATCAGTCATTCAAATTGTGAAGTGTGTTACTGGGCGAAAAGTCACAAGCGTCTCACGCATACAGAGACTGAGCGAAACAGGCTGGGATCGCGTGGGCTTCCTCTGCTGCCGACGACGTGCCGCCTGGCCAGGGGCGTGTGGTCTTCCTTCAGGAGCTTCTGTACCCACGTCGATATTCGTTGAATTTAGAATTGCTGATTTTTAAAATTCTAATTCAATTCTCCCAGTCTGCGATTGGGTTCAATTTTTGGTAACAGAGATGACTCAGACATATGTCAAACTAAAAGCCTATCTTCCGGTGTCTTTGGAGATCAGTCTCTTGGCATCCACCTCTGTCGCAGCCTTGTCTCTGTTTCCTCCTCTGTGTGCTCCCCTCCCCGTCTCCCCCACCCATCACCCTTTCCTTCTCATGGTGCTGAATTCCTGGGAGAGGCCCGAGAGCAGTCCTCAGTGTCTCAGGGCTGCAAACACCAACCGGTGCGATGCTTCAGGACCACAACAGTGATTCACGGCCCCTCATCAGAGTCCGTATGTCAGTTGCTACGTCAATGCTCAATATCTTTTACCCCAAAGCTCAACAACAGACCCAAAGTAGAAGGCAAAAAGAGGACATATATTCTGCTTATAAGGCCCGCAGTCGGGGGAGGCTGGCGTCTGCCAGCCCCGGCCTCTTCATCTGCTTCCATAACTAAGACAGGGCTGCTCTGCCCTCTGTGCTTGGTTGGATAGTGGGCTGAGATGACCTGGGATGGCCAGACTGGGGATAGAATGGTTTAAAGCAGCAGAGAGGCCCCCCGGGACAAGAGACCCCAGTATCAGCCCTGAACACAGATTTGATCCTGGAGAGATTCTCTTGGGTAGAAGCTACACCAGTACAGCGACTTACTTGCTGTCCGTAGGTGTTAACGTACGCTGCGCCCAGCGGTGTTCGAAGTGCTCAGCCCAGCAGCCTGGGCTCTTGGGGGCCAGAGGGTTCTCCTCTTCGTGTACTCTCATGTGTGTGGCGAATGCGTAAAAGTCAGAGTTCAAGCTGGGCACCCTTACGTGAATGAGTTCGTGTGCCTCGTTCCCAAATCCGACATCATCATCTCCTCCCCGTCCCCCTCCTCCCCCTCCCCCTTCCCCTTTCTTCCTTCCCCCTTCCCCTTTCCTCTTCCACTTCCTCTTCTTCCTCCTCCTCCTTCTCCTTCTTCCCCAAGAGGATAAACAGAAGCTCAGAGAAGTAAAAAGGCTATGAGTGTAAAGGACTTGAAAGGTTGCAAATCCCCGGTGCCCCGGTTCCCTAGGCCAGCGAAATAGGCACCGTCGTGCAGACAGAACATCTCGGCCTCTAGGAAAGTAAGCCCAGAAGGAGAACGTATGGTTGTGTAAATCCTCTGTGTGAGTCCACATCACAGCCGTAGTTTGCAAGAGTGCATTTCACAGAAGAATTTCATCAAATTTACAAGAAGGATTTTCATAGACGAAGAGGACTAAGTAATAGAACCCGCTTGTACCTCTGGTTGTCTTTCAAAGCTCCTTTGAGCATCAAGCTTGTGCGGATGGACTTACTTGCATGACTAGCGTAGGTAACTTATCTGATTTTAAGGTCTCCATCGCAGAAATTTAGAGCAGGAGTGGTTCTGGTTTCAAATCCCATTTTCCCTGGAAGGAACGACTCACACGTGTTTACACAAGTTAAATAAATGTGACCAAATATACTTGCACTTCCTGAAACTGCGAACAGTCTGGTGAGACTGAGGAAGCAATTAAAATCTTAATTGGCATCAAGTGATAGGAAATTAGTTTCATGGTAAATATTCTTTGTCTCTGTCATCAAATCTATTATTTGCGTTAGAGACATGATATTCACCTTGTAGAAGGAGCCAATCTCAGTTGCTTTTCTAAAGCATTTTAACTGAGGACTAGAAACCAATCTTTGGCAGAGACTGCAGGGGGGAATTCTGCTGTTTTGTTCAGGTAACGCCAAAACAACCCCCCAGCGTTGCCTGTGTTTGGTGTTCACGATCCCTGAATGAAAACTGGTCTCAGCTGTTCAAGCACTGTCTGAGTGAGGTTTAAAAACAAAAAAAGGCAGGTTCGGTGAAAAGCTTGGTAGAGGGGGTGTCTGGTTGTCAGCGGCTGTGGCAGCGCCTCGGTCTTAGGCACTTGAAACCGTCGCTGATGTGTTGTCTCTCGTGGCTCTGAGAGCCAGGTAAGGCTCAGCTGGCTGGTTTTCTTTTCTTTTCTTTCTCCATTTTCTTGGGGGTAATTAGGTTTATCTATTTACTTATTTTAAGTGGAGGCGCGGGGGGGTGAAGCCAGGACCGCGTGCGTGCTAAGCAGGCGCTCTCCCCCGGCGCTGCGCCCGCCGCAGGGGGGTTTCTCACAGGACTGCGCTGGGGCTGCTGTCATCTGAGGAGGCGGCTGAGTTGACGTCTACATCCTCCCGTGCGTCATTTGGGATGGACGGAGCAGCTGGGCTGGCTGGGCAGCTGCCTCCACACGGGAACATGGGTTCCTCACGGGGCGTGGAGGCTTCGGGCAGTCAGGTTCTTACAAAGAAGCTGGCTTCTCCCAGAGCGGACACTCTGAGCCAGCGGGGCAGAGGCTGTAAGGCCCCCAGTCCCCAGCCTAGGAGCCCCCTGCCGCTGCGTCCTCCCCGTCAAAGCAGCGGCATGCTTGCTCAGAGTCAGCGGTCGGGAGGGACGAGCCTCAGCTGGAGATGGAGGCATGGGATGCACCCACAGAGGGAGGAATCGCTGGCGGGCTTCTTGGGGACAGAGCGTCACAAAGGAAGAAGCAGCATTGAGGCGTGTCTGCCGGTTGCTTCGAGGCTGTTCCCTCTGTTTCCCCATGTAGAACGCATGGCTATTAGAAACAGACACACCGTCAGGGCCGAGAGCTGGGGGAAGCGTCTGTAATCTGCAAGTGCCACCGAGGGTGTGGCTTTTCCACTCCTTCCTGCACGGGGGGAAGACAAGGAAGGAAGGTCTGTAGCCTTCACCGCAGACTCCCTCAGCCCTCCCCGTGGGAAGGGCGGACACTGACCTGGAGAGTGTGTGCAGAAGAAATAGCTGAGCTGGTGAGACAGCCTCAGCCGGCTTTTCTTCACATTCCCCGCTTTAGAGGGGCCTGCAGCGCTGCCGGCCAAGGGCTGCAGGGCAAGCCCGCCTGATTCAGGGCTGGGGAGTTGGGAGCCCGTTGGGCCCCAGCGTCTACGACATACTCTCCAGCCCAGGGACCGGCTGACCCTGGTATCTAATTTCTCCCCTGGTTCACATCTTGGGGGTTATTTGTGGTCCCAAGTTCCAACAGCAAGACTTGCAAACACTCATTCCTTCTCAAACCCAGTTCTGAGGGTCAAGTTCCAGTTGAAGAGCTCGCCTCCCCTTCCTGCCGCCGTCTGTCGGGCGTCCGCGTCAGGCTCTGCCCCGCCATCTACACTTGCTCAGCTGGCTTGGGCCTCACCGCAGCTCTGCGGAGCTGACGTTGTTTCCCCACTTCTCAGGTCGGGATGTGAGGCCCTGGGTCACGCAGTGGCCGTGTTGGCGACACCAGGTGCCAACCTTCAAATTCCGTGTGGCTGCTGCAGCGCTGCTCTGCAGTGTAGACCAGCCCCCTGTGTGCTTTCATTTGTGTGTGTGTGTGTGTGTGTGTGTGTGTGTAATGTCAGTCCAGCTTTTATTTTTTGGGGGGTAATTAGGTTAATGTATTTATTTAACGGAGGCCCTGGGGATTGAACCCAGGGGCTCATGCTGCTAGGCAGACACTCTGCCACTGAGCCACACCCCCAACCTTCCCCCCCACCCCCGTGTATATTTTTTGATAGATGATGTTTTCTTGTGACTTCTTTGTTTCAGAAAATTTTTATATCAAAAGATGGTAATGGTAGCAGTTGTTAACACAAACTGCGTTTCCGTATAGTCAGGCGCTGCTCTCCAGCTTTCCAAGGATGAACTCATTTGATCTTCACAATAATCCTGTGACTGATTTGTTTTTAAGAGTCAGGGGACGAGGCACAGCAGGTCCGAGGCCGCGTTGCAGGCTGCGGGGAGGAATGGAGCCGGGATGCTGGGAGGCTCTGCTGCACCCGGAGCCTCCTCCTCCAGTTTGTCGGTGTCCGCTGCTCCTTCACCGGCAAACGCAGCGTAGGAAGCAAGCTTGCTATTCACATACAGACCGAAGGGTAGGGCACTGGGTCCTCGCCTCCCTGCAGGGGGCAGGAGCGCAGTCTCGAGAGCAGGTTCTGGTGGGGTGGCCGGCAAGCTATGCGGAGGCAGAGGATGCCCCGAGAAGGGGGCCCCCCACGGAGGGAGAGGCGAGAGCCGGGCCCAGACGAGGAGAGGCGACTCCCTCCGCTCCGAGCCTCCCCAGCCAAGGCCCTCCTGCTGCTGCCGCTCACCCCGCCGCGGGCCCTCCCCAGAGCTCCCGAGAGCCGAGCTCCTGGAGGCGGCATGCCAGGAAGCGTGTGTCCCACCGTCTGTCTGCTCCAGAGCTGAGGCTCGCTGTCTGCTTCTCCCGAGGCCCGGCCGCTTCCTGCCTCCTTCCAGCGCAGCCTAGTTAATCTCCTGTCGCGTGGGAAATTGTGTTCAGAGTCTCTGTGACCCTCTGTCCAGAGTGAGTTACGCGTGTAGTGACAAGCACATGCCACAAGGTCCTGAGATTACATCTGCAATGTGTTGCTGCCGACTGTTGATCAAGATTGGCTGGAAGGAAAACATTATTTTCAGGTGTGAAAAACCGTCACCTTTATCAAATAATCTTTCTGCATTTTTCCCAAGATGCTGTAGCCTATTTAAGCTTGGGAGGTGAAGTTTGTAGCATTCATTATGACTGAAAATTTAGTTCTCGCAATCATGCTCTCTTTATTAGGTGTTGCCGTAAAGCAATACTAAAATAAACACAAGTCGCTGGCCTTTTGTGAGCTGCGTGGCGTGTTTACTTCTTGGCCTCGTGTCTTAATTGCGTTTATTCATCCTTCCGACCGCCGGGGCCGCGGCCACCCACAGCACTGGCTGTCTTGGAGGTAGGCAGCTCACATTCTATGCTGTCCAGTGATAGCGCTTGATGGACGGCGTCTTGCTTGAGTGGTTTGCCGTGTGCTGTGGTTTTAATTCTTGGCTGGCAGCTTGCCACGACCCCGGCTCCCGTCTGCACGTGCTGCCTTGGGAAGCGCAGGACGGAGGCTCTTGGAAGACTCACTATTAAGCAGCCCAGGACAGTGGAGGAGAGGGACCGTGGAAACGACTCAGCTTTTTAAAACCATGTGGAGGATCATGAAAATGGTTGAAGCACCGCATCCAGACAAAGAAGCCGACCGTGAGATTGAAGAGCCCAGGCCCGGCCATTTAAAACCCATGAAAAAGAAAAACCCCGTCACCCGTCTCGCCCAAAAGAATTGGAGCCGGTTGAGTTATCCAGACCCGGAACCAGGAGACACGCCGACACCGACGGGGCATTCTCAGTATCTTCATGATTGTTAAAGATACTGAAACAACACTGAGGGCCAATCTGAAGGCAGGAGAAGCGCACTTAATCCCACGGCCCTCACATCCGTTTCTTTCACGTTTGTCGTCTCCGTCCCTGCAGAGATCAATGTTTTCTTCGTAGAACACACGCTGTTCTCTAAGTTTCGGGCTTTTAACATCGTGTGGGGTACACGCTCCATGTTTCTACACGGCCATGTGTGTCAAAATTTAGTAACTTCCACATTACTGCTCTCACAAGAAGCAGCATGCATGTGTCTTTACTGTTGAATAATAACCTTAGAATGAATTTTCACAGGAGACGGCATGAGCATCTTAATGGTCCTTAATAACCTGCCCAACTGCTTTCAAAGAAGAGCAGGAGCTGTACCTGCCGCCCCACCGGAAGGGGAGCGATCATTCCACTTCAGTTTAATCGTGGCGCCACCTTTGCTACCACATTCTCCATCGTCATGGAAACCCTGACAGACTGAAACCAAGCCGGACTGTCTTTCAGGAGCCACTGCTGAGCCAGGCCCTCAGGATCTTTGCTCCTGGGGGGAAATGAGCTCAGGAGGAAGCTCCAGCGGAAACGACCAGCAGGTGGTTTGTGCTCACTGGCTGCACTGGTGGGCGGCTTTTCCGCGTGGCTCTGGCAAGGGGCCAGCCACATCAGGGCTCCTCAGGTCTCAGGCCGGGAGGGCAGGTACAGCCTTGTCCGCATCAGGGAAGAACATGGGCAGCGGGAGACCTCACAGTGGATGAAAACTGAATTATCTGTGCTCCTAAGACTTGTCTGCTGCAGGACAGCAGCGCCGACAGCCATTTACTACCAACAAGAGGCAGTTCCAAGAGAAGAATATAAAATATGCTCTGCTCAACCCCACGAAGCTCCGAGTGTCTCGCAATGGCCAATTTATTATTTTTACCCTGTCCAGTGACATGGAAGGATGCATCGGGGAGCTGCTAGCCTCTGCGATGAATAACTTAAGTCAGGCTGCAACATGTGAAATAACGCAGCTGGCCAGGATTGATGACACTGACTGGGTTTTTCGCTTTCTTTGGGGTCCGTGAAGCACGGTGCTGTGAGAGGCCACAGGAGTCCCACGATGAGGGCACATGTCTATTTCTCTTCCTGATTTTTATTTTTTGGTATTTTCATATTATTTTATTGCCTAGTTCAGATGTCTTTCTAAGCAGGGTCCAGTCTCCTAGGGGACTCGTCTCTTCCAACTTTGAAAATTAGGACCACAGGCAGATCAGACTCCTAAACACTCTGTCTTTATACCCCCTTCTTCACAGAGCCAGTCCCAGGTGGGTCTGCCTGCCTGCTGCTGTGTGGACTGTGCTGGGCTGCAATTTATTTTGCTCAGTTATTCATGTGCCCTTGCCCAAATAAGAGGGGTGGCAATGTAGCACATGCTTACAGTTCAGCTCTGTCCCCAGGTCCTATGTCAGTTTGCAGGATGGCTGGCTAGATTTGCAGAGGTGGGGGAGAGGGGTCCATCCTCCACCACTGGAAAACATGGTTTTCAGGAGCCACCTGTGGCAGGAGTCTGTCTTCTCTTTCCAGGTGAGAGCCAGGCACAATTTCATGGCACTAAGGACAGTCGGAATCTTCGTGCTCCAGGCAACTCAGAGGACTAGGACACTGGGCGCTCACACCTCCTAAGCTCTGTCCACTACCTGGATGTTAGAGCCGAGAGGCACTTCAGAAGATCAGCTGGTCAAACTCTCTGCCTTCTTACCCTCATTCTTCAGAGTGTGCCAATGATTTTCAACGTCTGCACACGGTTTAATGTGTTGTCATTCAGAAACTGTGTTAAAAGAGATCCTTTCCTAAGTTATTCTGGGCCCTTCCAATTCCTGTTTTAACGGAAGTTTTAATGAGGTCCTTCAAGCAGTTAAAAAGGGAGGGAAAAACACTTTCGAAAGTGGAATTTGGAGGGTAGCTATGGTTTTCCTTTGTTGACAAATCCCCTTTTGACTTAACATCGCTGAATCAAGTCCGGTGTCTTGAGAGGTTACCGCCTGACCACAGGTTAAATATTTTAATATTCACTGATTGGAGGAAAGCACCATGGGCAACTAGTGGCAGATCCTCGGGTGTGAGGGCATTAGTGGCACAGCAAAACGTAAACGCTCCCTTAATTATCTCAAGCCACTGCACGCCCAAGTGGTTCTTTTACAAGAAAAACGCAGCTTACTGATAATGAGCACGAAAATCACTGAGAGATTGCCGGGGTAAATCTCTTAAACCTCTTTTCTTTTCTTTTTTCTTCTCCAAATTTTGATGTGATTTTGCTAATTTGCATATTGTTCCTTCCTAGAGTCTACAGATGACACAGCGTCTCCACAAGGGGGTTTGGGGGTTGGAATCACAGTGGTTTCTACCTGGGGGGCTAGCTCTAAAGAGTTTTACTATTATCATCATGACTTCTCTTATTGGACTCATGAAGCTGTTGGCGTCTTCAGAGACCCAGGTTATACCCAGTAGTTGCACAGTGATTTTACTTTTAAATGTACATTTTTTAATGTGTTGCCTCATTTTACGGCCACAGCATCCCCACGAGGCAGGTATTCAGTCGCCATTTTTCAGAGGGAACACTAACACACAGCCGGACAAATGACTCATCTTTGGCCACTCAGTGTGTAAATGGGAATTGGGGCTGAAGCTCAGGTCCACCCTCAGCCCTGTGTCCTCTCTCACAAAGCCACCCCGATTCCTTTAAGCCCAGGAATGGAAGGGATTTGCTGCAGAAAGCTGCCTTCTGGGGCTATGGGAAAGTGGTTCACCACAGGTGTTTCTTCAGCACCGTCATTCTTTAATGTTACCTGCCACCAAAGACCTCATCTTGGGAAACTCCAATGTGGACCTACTAGTCTGCCGACAATATCCCTGCCACGGATCAGAAAACTTCCAGAGCCGATCCCTCTGACGGGAGCTTTGGGTGGTGGCGCACGGGTCTTACTGGAAGCCCCCCCCCGCCCGCCGTGCACTGAGTGAGGCCCAGGCTGGCCAGGGGTCTCCGCTGATGCCGGGGGCCGTGCGCAGAAGTAAGAGCAGTCACCGTGCGGGCGGAGGCGGGGCCACACGCACCACATCAGGCAGAAGAGCGCAGCTCCGGCCACCGTCCGTGCAGTCTGTTCTCACTCATTCAAGCCCCAGACACCTCTGCCAGCATCCCACCCTGAGGGGCTGTGCCTCCAGCAGGAAGGAGCACCGGTCGGCTGCCTGCTTCTTGACCACCTTAACTGCGGCGTGTGCCGGGCTCCCTCGCCCGGGTCGCTGTGAAACCCAACACCCCAGACTTTGCCTGGGTTTTGGAATGAAGGTAAGATCTTCGAAAGCTCTGAAATCCAGGGCAGTCAGACCATGGCTGAGAGCCGGGGAGGCCACAGAGAGGGCTATCTCGGGGTTGAGCCGTCCCCCCTCCACGACCCTGGCCTTGCCCTCCCAGACCGCTGGGCCCTGCTCGGCCCTTCTGACTTGCCGTTTGTCCTGCCTCTGGCTGCCCTCATCCTAACGCGCTCCCTCCCACTTCCCCTGAGAGATGGGCCAGCCCCACCGCGGGAAGCGCAGAGACCCCTGAGTTCAGAAGGGGCTCACACTCGATTTAATGCTCTGTCATTCTCGTATTGAAGTTCTTCATAACTCTGGAACAAGGAGCCCCACCCATGTGCACTGGGTCCCACATCTGACGGAGCCGATCCTGGCACCACCACAGGGCTTCCTGGCATCCAGAGCCAGAGGACGCTTAGAGGCCATCGTTGGATCCCACCCCTCAATTTACAGAGCCGGACGGGGGGGGTCCGTCCCGGGGATGCCTGGCCTGCGGTCGCCCAGGGAGGCGGAGGCAGAGCTGAGGACAGCCGTCCTCCCTGCCGGCCGCGCGCTCTACTCTACCGAGGACCTTAAAGCCGCCCCGCGGACAGGAGCCCTGCTGGGCTTGGCCGCTGTGGTGTCTCTCGGGGACACGTTTTCTCCTCCTTTGCTTTGGCCGCAGGGACAGGAAGGGACAGGCGTATCCATTCCTTTTGCCCTTCCCGCGCTCCCGCGGTGCCTACCCGACAGCTCTCAAAAGCGTGGAGGAGACAGCAGGCAGCGGAGAGCTCTGGCCTGGGACGAGGGCTTCAGCCGCAGCACAAACACAAAGCTTGGTCTCAGTCAAAGAAAAGAAATGTCCAGGAGGACAGTTTTACTACTAATGAAAGGTGAGCATGGCCGACCCTCAGAGTGTCGCTTTCGCTGGGACCGCGATGCGCTTTCTTGTGTGGGAACCGTGCTTAAGGCCGCGCGCGCCCTCGGGAGGCGTCCCGCCTGCCATGTCACCTGCTGTGCGAAGGAGAGCGGCTGGGGGCCGAGGGTGTGTGGCGCGTTTCCTCCCCCCAGTTCCCCCAGATTTATGCTAAGCCGGGTCGGGAGACAGTCACCTGTCTGTGCTGCGTTCCACTGACCCCCGAGTTGAAGCACAGGCAGACCTCGTTTTAACTGCACTTGGCTTTACTGCGTTTTTCACAAATTGAAGGGTTATGGCAGCTCTGTGCTGAGCAAGTCTACCGGTGCCATTTTCCCAAAGCATTTGCTCACTTCGTAACTCTGTGTCGTGTTTTGATCATTCTTGCAATTTTTCAAACCCTCCACCAGCACAAAGATTGTGACTCACTGAAGGTTCAGGTGATGGTTAGCGTTTTTAGCAATAAAGTATTTTTAAATTAAGATGTATACAGTGGAGAGGTTTTTTGGACGTTAGTTTAGTGCACACTTTAAAGACTACACTGTAGTGTAAGTGTTACTTTTGTATGCACTGGGAAACAAAAAATTCACAACTCACTTTGTTGCGATATTGCTTTATTGCAGTGGTCTGGAACCCAGCCTGCAGAGTCTCCGAGGTGTGCCCGTGAGATTTCACGGTGTGTCCAGATTACTTCCTGAGAGCTGATTCAAGACCCCTCAGCGCTGCTGAAACACCCTGCACTGCAGGCTGCACTGCTATCAAAGGCCTTGTGCACGACGTCGCTCCAGGCCCTTGGTGCCAAGATGCCCCCAAACCTGAGCCCTGCGATAACGTCCGCTCCTTCCAGCGACATGGCGGACGCGGGTCTGCGTGTCCTTTACTGACCGTGCTGGTTGCTAGGAAACAAGGATGCTCGGAGATGGGTTTCCTTGTTTTCCACTGCTCACGCCTCTATGCTTTAATACATGCCTCCTTTTACTTCTTTGCTTTTTCTTTTAATAAATTTAAAAGATACAGAGACATGCAAAGAAGGACATAATAGGCGCCTATATTCCCAATTTCACAACTAACATCTGTTAATATTTCCCCACATTTGTTTTCAGCAATCCTTAAAGAAGTACAGCATTACCACTTAGCTAACATCCTGCTCCCGCACCCAGTCCCTCTCCCCTTCAGTGTCCCCACGGCCAACTCGAGAAGAACCTGCTGCGTATTCTGGAGTCCATTTTATACACCTCTGCACACAAATATGTGCATTTGTAAAAAAAAAAAAGGGTGTGATTTAAAATGTAACAGATGATATACGGTACACACAGTTATGCTTTTTGCATTTAATGTTTTTTGAGACCTGACCACGTCGATGCATGGAGATTCAGCTCATTCCTTTGGTGGCTGTATAGTAATTGTCATATGAATGTGCCATATTTTATTTATTCCTTTACTCAATGAGGAACATTTAGGTTATTTCTGATCTTTTCCTGTCTCAAACAATGGTACCATAAACACCTTTTAATACGTTCTTTATATACGTACACACGTGCAAGGATTTCTCCAGGGTGTAGACTGTACACATACAAGAATAAATACTCATATATGAGAATGTCCCCAGAGTCTGGGGCAATGAGCAAGCTAACCGGCGAAAGGTGTTTCCGAGTCACTGTCTCTCTTCGCTCTGCGTGTCTTTTACCCCACATTAACAGTTTTTGCCTCTCTGGTATCTGAATTTGCTCCAAGTCGCTTCACATCCTTTTGAGAGTTAAGTTTGCTAAATTAAAAAAAACTAGGGTCGTCAGATCTTTTCAAGGCTTGTGAAATATACATGGGACGCAATATTGGCATGGAGGTGCCCGTCACTGTCTACTTTCCGCAGGGACCAACGTGCAGAGCTCGGGAAAGAGAAAAGTGCTTCATTTGGGGCCAACATTTATTATTTGGAAGGAAGCCCAAAAGAAAAAAAAGAAACAAAACCATTTTTCAAAACAGGAAGGTTCACCTTTAAAATTTCAAAAGAAGGAGCACAGGAATATCAGAGGCGACGAAGTCCTCCTCTTGCTTAAGCTCCACAGCCCTCTGTCCTCACTTCCCCCGCGTCCTTCCGCGGCTGTGGGACTGTGAACGGGGCCCCTGTATTACCAGCGCTGGGCCCCGCGCTGGCACGCGCTGCCCCCTCTCGCCCCCTTTCCCCCAGAAGGGCCTCCCGCCCTTCCTCTCTTTCCTGGGAGGGTGTCTCGAGCTCTCCCACGGCCTCACCCTGTCCCAGCAGCCAGCGCCGGGCCTTGTGTTCGCTAGGCCTTTGACTGCAAGTTAGAGACACACCCGGCTCTTCCGGGTGAAGCCGTAAGGAGCCCCCGTCATTTCTCAGACGCTCCAGGCCGGGGGCCCAGGGTTGGTTATTCGGTGGCCAGAGGCGTCGCCCGGGACCGGCTCCTCCCGCTTTCTGTTTTGCCGTCTCAGTTCGCTTCCCTTTACACTTCGGTCCAGCCCCTCTTGCGGCTGCGAGGTGGCTGCAGGACCGCCGGCATCACACCCAGCACGACCTCGTCCAGCGAAGGAAGGGGGCGATTTCTCTGTGTATTTTTTTTCAGTCAGAGAGGAAAATGTCCCCTGGAAGCCCGCCACCACCCTCCCCGACGCCCTGCTCATTAGCGCTCCCTCTCGTGGCTGTGCTGGCTGCCCACTGGCGAGGGGAACAAAGCCAGTGCTCCCCGTCGAGATGTGAGCAAAAGTGTGGGGGCTTTGGGGTCACAATGACTGGAGAGGCTACCAGCAGTTAGTGGGCGAGGTCCAGAGATGCCAAACCAGCTTCCATGTGTGGGACACAGAACAAAGCATAGTCCCACTTGACTCCCAGGAGCCCCCATATTGTAGCGCAGACAAATCACAGCTCACCCCCGGGGGTGGACACAGAGGAGGAATCTGTCGGCAGAAGCACGCGGCCTCATCAAGGAGGTGACATCCTGTGTAACATGGCAGTGTCCCCCGTAGAGGAGGAGGGGAAGTCAGCCCTGCCTCCTGAGGCTCCAGCTCGGCACAGCGGGCACCCGCTGCCCGGGAAGGGACTTGGAGGCCTGCGCAGAACCACGGAGGATGCACCTGGCTCCCCGTGTCCTGCTCGTGAACCAGGGGAAGCGGGCACGGTGCGCACTCAGTCACTTCTGGGGAAGGACCGCTCTCCCCTCCACCTGGTCTCAGGCAGCCACACCTGTGCTATTGTGATATAAAAGAAATACGTGTTTTGGTCTCTGTCCCTGGTTCCTGGCCAGAGCTCCCAAACACCGTGTAATGTCCTAAGCAATGAAGGCGCTAAGAGCATCTTTTGTTCTAACTTTAGTCTTTGACTCCCGTTCTCGACACAGAGCTCCCAAGTCTCGTGGAGCTTCCTGGGCGGTGGGAGCGTCTTTTGGTCTAATGAGACAACACTCGGCACGGTCTCGGATAGCTCCTGGATGAGGGCGGATAGCTCCCCAGGACAGCAAGCCATGATTAGAAGCAGCTTGGCACTTGGCCCCGCCGACCCCGCGTCCTCTGAGAAGGGGAAATGGAGATGGAGTTAGTAATTGATCACGCCTGCATGAGGAAGCCTCCACAAAAATCTCTGAACTACGGGGCTCAGAGATCTTCTCGGTTGGTGAACACAGCCCCACACCAGGAGGGCAGCGCACCCCAACCCCAGGGGACAGAAGCCCCTGCGCGCGGGACTCCGCGGGACCTGACTCTCCGCTTCTCTCCATCTGGCTGTTCAGCTGTGCCCTGGGCTGTGTCTTTAATTGTATAATAAGCTGGTGACGTAAGTAAGTGCTTCCCCGAGCCCATGAGCCATTCTGGCAAGCGCCCGAGCCCAGGGAGCAGCCTGAAGACCCTGCTTTATGGGCAGTTGGTCAGAGGCACGAGGGACAGCCTGGGACTTGTGAGGTGGGGACCGAGCCCTTAGCCCACGGGCTCTGACTCTAGCTCCAGGCCGCTGGTGTCAGGACCGAATGGGACCGCGGGCCACCCAGCTAGCGTCAGAGGATTGTTCAAGTGGGGAAGCCTCCCCCAGCTGGAGCACAGAAGCACCCGGTGAACTCGGAGGGTCCCCTCACACACTCTACGGGGCTCTGGGTGCAGACGACAGCCTCTTCTTTCCTCTCACGCTGCGGAGGCGTTAGCGCGGCTGTGGTTCTATGGCGTCACAGCCCTGGGGCTCACGGGCGTCACCTGTGGCTGAGACATTGTTCACAGGAGAAGGCCACTGAGCTAGGAGTCCCCCCAGACACAGCTGCACTGCTTGCCACAGCCAGCAACGTGCCCTTCACTGGTCTGCGCCGAGTTTCTCACTGTTACCTGCCCTGCCTTTTCCCCGGGGCTGGGCACAATGCTGAGGAGGTGCAGGACGTCCTTTGTAGCTGTTGATGTACAGGTTCCTGCTGGCAAAACCCTGCTTACAAGGTATTAGATATTTTCAACATGAAATATGCAGATCCCACAAGTGCAGTTCAGTTCACAGTGTATGTCCCGAGTCTGTCCTGAGGGACAGACAAAAACCTTGGGATAAGCTCTTAGACACTCTCTTTGCAGAGAGTAAAACTCAGGCCAAGGCAATAGCGGCCAGCGCAGTTACAAGGGCAGCTCTTTGCAGACCCATCCATTTATTTATGCAGCAAACCTTAGCTGAGCCCCCGCACGTTCACTGCGCCGAGGGGACCTGCCTCCCCCCTGCACCCCTGGGCCGACAGTGGTGGCACTGACGGGACACACAGCTGAAAGGAGGAGCGGACTCTGGCAGGAAGATGAACAGTATTAAGCACTACTTCAGGTTTATTGGCTCTGACGTAACATCATGGTAAAAAGTTCCGTATCCAAACCACGTCACAAATCCCCAACAGAAAGTCCTGAAGGTGAATGAAAATGGAGTGCTCCCAGTGGGTAACAGATAAGAGCACGGAAAGGCCTGGGCTGGAGCACGGAGTTGAAGCAGGTGCAAAGAACCAGGGAAGATGAGAGTGAAGTGCAACCGCTGGTGACGGCACTGGGTCGGTGACGGAGGACGGATCTGACGTGCGTTCATGAGCGCAGACTTGGTCAGGCTTCAGGAGTCAAACTGGGAAGACAGGTTTAGTAGCAAATTTTATGAGAGTCTTGATTCGGGAAAAGAAGACAGGTAGGGGACCAAGGTTTATGTCTGAGTGTGGAGGAAGAGCTCTAGCTTTTATAATTCACTGAAAATCGCCTAATCCCCTAGTTCGAGAGGACCATCAAAGAGCCCGCAGTGTAGTCTGGGCAGATAGCTGCGGTGACGTCGGAGGTCAACGCTGTGACTCCAGCACCAGACTGTTCTCACGTCTGAGAGCTGGAACCGGATGCTTCCCGCAGCAGCATCACCGCTGCCAGCGCCGTCACCGCTGCCAGCGCCGTCACCACCGTCAACGCTGTCACCACCGTCAACGCTGTCACCACCACGTTTACTTTGAAACTTCAGGACCAGACAGAAGACCAAGACGAGATGTCTAGCTAATGTTCCTTGGAGTCAGTGTCTCTGAAGGTAAGATAAACTGAGTGGTGTCCAAAATAAGGATACATAAAACCACATTGCAAGTTGCGCTCACCAAGTTAGAAGGTCTGAGAGAAGAAGCAAGACGGTGCTCCTAAAAGCTCTGGAACTCCAGGTGCTTCTCAGGAGTCCTACTGTCCTGGGAACGCCATTACCCCAACTTTTTTCTGAACATAGTTGGGTTTCTAAGCCACCTTTGACAGTGACTGCAGCTGTACAAAACCACAGCTGCAGGAAAATGCGACCTGTTGCCCTCCTCACGGAGCCCACGTATCATTTGCACTTCACTTCTCTGTGGGCGGGAAAGCTTTTTTCATGGTTTATTTAGCAGGAAGTCATTTTGATCAGCAAGATGAGCAATACTTTACAGCTGTTTGCAATTACTGCCTCTGCTCTGCCAGGAGTTTTAACTATTATACAAACTGAAGTAGCGAATGAGTTGAGGCAAGACGGGGAGAAGGGAAATGTATATTTCATAGGTCCATTCATGTCACAAGAAATTACCCATCACTGGGTTTTCCATTCTGTGCTTCTATATTCAGAGTCACATTCCAAGGAACTTCTAATCACCTTTCTAATTCTGGAGGTTTTTTATCAGCGACGGGAAGCACAATCTGTAACACTGTTTCCTGACTACCGGGAAGTCACCGTAGCTTAAGTTCCCCGGAAGTATGAAGCCAGTTTGGTAGAAAAACAAAACAAACAACGCAACAGACCTTCATCTGCATTTCTACCTCTTTGAAACACCCAGGGTGAAAGTACAATGATCAAAGCATTTCCATTACCAAGTGAATAAAATGACAAATGTGTTTCCTTTCTTATCTAACACAAACTTGATTTAACAAGTCTACGTATGGAGAATTCAGGAGCCCTTTGTAAATTGTTAATTAGACTGACGAGTAACACGTTTGTGGAGCAGAAGTGCTGGGAGCTAGAGGACAGACCTCAGTTCAAATCTGGACTCTGTGTGCCTCTGTGCGTGTCCCAATGTGCAACATGTGGGTGACGATGCTATGGGCCACCTCGTGGAATTGCTGTGAGAATTAAAAGGGGATGCTCCAACTGTGCTGCGTACCAGAAATTAGCACAACCTTGTAAATCGACTGTATTTCAATTAAAAATCAAAGAACAAAAAAAAAGCGAAGGGATACGATTCATACAAAAGGCTTAGTACAAATTCAAGTCCTCCATAAATGGTAACAACCATCTTTCTAGAAATGATTCTGCATGGTTTCAAGTTCCAGGCATCATGCTCCTCATCTGACTCCCAACCCTGCGAACCCAGACACACACATAAAAACTGTGTCTCACATACACACACACATACACCCACACACACGCAGACTCAGTGGAGGGAGGGACCCCAGGGGGAAATGTCCCGGGACCCCTGGGGTGGCTCTGACCATCTCTGACTGGGTCGCATGCCCATCCTCAGCCACACCCTGACTGGCCAGGACTTGGGTGCATGCCCACCCCTGGGGACAGAGGAGGAACCAGCTTACTTAACTGACCCACTTGGGCTGAGCTCAGGTAGGTCTCCTAGCAAACTGTCGGTGCTGTTTGCAGAAAAAAAAGGAGTAGAATTAGAATGCACAACATGATCACCTCCCCACTCCGGGCATTCTTCTTCCCTGGGCCATTGACCAGAGGGTACGTGGGATAAACTGATCCAGATTGCAATGATTTATTGAAAAATGACACTCCTATCTAAACTGCCCTGTTCAAACTGACAGTAATTTATAAAACTTGACTATATCCAAACGCCGGCACTCCAGTGAAAAGATAATGCAATGCATTATTAATATATATTAATAATTAAAACCTGCTCTTAGGGATACCCTGCTCTTCGCTCAGCCGAAGATGTTAGATGATAGATGAGCAGTTGATCGGAAGGTCAGAGGTTGTGGGCGTCCTTGTGATCCAGCCAGCGCTGGAAAGCCGCTGCGAGCCTCCTGAGGAGGCTTCCACGGGTATCAGTAAAGCACGATTTCAGTTCCCAAACACTGACCCGAGTTCTAGTTCAGCGGACTTTGTGTTTTCTATTCACATTTAGCTTCCAGTGTTTTCAAATAGAGGTTAATGCAAGGAGATGACCCAAAGGATAAGGATGGAAAGATAATTCTTTTTACCACACGCCTTGTGGTACGCAGGTAATACAAACATAGGGGAGAGAACAGTGCTGATAAATGCAAAGATCTATTAACTTATGGGGCCAGAGGAAGACTGTGTGGAGAGATCAGGGTCTGACTTCGGATGTAACTTGCTTTTACACAGATGTCGCAGGGAGTTCAGAAGAACTCAGATTCCGATGTGATTAACCCGAGTGTCTGCTCCACGTGGGGTCCTGTGCCGGTCCTTTACCCAAGGTCTCACAGTCACGTCGAATCCCCCAGCATTGTGGGAGAAGGATGGGGAACCTCCTCCTTCTGAAGATGAGGAAATCGAGGTCAGGAAGATCAAGGCCACAGAGCCTCTTGGTGGGGCTGGAAGCGGGCCCAAGTCCCCTGCCCCAGTTCTCTCCGCTACAGCCCTCCCTTCCCGAGGCAAAATGTACCGTCCATCCAGCTCGACGTTTTTTCAATTATCACAGATAATGAGCTTTTGTTTTCATTTTGAAAAACATAAGCGTGGCTTTACTAAACTGGAGCAAAAAACGCCGAGCACTTACCTTTCCCCTTCCCAGGAAGGCGGACCCCAAGGGGACCAAGACTTCAGAATCCGGGAAATGCAACTCCTCTAAAATCGGGGTTAATGACCAACGCGTGCTCCTAGTGTTCAGTGCTTCAGGGGAGTAAACTGGAGGTTGAGCTTGGAGGAGCTGGTAAACAGCATGGGCTTTGACTCTCTAGGACCTAGACCTGAGGACGGCGTAGATAACCCTAAGCGGCCGGGCTCTGGATGACCTTACGGAGACTCACGTGTGGAGTGAAGATAGTAACAATGCCTCCTGCGCAGGGTTACCGTGCGAAGTAACTACGGCGACGCCCATGCAGCACGTAGCGCACCGCCTGGCCCACGGCAAGGATGTCGTAAGGGACAGAGATCTTATTAGTCATGCTGATGGTATTAAGACCCGTGTTCCTTAAGACGGATCAGCAGTAAATCCCTTTGGTTGGGAAGGGAAGTGTATTCATTTAGTTCCTAGACAAAGGATGCGCCAAGCTCATGATTCGGGGGGGCAGTGGGTGCAGCAGACAAGGCCATGAGGGGGAGACGGCAGCGTGTGCCATCACGGGGACACGGGTAAGGCGCGTCACGGGCAGAGCGGTATCCAAAATGCACCTGCTGCCCCAGAAAGGTGGAGGGTGGTGGTGGCTCTCCTGTCAATAAAGCCGTAGTGAGAAAAGCCTTTCGTAAATACAGTAAGCAGAAGTCAAGCAAAGAGAAATGCATAGTCTTTCCAGATCCAAGTCAGGAAAGGGTCAGGTCCAGCTTAGGGGAGGGTCCAGAGCAGAACTGGCTTGTACAGTGAATGGTGGATTAAGTTACAAGGGGCACATTATTGAACTATTTAAATAATTGGTATTGACTGAACCTGTAACCCCAGGAATATCTGGGGTCATGGCAAAGGCAAACCGGGTGTTGGTGGATTCACACGGCTCCACCTGCACGGCCCCCTGTGTGGGGAGGAGCCCAGACCTGAGGTGGCTTTTGTGTGTCAGCTGCTTCTGTTTTCTTCCTGCTCCTTGTCAACACCACGGAGGACCAAGCTCACCTGGCGCCTGGGATGGGCGGAAGACCCAACCGTCCACATCAGGGTCTGGGCCCCTT
Organism: Camelus ferus; assembly: GCF_009834535.1. Classification (NCBI taxonomy): domain Eukaryota; kingdom Metazoa; phylum Chordata; class Mammalia; order Artiodactyla; family Camelidae; genus Camelus; species Camelus ferus. The sequence goes on from NC_045704.1 coordinate 64,037,019, forward strand.
GCCAGTCTGTCCCTTTAATGAGTGATCTTTGGGGGAGGAACGCACATGCCTGCCGCGGTGGGAAGAAGGTTCTGTGCTGGGGAGAAGTTAGAAAGTTTTGTCTGAGAATAGAGTCATCTTGCCTTTGGATGGCACTCTGTCGGGGAGACGGGGAATCTCCAAGTCCTGAGAAGGAGGAATGGTGCCTGGCGGGAAGAGGACAGTCTGCAGAGTCAGGGGAGGGAGGGAGAGAGAGAAGGAGGAGGGAGGGCAGAAAAGGAGGAGAAAAAGGAGGAAGAGGAAGAGGGAAGAAGGAAGGAAGGAAGGAAGGAAAGAAAACAAAGTTAGATCATTGGCTTTAAGCTTGATTATTTCAGCTGAAAAAGAGCTGATGTCACTGATAAGATGGGGGTGGGGAGGGGGCACGTGCACACCTCTGCAGGTAACGTCTCTGAGCCAAAAATGCCCCGGGTGGCGGGGGGGCACCAGGCCAGGGGCAGCAGAGGGCAGCCCTCCCGCCGCGCCTCTGTCCGCGGTGCTCCCCGTGGACACCGACGAGGGGCCGGCGGCCTGTGCACTCGGGCACCTGGGCTGCTTCGCCGGCAGCAAGCGCGTTGCTTCGCAGTTCCTTCCTGTGATTCCTCTGTCATACTGGACTCCTGATCCGGAATTCAGGAGACTTGGATTTAGATATGACGTTGCTGGGGACCACAGGGGAGTTACTTAACTTTTCCGAGCTTTTGCTTCCTCACTTACAAAAGGAACAGATGGCAGGTTTTGGTAAGGTGGCTGTTAGGATGCAGTGGGAATTTGCATGCACGTGAAACTACTTGCCATGCGGATGTAGCTGGAGAGCCTGAGTTATCAGAAGACAGCACTGGGCAGCGGAGGGGGCTGAGGTCTTGGACTCGCGGTGCCTGGGTCTGAGCCGAGGACACCCTGTCACCAGCGTGCTTTGTGGGGCAAGTTACCTAAAATCGTGATCCTCTAGGCTGTCGCTGAAACCAACCACAGTCATGGTCCCTGCATCCCGGAGGCGCCGTGCGAGGAGCTGAGACACTATCGAGGGGTTATTCTTACAACTGATTCAGCACTTACTGGGCTTCTAATACATGCCCGAGCACTTGAAATTCAAAAAATAAAAATAGTTTCTGACCTCAAGAAACTTACCAGCTCATGGAGGGGATGAGATTATATACAAATAAAAAGAGGAAAATAGATCGGTCTGGACGTGCTGGTGGGGGGAGGTACCAAGAGCTGGGGAGCAGAGAAGAGGTCCGTCTCCAGCACTGCTCTGGGGACAGGAGTCCTGCAGGTCCATGACAGGGGGGTCGCTCCAGCAGAAGGAGGGGACGAGGGATGGGCAGCCGTCCAGAGGTCGGCCCGAGGGGACTCAGAGTGAGAGGAGGGGCAACAGACAAGAACGGAGATCCAGGACCACAACACGTTCACCGGCGTTGAAAAAAAAACTTCAAATGAATAAACTGCAAAGGTCTTATTGGTTTTTTCAATGATTCATGAACTGGGCAGTATCCAGTCCAGCAGACAGAAGGGAGCTCTGAGCAGCTGTGCAGGAGACAGACGTGCACAGGCAGAGGGAGCAGGAGCAAGGAGGTTACTCAAAGCAGACGGACCACATGACCAGGCATCCTGTGATCAGCGGGTTTACGGCGCCGCTTCTGGGGCGGCCGGACCTGTAGCTAAATCCTGGCTGGGTGTGTGGGGCCCAGCGCCTCCGTTCGGGGCTTGTTGTCTTGCTTCTCACACCTGCTAAGAAATACGTATTTTTATTGCAGTTTTTCTCTTAATTTGAGCGCTCTCTGACAGACCGGGATCAACTGGCTTGTAAAAGTGACAACTTTGTGTCACACAACTGGCTTCTCCTGGGGGGAAGACTTTCCAGATTTATAAAGAAGAGGAGTTTGCTCATAGAACAGCTGGTCTCCCCTGTACCGTCCGCGTCCCTGGCACAGATACACGAGGGGTAACCACGTCTCGAATTTTCTGTGCAGGTTATTTATAGAACAAAGCAGAGAGGCTGTAGGTGCCGCGTTGCTCAGCCGCGTGACCCCCGGCTCATCCATTCTCTCGGCCTGCGCGGCTGCTGGCTGGGCGGACACAGCCCTCTGCGGGATGTGGAGCTGCTTCGTGATCCCCGAGCGGTGGCACCTCGCACTGTCCCATTAGAGAGGCGTGTGCAGCCCGCGTGTTGGGCGTGTTGATGCAAGCTTGGGAGGGAAAACATAATTCACTCCTGCTAGTGACAGAAGCGTTAGCACTTACTTGAAATAGCTGCTAATCTGACACAGGAGAGGTAAAGGATTGCTGTGTATCATTTGGCTAATAAGAAAAGCTGTTTAAAAGCTACATTAAAAAGACTTAATGCACGGCGACTGAGGACTGCTTTAACGTGTTCTGTGTCATCAGCTATTAGAATCTTCCTCCCTCTTGTTATGCTACCAGAGATTTCTGCCTCTCCCCTCCGGGAAGAGGTCATAGGGGGCAACGCCCACTCACAGAGGCGGTCCAAAGAAACGTTCATTCAGTACACATGCCTCGAGCGCCTACTGTGCGCCGGGCACCCTGCCGCGCAGGGGAGAATCAAGGACAAAAGAGACGTGGTCCCTGACTTCTGAACAGTGGCTTGGTTTTTGGAAAGAACTGATTGGAGAAGACAATAGACAAAAGGTTTTTCAAAAGTTGTGTGAGATTTCGTTGCTCTAGGAAATATCCTTATTCGATTTTCATTTAATAGGAAACCAAGGCCTAGAAAGCTGAGTGACTCCCCGAGGGCACAGAGGCTAATTACTGGGAAATCTGTGCCCGGGTCCCTGACCTTCGGCTTCTCATTTTGTCACTGGCGCAGCGTTTCCTGCAGCCCCCACCCCTGCGGCAAGGGTGGTTGTTCTGTCCTCACAACCCCCTCACGACGGAAAGTATCTGTTCCTCCCCGAGACCTCTGCCGGCAGCAAGGGACGAAGCTGGGCACTGAGTTCCGAGGGCTGCGGCCAGTGACAGGACAGGCCTTGGTTTACCGTGCTAAGGGACTCGCTGTGTGTGCCGGGACCGGGTGACCATACAGAGCGGTTCACACCGGAGTGTCCTCTGGCTGGACCGAGCAGAGCGGCAGGCGCCGTCTCCGGGGCGGCCCTGAGCTGGGAGCGCGGCCTGGCCCCGCACAGCCGCTCCCCGTGGCTCTGCATTCCCGCCCCACTCCCGCCCCAGTGTCTTCCAGCCCGCGGGCCACACTGCATTCTCCCTGGAGGTCAGCTCTTTCGTGTCTCAGCCCTCGTGAGACACAGAAATGCCAACCCTCGGGAAGCGAGCAGACCCTCCCTGCGGAGCAGGCTGAGGCTGGGCGGCTCGTCACCGGTTACACATCGCTCTAAAACCGACAGCGGTGAGGCCGGCACGGCCTCCTTTTCCAGGTGGGGACATCGGAACAGGTGCGAATAAGGTGTAGAACTAGCAGGAGGTAAGAATCAGGGTGAAACCCAGGCACGCGGACTCCAGGCTGTCCCTGTCCTGGACCCTCACCCCGGCTCCCGCGCCCCGCGTGGCTGCGGGGCTGCCGTGAGAGCTAAAAGCACTCGTGCGGACGGAGCTCAGACATCTAACAAGAGGGCTTCCTTGCTGCCGTGAACAGGAAGCCCCGCCTCCCTGATTTAGACCTGATAGGGAAAATCTCACTGAATCAGAGGACACTCAAACATAAAGCAGAGACGTATTTCAAGCAAGAACAGCAGACTGGGAGGTGTCGGGTGCAGAGACCACCCCCTTTGCTCATCACCGCGCTCCCAGCTCCTCGCGCGCAGGGCACGCTGGACGCTTGTTAGGAGAACGGAGCAGTGAGCGGAAGGCAATAAGACAACTGTTTCTACTCTCAGATGAACACAGTCAGGGCGGTTGATGCAAGACGTGGGGCTCAGTGCAGTTAAAACACGGGGCCCCTGGGGAAACGGCAGGAAAGAGTGCTCCAAGTTTCCAAAATGTAAAGCTTTCTTCCCTCCTTGTACAGTCTTTCTCTTTCAGTTTGTCATAGTGTTTTTTATTTGGTATTTTATGTCATTGCAAATAAAGAAAAACTTAAATTGCTGGCATGAATTCCATTGTTCATCATTATACTGTGCAATGCCCATTTTAAAGGCAAAGATAAATGCATTGAACATGTTTGCAGGTCACTGAAATCACTCAATTTGTATTTTACAGATTGTACACGCGTGTGCATTACCAGGAGAGTGGGAACCCTGCACAAAATTAACTCTTCTTTCACTTCTTGATACGTGTACATTCTGCTAACACTTTCCACCTGTGGCTTCCCGAGAAGGAAGGAAGATGAAGGCAAGAGGACTGAAGGCTTGCCGTCTTTCCTCTCCTCCTGTGTCGTCGCTGTCGGTGTAAGAGCTGGGGGTGAGGAAGGGCCTGGCTGGTGCTTCCTGGCATTTGTATTTTTCAGAATGCCACTGACTTCTTCCTTCTGCTTTTGAAGCAGCATTTGGTTCATCTCAGTCACTGACAGAACACACTCACCCTGGGCCTGCTCTGAGAGTGCTGAACTCCCACACGTCACGGGTCCCCTGGAGCCCTGTGCTCACGGGGCGCTGTGGACGCCAGTGTGCAAATGGAACGAACATGGAAAGGAGAAGACACGTGTGAACATAGCTCCTCCACCCCAGCTCATGCTCCACTGTTCCCCAGGCTGGACTCACAAAACACAAGGTCAAAGATAAAATTATTAAAAATTTCAGTGCAGTGACAGGAGGCCATGAAACCAAGCACAGGGCCAACCACACAGGACTGCACACCCGTGAGGCCCGCTCTGCCAGCTAACGGCCGGGGTCAGCGGGCAGAGCTCTGGTCCAGCTCATCCTGACGTACAGCAGAAGCGCATTCAAAATAAACAGTTGTCATTGCCAAAAACTCTAAGGATAACACAGCTTAAATAACAACGTCCATTCAGTACACGTTTATTGCCTGCCTGGGATGAAGCAGAAGTGTGTCTTCCCCAAGCTTGTTTATGATATGCATTTATGTTATATAATATAAATTGATTTTCTTCGTTGCTCAGTTAGTACACAAGAAAGTTTCAAACAACTGGTGTGATTATTATAAATTCCAAACGAGCTGAATCTGGCTGAATGATACTTTCCCGTCTAAGCAGAAACGTCTCAGCTGTGGGTCTCGGGACTTGGAAACCCTTGTGGTAAGGGATTCACTTTTGAGGAAATGAAGACCTTAAAGGAGAATGAAGAATTAAGACGAAGGTCAGGACTATTCATATGAAAGCTCTTACAGATACTTCCGTAGTAAAGAAGACGAGCCATAAAAGTAGACACTAAATGCGTTCGGTCAGAGCTCCCCCATCAGCAGCAATGCAGGTTACACTTAGCTGCCTTTCTGCATTTAGTTTGAGGAGCCTTGCAGTACCTGCCTTCCCCACTGTCTCAACAGGATGGCTGTTGACTTGCTCTGCTTCATTAAAGGTGATATGCATGCTGACGAGCGTTGTTATGTGATTCGCATCCTCCAGCCAAATGTCCGTGCCTTTCTCATTCTGTGGCTGGGAGCCCTCCTTTCTGATGTCATCTCCAGTCTGTGCAGTGGAATCAAAGTGACTCAGCCGCGGGAGCTGGAAAAGGCCTTGGAGAGCCTCACCTGTGCTCTGCCGAGGAGGTAGCCGGCGCTCTGCTCCCCCCGGGCTCGGGGACTAGACTCGTGGGTCTGCGCGTGCGAGCTCCCCTCCCGGCTCCCCGCTGCCAGCCCCCGACTCCCTCCTCAGAGACAGGGAGAGTTCTGAGGCAGGACCGTCTCCCTTCCTCTTCCCTTATCTTCCCCAAGGCTGCAGTGCAAAACCGTCTCCTTTTTCTTTGCCATCTGTTTCACCTCCCGTTTCTATTCCCAAACCCCGGTTCTCTCTTTTTAAAATTACTCCCAACAGGACAGGCCTGCCATTCATGTCTCTGCAGCCAAGCTACCAGAAAGGTGCAGAGCAGTAAATTTGTGTACACTTGAATTTTTCTTAAGGGACATTTGCAATTACTAGGGCTAACTGTCTACTTCTCCTTTGTGTGGAGGAGAGTATGTGTTTGGATCAGAGAGGTGTATTTTCAGATTCTGGCTCTGCTCCCTTAGTAGAAAAATGACTGACCTTGGGCAGATGCACTCAACTTCTCTGAGCCTTGGATTTCTCAGCTGCCCCCAAACGGAAACAACAGCACCTGCCTCGCAGGCGCCAGGACAGCTGTTGAACTCAAGAGGCAGGTTGCAAAGCGCATGAGCAGTATGACGTCACTCATGTAAACGTGCGTGTGTGTGTAGAAAGGAGGGTGTGGAAGGGTTTCCAACAAAATGCTGGGCAGCTGGCTTTGGGAGACGTTTGCGTTCACCCTTTTATCTTCCTGTGATGTTTGAATGTTCTACTGATTACTATTTTAGCAAAGGAAATAGAAATGTTTCAACCTTAGCTGACAAGATTGTTGTAGCCTTAAAAAAGACAGTTTTACATATAAACACACACACACACGCAGACACATACGTGGATGTGTGTATATACTTATGTACATATAAGCGTGTATGTGTACATGCGTGTGTGTGTGTAAACATACGTCTACAATTTATCACATTTCTGCTAAATGCCAGGCATTGTGCTGGGGTTCTTTGTGCCTCTCGCTTAATTTAATCCTTATAACATCTTAAAAGACTGCCGTCGCTCTTGCCCGAGCGTGGTGCCACATTCGCAGTGCGCGTCTGGGAGACGTGGGCTCTCCTTCCTTCTTCTGTGCTGTGTGAGTGCTTGGTTTTTCCTTTCTTATTATATTCTTATCACCAGACCCGGGAGCAACAGTTGCTGTGTTTTCAGGGCTTTGGGCACTGAATACTGCATTAAACATTCTGGGGGTGATGTGGTCCAGGCAAATAGTTCACATACAATCTGGGGGACAGGCCTTTCCTGCTTTAACATTCGCTAACTCTGGTGTCTCTCTGTAAAGCTTCAGGTGGCTTTCTAGTTCTCTAACGACTGCTCTAGCCAGTTTTGTAACAGGACAGAACCCGAGGTCTGCTTAACACTGGCGCACATTATCAATTGCTACCTTTTGCTGTATAAATGTTAACCAGGTTGTTCTCATTTTAAAAGAGACATACGGTAGCAAGCACTTAAAATGTGACGGAATAGACCGGAGACGTGGAAATAATTCCCTTTCTTCTAGAATGTCTTCTGCACCTTTCCAAGCATTAATTACCCAACTTTCAGACCCTGCAGATCAATAATTATTCACGACTGGGACCCACCAGCAGCTAGTAAGTGCTTTGTGCAATTTGCAGGTCACTCTTGTAGCTGGAGGGTCTCCATCCTGTCGCACGGAGAGCCTTTCTGTAGAGCGTAAGTGGGCATTTCTCAGCTGTGCTCCGCAGGGGAGAGGCAATTCCAAGAAGGGCAGAGAGAGAAATGGAAAAGGGGAGATTCAACCTTTATGGAGGAGAGTGTGTATTTATTCTTTCAAAAAGTAAACCTTTGAAAAAAATATTTACAAAGAAAGAAAGTGCACAGTGGCTCCCAGCAGCGGAGGGCAGCTGACGGGCCCTGGGTGACAGGGCAGATGTCACGGAGGGAAGATTCCGTCGCTGCTGAAGGGCAGAGCCGACCTAAAATGCCAGCACAACTTCTGCGTTTCTCTGACACGCCTACTGCCGACAACCCAAGCGCTGAATTGCTCTAAACGCAGGGCGGCTTGCTTTAGAAGACCAGGCGACAGCCCGAGGGGTGATGGCGCGGGTCTCACCGCCGAGGATGGGTCCGCGCTGATCACATCTAAAAGCTGTTTGGCAGCTCTTTCCTTTTCCCGGCTCACACCTACCCTTCAGCCTCCCACGTCCTCGGGTGACCCGTGGCCAACAAGACAGAACCTCTCTGGGCGTCTTAATTAAACTTCATTGTCGTGTCGCGGCCCTCGGTCAGGGATGCCGCTGAAAGGATGCTGAAAGGGAGGGAAGACGCACCGAATGACCTCTACTGCCAAGGCCCCTCCAGGTCGGCGGTCTCTGGTGTTTTGTTAAAGTGATAAAGATGCAGACCTGTCCTTTCTCACACGTGGTCTACTTAATAAACGCCAACAGCATGCACATTTCAGAAAAGCTTCCCCCGAAGTACGAGGGAAGGCCAGCTTGTGTGTCTACGTGGACAGAAAGGAACACACACACACACACACACACAATGCATCTAAAGATCTTGAAATTGGAGCTTGGCAAAGAATTTTCACTTCTCTTTAGCAAATGTGAAATCTAATCTACAGATAAGCTCTGCATGTGAGGGCTGGCCCTGCTTCGGAAGCCAGCAGTCTGCACAGACATCTGTGGCCGGCCGACAGTCGTCTCCAGCTGAGCGTTTCCCACTGGCCTGGCCCTGTGTTCCTGGAGGAGGCCAGCTCCACGCCAGGGGCGCAGAGGCAGCGCAGACCCTGAGAGGAGGCACCAGTGGAACGAAAAACAAGTATGACTCAAAAAAGTCTTTGAGGCGTGACGTAAGTACAGCAGAGTGCCTAATCTGAAGCGTTCGGCGTGATACAGGTTCACCCTACCCAATGCAAGATCTGGGGCATTTTAAGCCTCCAGATCGCTCCCTCCGCCCTTTCTCGCCAGCACCTCTTCCCCAGAGGTGACCGCTGCCCCTCCGCCCGTCCCCGAGGACTGGTCTAGCCTGTTGCTGAACTTCATGCAGATGGAGTTGAGCCGCATTTACCCTTGTTTTTCTCGCTTCCTCCTCTCCGCATTCTGTCTGTGAGATCCCGCCACTGAAGGGCTCATGGGATGCGATTTTCAAAAACATCCAGAAATCACATATCCAAAAGTGTTTTTGCCTTTGAAATGGTCCCCTGGGAGATTGCACGCTTACCTGAGGATGTGGCGATGCTCCGCGGCCGCAGGGCGCACCTGCAGGAGCATCTCAGAGCTGCGTTTAGTGACTGACACCACCCCGAACTGGAGCATCCTCTTTTCTTCGTCAGATCTGTTTCTAAGTCGCTTTTGCAGAATGAAATTTGCTCTGAGAAGATAACAGTAATAACTAACACGTGCAACACCAAGCTCTACGCGGATAATCTCATTTAATCCTCACAACACACCTAATGCTATTCCCAGTGTGAAAACACAGACACTGAGGCTCAGACGGAGTAAATCACTCACCCAAGAGCATACACCTAGTAAATTGTGGAGCTGGGGTTCAGCCCAAGCTCACTGAGTCTACAGAGCTGGTGGCTTCTGCGGATGCTGAGGACGAATCTCTAGGACTCTTCTGAGTGATGACAAGCGGCCAAAATGGAAAGAAGAGGATTATGCATTTCACGCCGTGGCTTCCCCCGCCCTGAGCCAGTCTCCACCACCAAGCGCTGAGCGGCAGCAGCAGGGCCCGCCGCGGCGAGAAGGGCAGACTGGGTGACGTTAGAACACAGTGTGGCAGCACCAGGAGACTGGAGAGGGCAGGGGACACTGGAACAAGGTGAGAGCACTGGCGCCAGCCCTCACTGGCTGTCGTGATGGAACGAGGGTTGATTCCACTCTCCTAAAGCCCTTGTCTCACCATCTACGAAGTGGGAAAGAACAATTACGTGTCTCGCACAGGTTTGCCAGGACTGGAGTTCTGTGAAAAGCACTGACACAGAATTTTAGATATCAACCATTGTGAACTCAAGAACTTTCCTTGCATTAATATAAGCCAGTGCCCCTCTGGAGGAGAACATTTAGAACAGAACTTTATCAAAGGAACAGAACACCAAGGGAGAGCGTTAAGCTAGGTTGTCAGGCACGTTTATGAAAGTGAAGAAAGAATTGCATTGGCAGGCCAATACTGGCCACTCATTCAATCAATTCATTTACTTCTCACAGCCCAAGCACAGCCATTAAAGGGTTTACTTGGCTGCTTCCCTCTGTCTGTATTGATTCCTTTTCAGTGAAAATATTGATAAGTTTGTATAGATCAGGACCTTAACGTTACTTAATTATTGATTGAAAACAGTTGCTCAGGCTGAGCAGGTGGGTTTTTACTTTGTTTAACAACTAGAAGACACGACGGGGTTTCTGCGGGAGGAAGCCGGCACCAGGCCCCCCCACCCCCCAAGCGGGCCCGCCCTCGTCAGCTCTACACCTCAGCCTCGCGTGCTGGATGCCCAGATGATGGGCCACGTGCCTGATGTTTATCGGCCACTGGGAGTAAATTAGAGGAAGCGGTGCCACCTAGAGTGATTAGACCGATGCAGGGCCGGGCTGGAAAATGAGTATGGATTTGAAGTCACTGTTTGAGTGCGTTTCTGAGCCGTCCCTCACCTCTGTCAGGGCAGAAGCAATCCAGCAGTGCCAGCCCGCTCCTGAGGTGCCCTGGAGGACACCAGGGTAAATCAGCTGCGGCCCTTGACCTTAAGGAGAGGAACATTACTAAGGAGCACGAGGTGAGCTTTTAAGCCGTCATAATAAAAAGCAGGGAAGGTTTGAGATTTGGTTACAATACGGTGTTACGGATGTTCATGGTCGAGAACGCTTTACTGAGTCCAGTGGTGAAAACGTCCTCCTGGAAACGCTTTAGTGGTTCATCCACCACTTGCATAACAGCTCAGTAAATACTGTACTTTGTTCGCATAGCTTCCTTTTGCATGAGGCTCACTGCCCCCTGGTCCTTCCCAGGCCCACACCATCCTCACACTAATGCCACCTGCCTGGTCACTGTGGATTTCTGAGTTTGCAAATGCCTGCTGGAATTCACTTCTTCAAAGAGCATGTGGCCCAGTGTGTGGACTGGGGTGACAGGGCACGGTGGGAGGGCATGAGAGACAGAAACCCCAAAGAAACGGGCTGAAGCAGGAGGGAAGTTTATCTCCTCTTGGTGAACAAGGTCAGGAGATAATCAGGCCAAGCCTGGGCTGGTCTGGTGACTCCTTCTGTCGCGCTATTCCAGTATCTCCAACACACGGCTTTTCTTTCTTCCTTATTTTTCATACCGAAGTGTAGTTGATGTACAATATTGTGTTAGTGTCTGGTACGCGACATAGTGACTCAGTTTTATATGTATGTATATATATAGACAGATAGATAGATATTCTTTTTCATATCTTATTACAAGTTATTGAATATAGTTTCCTGTGCTAGACAGTAGGACTTTGTTTATTTATTCTGTATATAGTCATTTGTATCTGCTAATCCCAAACTCCTAATTTATCCCTTCCCCCACTTCCTCCCGGTAACCAAAAGTTTGTTTTCCCTGTCTGTGAGTCTGTTTCTGTTTTGTAAATAAGTTCATTTGTATCACTTTTTAGATCCCACATTTAAGTGATATCATATGATATTTGTCTCTGTCTGACTTACTTCACTTAGTATGATAATCTCTAGGTCCACCCATGTTGCTATAAATGGCATGATTTCATTCTTTTTTATGGCTGAGTAATATTCTAATATATATATATATATATTATATATATATATATATTATATATATATATACACACACCACATCTTCTTTATCCAGTCACCTGTCGATGGACATTCAGGTTGCTTCCATGTCTTGGCCATTGTGGACAGTGCTGCTATGAACACTGAGGTGCATGTATCTTTTTGATGTGGAGTTTTCTCTGGATACATGCCCAGGAATGGGATTGCCAGATCATAGGGTAAGTCTACTTTTAGTTTTTTAAGAAATCTTCATACTGTTGCATATGGAGTGGCTTCACCAAACTACAACCCCACCAACAGTGTGGGAGGGCTCCTTTTCCTCCAGACCATCTCCACCCTTTATTATTTGTAGACTTCTTGATGGTAGCCATTCTGATCAGTATGAGGTGATACCTCGTCACAGTTTTGATTTGCATTTCTCTGATAATTAGCGATACTGAGCATCTTTTCAACACATGGCTTTCTTATGGTCTAATACGCCTGTGTAAGCCACCAGGATCCTAACTGCATCCCAGAGAGAGAGAAAAGACAGCAAAGGGGAGAAAAGGGACACAGGCCTTCCCTTTAAAGACGTTTCCTAGAAGTCGCCTGTGAAACTTCTGCTTCTGCCATGTGGGTGGGATTAGGCAGGTGGCCGCACGTCCAGCTAAGAGAGAGGCTTGGAAATCTTGTCTTTCTTCTGCCACTGTGCACTCAGCTGAAGATCAGGGAATTTGCCATCAAAGAGGCAGCAGAGAAGAGAAGTGGGGAAAGATGCAGCAGCTTCCATCACGGAGGGCATCGCTTGCGCATCTCTCCTTGGCGGCTGGCAGGCTGCGCCGGCGCTGTGGCGGAGGTGTGGTCAAGTGCTGTGGGCGAGCTCGGGGCGAGGGGCGCCAGGAGGGTTCCTACAGGAGCCAGCGTTTCGGTGGGGAAATAGGGCATAGGCCATTCTATGCAGAGGAGATGGCCTTCAGTAAACAAAGTCAGTTTGGGGAAGGACAAGGAGTCCATTGTTGCTGATCTCAAAACAGCCGAGATCAGCCAAGGCTGAGGGCCGGGGAGGTAGCCGAAGATAAGGCTGGACCTCTGTGCTGAAGCTGAGTCTCGTGGTCTTGACTGTCAGCTCAGAAGCCTGAGCCTCATTTTGCAGAGCAGAGACCTCCAAGAGCCCTCCCACTGGGCCTCACTCCTCCGCCTGAGAATGACTGGATTTGGCAGGCACGGCGCGTCATGCTGCTGCACCGCCCTGTCCCTCGGCTTTGGCTGACCCTGGTCATCGTTCGGGGCCCCTTAACTTGATCCTGAGCCTCATGACTCATCTCATTCCAGGCAGTCACTACTGACCATTTGAATTTTGAATGAGAGGGAAGATCTGTTTTCCACCTGAATTACATGAACTTCTTGGCTGCTCCCTGCTCTACGATGTCGGCAACCTCTCCTTGTCTGAGGGGAATGCTTTCTGACTCAGTTTCAGCTGCAGACGCAGGAACCGAGGCTGAGTACAGAGCAGGAGGTGCCAGAAAGCCCTCGTGCCAAAGCTGGAGGCTAGGCCGTGCACACAGCCTGCGGAAAACCAGGTCCACGGACCGTGGCTCACGGCACAGGCCTGGCAGCGTAGGAGGGCTGAAGCAGAGGAGGCCAGGGGAAGGGTCTGTCCGAAGAAGGTGCTGGAGGCCACGTGGAGAGCCTGTGGTACGTCCCTGGTGTGCGGGGACATGGTGGACTACTCCAGGGCAAACCGACCCACTAAACGTGTAAAGAAGCCACAGGCACAAAGTGCTCTCTGCTTTAACCTTACCGAGTGCAGCCTATTCAGTGTCATGCTTCCAGGTCCACGGATCGTCTTTCATTCTGCGTTTACTTAATTTCAGTCTCCTCCCGCCCCCAACATCCATGATGGCAGAGGTTTTGTATGTTTCACGCAACACACGAAAATAGTAAATGTGCAATAAATACCTGTTGAATGAGTGAGAGAATCCACAAGCATCGTCATCACAGGGTGATTCAGTTCTGACAGCCAGATCTGGGCGATGGCGGATAGAGGTGGGTCAGGAGGACAACTGAGTCCTTTTTAAGCTGACTTCAGTGGGAGGTCCCTTTAAGGAGGCAGGCAGAGCCAGGAGGTGTGGAAGCCGACGCTGAGAGAGGCTTCTCGCCCCCATTCAGGGCACGTGCATAAGACTGGAGGTCAAGGGCAATCCCTGTGGGTGTTGTCATGTTTAAAACAGCAGAATAGCTTGTTTTAATGTGACCATCGCAACCTCGGTCATTTTCAGAGCGCGACCAGGCTTAAAGGCTCTGAAGATGTTTGAGAGAATTGCGTATAGATTTCCCCGAGTTTCCCAAGTAAAGATGGCGTCACATACTGTCACAACGTGCACCTGGCTGGAAGACACCCAGACTGAGAGAGTTGGGGGCCCTCTAGTTATTTCTTTAGCACAACGGAAGTGGAACATCTTTAAAACTTTTTAGTGTAACAAAAATCAGATGCCCAATGTTTGGATAGCAGTGACATTAACAGCGGACAAGTGTATTTCAGCCCCAGTCCTTTATTATTACTGGTTTTAAATCAAGCACCACTGGGCTTGAGCAACCAGGTGTTCCCCTCCTAAATTTTAGGTTCAGGTCCCAGGGGATCTGAAGAGGCAGCCCTTAGCCTGATTCATCACTGCCCTCTTCCCATCTTCAAGTCATTTTTAACAGCGTTATTGAGTTATCATCGATAAACAGTACAATAAACTTCATATAGTTAAAGTGTATAATTTGATGTTTTGACATATGAGTACACCTTACCCTGATCCCCCAGGCAACAACTGACCTGCCTTCTGTCTCTGTGCATTAGTTCACATTTTGTAGAATTTTATATAAATGGAATCCTACAGAATGTGCCCTTTTTTGTCTGCCTTCTTTCACTCCACATAATTATGTGCAGATTCACACATGCTGTGTGTATCAATAGTTCACTCCTCTTTACCATTGGGCAGTATTCCATTATATGCATAGACTATCATTCATTTACCCATTCACCTGTTGATGGGCATTTGGGATATACCAGTTTTTTGGCTATTGAGAATGAAACTGCTGTATACATTTGTGCACAAGTATTTGTGCGGTCATAGGATTTTATTTCTCCTGGGCACATATCTAGGAGCATAATGGCTGGATCACGCGGTAGGTGTATGTTTAACTTGTTAAGAAACTGCCAAGCTGTTTTCCAAAATGGCTGTACCATTTTATATTCCCACCATCAATGCATGAAGAAGTTTTCGGTTCCTCCACATTCCTTGTCAGCACTTGGTACGGTCAGTCCTTTTATTTTCAGTCATCCTAATAGATGTGTAGTTGTATCTCCTTGTGGTTTTAAGTTGCACTTTCCTAGTGACTACACGACTGCGCATCCTTTCATGTGCTCAATTTGCAAACCATGTATCTTCAAAGAAGTAACGTTGTCTGTTCAAATCTTTTGCTATTTGTGTGTTTTCTTATTAAGTTAAGAGTTATATTATATAGTTTAGATATGTCTTCTATCAAACATATGACTTGCAGAGATTTTCTCCCAGTCTGGGGCTTGTCTTTTCATTTTTTCAGCAGGACCTCTCAAAGAGCAGAAGCTTGTAATTCTCACTTCCTGTGCATCAGTTTGTCCTTTTGTGGACCATGCTTTTGCCGTTGCACCCTCCTCCCGGTGGGAACTCCAGTTACACGTACATGAGGCTGCTTGCCGTCGTCCCACAGCTTATGATTTCTTTTTTAAAACTTTTTTCTTTGAATGTTTCACTTTGGAGAGTTACTATTAGCATGTCTTCAAGTTCACTAGTTTTAAAAAATAATGTGTAACTTGTTAATTTCATCTAATGTGTTTTTTACGCCAGACATGGTAGTTTTCACCTCTTGAAGTTCACTTGCAGTTATATATGTGCATGTGGCAAAGAGGGTTGAAACGGATGGCCCGAAGAAGAAGGGTATCTAGAATGACGAGGTGCAAACTTGAGATCATTAAGAATCATCTGGAGAATCCATTAAGCTGTAAACTTCTTCTATGGACTGCACACAGAGCTATCTTACAGACATAGCTGAGATGGCCCAGGAGTCTGCATTTTAACAGGAATCTCAAATAATCCTGTTGCAGGAGATCCACAGCCCATTGTGGAAACATTGCTTTTGACCCACCATTAAGTCAGGTGCCATGCAAATATTTATGAAAAAAAAGTTTGTTATGGTCTAGGCTAACAATGACATTTTAGCACAATTGTCAGTTTGTTCCTAGGCATGTTTCTGACCCATTTCTGCTGAATAAATGAATGAAAGAATGAATACCTGGATGAATGAATGAGCTGATGTAAATTCTGTGTTCTATGTTCATAAATGGATAAGACTCATTTATAATAACCATATTAATTGTTGATCTAAATATAATTAGCACCATCATCCTTTACATTGGCTTTCTAAGAACATATTAACTTATGGCCTAGTAATCTATTTACACTATAAAACAACTTAGTAAATCCTTTTCAAAATAGCTTAAATGCAAATTCTTATCCCATACCAGCAACATACTCATAGGTCTGGGGTTAGGAATGTAGGAAATATTGAAGCTTCCCTGAGTTTATGAATGTTATAATAAGAAAAAAATCACTAGTTAAAGGAAAATTTTACCCCTATGGTCAGTTGTAAACAGTTATTCTTTATGATAAGCCTTATTTCCTCAAGCATTTGTTTCTGATGTGTAACAAGTAATACACCAGTGACATGAATATGTGAAAGGTGTTCACTTCATATTGGCCTCTTGATGTATCGTGGCAAATAGACTCTGAGTAGAGAAGCATTTCTTGGCTACAGACAGATTTTCCTTCCTTCCATAGCTTGGAATAGTCAATAAATTAATGAATTAACTCAATACTGTAAAAAAATTCCTTCATTTTCAAATCTATTGCACCAGGAAACCATTCTGTCCCTGACAGTTCATTTAAGCCTGTCAGTAAATGAGAGCATGGGTTTGAATTTCATAAATGAATCTCATGAAAGAGTTGTAAATTAACTCAATACTGTAAAGACGAAGGATTTTTAGATTAACAAATGTTTAATTTTCTTTTTTACCACTGAGATGCCTAAACACAACTCTTATTCAGAAATATGATGACGACTCCTCTCAGATGGTAAAATTAAGGACTCCTGCATCTGTAGCCATCCCTCTCGCGCCTAGACACAGGCGCACACAGCAGCGACAGCGTGCCACTGGCTAAGGCATAAAGTGGTTAAACATGCTTCAAGCCACAGCTGGTTATCCATACATTCGGAGTAGCTGCCATGTTTTTAAGGAAGAGCCTCTCCATTGACCATAAAGAATATTCTGGTCCTTGCGTTCAATCCTGAGCCAATGAGTCATTTTCAAGACCCAGAAAAGAGAAAGGGAGGCATTGGGGAGGCTTAACTCCCAGTTAATGCATCTGTCACTTTTCGCCAGCAGCATTTTTAATTTGAGACACGTCTGTCCAGTCGGGTTCTGGAAGGGTAACTCCTCTGCAAGTACGTGCTGTAAGTAAGGCTTTGTCTGTTTTTGATTCCTTCCCCAACTTTCTTCATTTGACAAACCCCTTTTGATCCTCAAAGACACACCTCCTCCTCACCGAAGCCTGCCTTCTCTGGCCCTCCCCAGCAGATGATGGCTTCTCCTATTATCGCTGATGCAGTTGTTTGCAACTCTGCTAGCCTGAGTGCCCTTACAGAAGCGACTCACTGCTCTTCATCTCTGGATTCATAGCACCTTGCACAGGGCCTTGCATGTGTCCATGCACACGCGTGTGGTGCACACACACACACTTCAACATATGGTGCTAAGACTATATATTAACACCTTCATATATAATGTGTTCACACACATTATCATTAGTTCCAGATAGACCCAGGACTTAAAAATGTAACACAGAACTTCACAATTTTTAGAAGAAAATATAGAAAAACAAACATAAATATATTTACACACACAGACACACATACACAAATCCACCTCATAAAATGAGTTGGGAGTGGCTCTTTTTCTCCTACTCACTAAATAATTCGTGTAAAGTTGGAACCATTATTCCTTGAACATGTGGTAGAACTCACCTGGAAATCCTCTGAAGCTGCTAAGTTCTGCGTTTACCCTTATTATCACTTTTTAAATATTTTACCTTTGTTTTATTCTATTTTTTACTTCCTGAACAGTTTTGTTGGTGACTCAGTTCTTTTTTTCAGCCATTTAAAAAAAAAATAATACAAGCATTCAAGATTATAAACTTTTCCCAAGTGTCACGTTAGCTGCATCTCACCAATTTTGAAATTTAGCGTTTTTACACTCTGATCATTTCCGTCTTCCATTTATATGCTGCTGTCAGCTGGGAGGTTTTCTCACTCTTATTTCTCTAATTCCCTAAAGTAGGTGTTACTGTTTTATCTATTGCTAACCTTTTCAATGTTCCCACATTTCTTCTTGCATTTCAGACTTTCATGCTGGATTTTCTTCTTCCAAAAGTGCAGCCTTTGAGAATTCCTACAGCGAGAATCTGTAGGGAGTCCACTCTTTCGGTTCTCCTTTGCCTCCTACCTCCTGAAACATTCATGGACTCTCCTGGGGCGGGAGAGAAGGGGAGGCTTGGCAGCTCAGTGTCTCCGCTGCGGCTGCAGGTGGTGGGCGGGCGACAGGCGTCTCTGGCTCCCCAGCAGGGACAAGCTTCTCCAGAGAGAGGTGCTCTCACAAGCTCGGCTGAAGCCCTCAGGTCAGGGTTTCTCAGCCTCAGCCCTACTGACATTTTCACATTTTTGGACCAAATAATTCTGTTATATCCTATATGTTGTCAGACGTTTAGCAGCATCTTTGGTCTCCGTTTGGCCTTTCATGGGTGCTAACCAAAAACACCTCCAGACAGTGGCAGGTGTCCTCTGGGGAGCAAAAGCGTCCACGTGAGGACTGTTCCTTTAGGGCCACGTCAGGCAGGCAAGTTCAGGTAACACTCTTTACTGTCTTTTCAGCTGCACCCGAAGTCACATCTTCTCTTTTGTAACAGAGCCAACACGACCTTGCCTCAAATAAATTAAACTCAGATTGCATATATATATTTATACACATACACATCCATATCACATACCATACACACACACATAAATATATCACACGTACACACAAATACATACGTGTATGTGTTCGCAGAGAGAGAGAGAGGTGGTGGGGAGAGATCGAGAGAGAGGCGCATCTCCGAAGGCTCAGCGAAGTACAGGGCGCGAGGCCCAGGGGGGGCGCGAGGCGCAGGGGAGGCGCGGCCCGCACGCGCCCGTCACCTGCGCGCGCGGCCGGAGCGGCGGTGCGCTGAGCGCTCGCGCCCCAGGCGACAGGGCCTCCCGCTTCCGCTGTTGCCGCGTGGGGACTGGAGCTCGGTGCTGCCAGGTACTCTGATTTCTCAGGAGAAACCACAAGACCCTGTGTGTGTGTGTGTGTGTGTGTGTGTGTGTGTGTGTGTGTGTGTGTGTGTGTGTGTGTGTGTGTGTGTGTGTGTCCGCGGGCCCCGGGGCTGCCGGCCTCCGCCCTCACGCTCTGCCGGCCCTTCTCGGCGCCGCTCCCGCACTCCGCCCGCTCACCCGGCCTCGTGTGCAGACACGGCTCGTCCCCGAAGCTCCGTCCGTGTTTAATTGATCTGCAGATCACTCGGTCCGCATCCCCTTTAGGCACTGCCTGAGGAAAGATTAACTTCCAGCCCCAGGAAAGGTTTAAAGTGGGAAACTCCAGGCCACGCCGATGTGGCTGAGGCTTTACCGTAGACGTGGCAAATCTGGAGAATTAAAAGTGAACCCCAATTTGACAACAGGCGCAACGGTGCCGCTTCTACACAGAAAGGTTTTGAACAAAAAGGAAGACGTCCGAGTGTATCACGTAAGACTGAACAACAGAAGCAGGAAGGCGAGGAAGCCGGGGGCAGCAGGGGCGAGGCCGGGGGGGCAGCGCGGAGGGAGGGACGAGACGGTCCCGCCGTCTGCGAGGCCGGCAGACACGCGGCCCGCTGAGGGGGGGGGCGGTCCGCAGGGGGGCGCGGGGGGAGGGGCGCCTCCTCTCAGTGGCGCCGGCGCCAAGCCGGCCAGCGCCCCTTGGCCGCAGCCGCGCGGAGCGGCGAGGACAGGCCGGCACGCCCGGGGCGCGGGGCGACGTAACGAGCAGGGCGGCTCGGCGCCCCCGCCTGCGCGCGTGTCTCCGTGTGCGTCTCGGGTAGGGACGCGCGCAGAAGGGGCGGGCAGGACTCAGCCTCGGGGGCAGAGCCGTCAGTCAGTCGGGAGAGCGCCTCTGAGCGGGCGCGGGAGGCGAGGCCGGCAGAGGCCACGGCCGCCGCCCTTGGGCGCGCCTGCCTGCGCTCTCGGAGGTGGGCTGCCCCTCTGCTGATAGCGCCTTCGGAAGCTTTGGCTACGCGGCGCGTTCACCTCCGGTCTGAATTCTTGTCTTTGCGGTGAGACAAGAACTGACGTCTGTTCCCTTCGCCGGGGGCGCAGCAGACGCACTGCCGCTGCCTAACGGCCCCGCGCTAGGCGCCTGCCCTGCTCCTCACGCCCAGGCCCCCGGCCCTCTGCAGGGAGATGCTCCCATTCCTCCGTTTCCAGGGGCTCAGAAAGCTGAGGCAGCTTGCTTGCGGACACACAGCTGGCAGCTGGCAGAGCTGACAGGGTTCAAGTACAAAACTGTTAACATCAGAGCAGCGCCTGGCCCTGCAAGAGGCCCAGAGGTGACCCCTAACCTGGGAGTCTATCCTCTGCCCTGAAAGTTTAGCCAAAGTCTTGTTTTTATGAGCACCGTCACTGTTCTGGGGAAGAGCTCACTGCTTCCAATCAGAATTGAACGAAAGAAAGAAAGAGAGAGAGAGGGAGAGAGGGAGGAAGGAAAGAAGGAAGAAAGGAAGGGAGAAAGGAAGGAAAAGAGAGAGAGAGAGGGAGAGAGGGAGGAAGGAAGAAAGAAAAAGAAAGAAAGAAGAAGAAAAGAAAAGAAAGAGGGGAGAGATGGAAGAAGGAAAGAAGGAAGGAAGGAAGGAAGAAAAAAAAAAGATTGGGACCCTCTGCCCTAAAGATCTGTGGAGTTTTAGTCTAAAAGACTATCTTCTCACTTCTGTAATGGTACAGAAAAACATACTCCAGATTTACTTGGAAATCATTTCTCACTCACAAGTACTTCCCAAAGCCTAACTCATGACAAGTTAATAGCAAAGGTTTTAGCCAAATTCATGAAGTGCATTCATGTTTTCTTCCCTACAGCAGAAGCAGGAAGTGAGAAGCCACGAAGGCTGTCGAGCTGGGCTGGGTAGGAGTGAGGAGATGTAGGCTCTCACGTGGTCTGTGAATTCCCGGGATTACGGTCTTGGATAATACAGTTTGCTTCCCCCGCCTTATCTTTTAATTGCCCTTGTGAATGCTAACAACTGGTGTACCCAGCTCAAGGCAAAACAGAGCGGTGGAGTGGCAGGATGTAAGTGAGAAGTGCCTTCCCTGATATCTGTCCCAGACACTTTATTTAGAACAGTGGGGTCGCTTCCTAGGGCCAATGAGACCAAAATCCGGGATTCCATGGCCCCATGCTGTG
This sequence comes from Camelus ferus, assembly GCF_009834535.1. Taxonomy (NCBI): domain Eukaryota; kingdom Metazoa; phylum Chordata; class Mammalia; order Artiodactyla; family Camelidae; genus Camelus; species Camelus ferus. Next base: position 64,058,002 of record NC_045704.1, read on the forward strand.
TCCCACGTAAACACTGGAAAGACGCTTAAGTTAGATGGATTTCAGCCTCACTCATTCACGCAGTCAGCCACCAAGCCCCCATTATCGCAGCTCCTCTGTCCCAGGAAAGCCAAAAGAAGTTAAATGTGCATCTCCCACGTGTCAGAACTGTTCTAATTGAAATTTAGAACTCAGCTTCATGGAAACTGGGTTGTTCAAGTAAGCCACCACCCTCTACCTCAAAGAGGCTTCTAATATCATTTATTGAGCACCTACTGAATGCAGAGACACCAAGGGGTGGGAAGAAAGAGTTTAAAGCACACACACACATCACGGTCCCTGCCCATGTGGAGTGTGAAATTCAGAATGGCGAGAGCTACGTGCGGGAGGACACACCACGCCACCGTGGATCCATGGCCTGACCACAACAGGGGCGAGGCCAAGCAACACTCAGGGTTTCTCTACAAATCAGTCCCAAGAAAAGAGCTCCAGGAAACTCTGGTCTGCGTTAGAGACCTTCCACGAGGTCAGCTGCTAAGTTCTGGACGAGGTGAACTCTCAGAGCAGCTTTTGTGCGTGTTCCAGGATGGCATTTAAAACTAACTCTTCCTTCTATCTTGTTCCCCATGCCCAGAATATGGGAGGCCTGCGAGCCTGCTGCTAGCCGCAGATTTAACAGCGTCCCAACCTGCATCAGAGCAAAGCCGGAGGCCACTGGGCTCCATGTGTCGGCCACACCTCTACCGGATCAGCCCTCTTCCACGCAGTGTCCCTTGGTCCGGGCGGGCTGCATGCGATGGCTAGCCTCCCTGAGGGCGGGGCCTCTGTCTCGCCCATCTCGGTGCCCCCACAGCTTACACAGTGCCTGGAACGGAGGGAAGGCTCCACACCTCTCTAGCAAATGGAACTGAACAGCAGTGCTGGAACAAGCAGAGTGAGGGAGGAGGACGTCCAGGACAGGCATGGTTACTTTTCAAGTAGAGGAACTGAGCTGGAGGGAGACAAGGTACCAGCCCAACGCTGCCTGGCGTTAGAACAGGGGAAACGCTCGCATCTGCAAAACTTAAGTCTCTGCACTTAGACTGCGATGCTTCTGATCCACACAGAAAACCGCCCATCCGATTTAAGAGGACAAAGTCTACTCTTTGAGTTTTACATAGAAACTAACCATAAATACACAACACTCGGGGAGGAGGAGAATGGCACACTGATGCAAACAGTGCACCAGAGTGACAGTCAGCGCCGTGTCGGCTCCAGCTCTCCCAGCGACGGCCCGGCCAGTGCGTCAGTCCTGGCAGACAGCGGCTTGCTACATCCTGAGTCCATAATGTGATCGATACAGTCAAATGTCCAGTTTAATGTTCTACATTTAATGATTACACAGTAACAGGCAGCGTTGTGCACGTGGAGGGAGATTAGTGGCAGGATTACACGTGGTGCCGGGGCCTCTCCCTTCAATGAGGGGGCCCTGACGTAGCCGTCAAAGCTCGCTGAACTGAAGCCCTTCTTCCTCGGCGCTCTGCTGAGCAGCTAAAAGTACGTCCAGCGATCTGGTCATCGGGCTTCTAATTATCTAGCAATTCAAATGCTTCCTGAAATGCTTGGAGCCTTGCCCACCCTTCTGGCTGGGGAGCTGGCTTGGCGAGCCCAGGTGGCTGTGACTTCTCAGCGGGAGACCCCAGGTGGAAGAGGAGCCTGGTGTAGGGCCTGAAGCCTGGCTGTGCTGCTGGCCAGGTGGCGATGCTCCCAGGGGAGCGGCGGGCTGGCCGTCCTTGTGGTCAGGTTCCTCTGAGCCCTGCTTGCCCTTGCTCACTTGTCATGAACTTGGCTTCACTAAAAATTCACCACAAATCAATTTTGTCAGTTCCCGTTATTTTATTGCTCACCAGGGAGCAGTCCAGGCGGCGTGAATTATCTATGGCGGCGCTGGTGGTGATCCTGCTTTCCGGGTGAGAAAAACCTGAAGCCCCAGAAGGCCTCGGTCAGTGAGTCAGTCCCCAGGCCCTGGAGTGCCTGCTCAGGACACGGTCCCGGGCAGGGGAGGTTTGAATGGCTCCTGCCGCCAGGAAACCCGCCCTTCTCACTGGTTCCCGTGTGAGCCTCTTACACATCAGTACGTGTCAAAGAGGAGAGTTGCCAGGTTTGAACTTCATGTGACATGTACATATAGACCGGGAAAGGTAAGAGTGATGTGGTAAGAGTCTTAACTGGCAGAGTCTGAGCAGAGAATCAGCGTCAGAGTCTGCGTCTCTATGTGTCAGGACATGGGCGAAAACAGAAAAAGACACGGAAAGAAGGAAATACATCTCACTGTTACATGTGATCTGTGCACGTGTCTCTGTTGGACACAGTGTGGCTGCCAGGCAACTCGGAACAGAAGAGAATTACAACTGTAGCACAGAGTTCTCAGATGGCGAGGAAGCAAGCCACGGGCTGCGAGGTGCAATCCCAAAGGCGGGTTTCTCTGTTTGTAGGGTAAAAGATGGAGGCTGCAGTGTTCCCTCGGAGCCAACCTTCTACATTACTGTCTCACTTAAAGCCAAAAAGCCAGGACAGAAAGGCAGGGGGCGAGGGTGGCTGGCTGCCCGGGGAGAACAGGGGGCAGCAGCACGGGGCGGGGGGTGGGCGCTACGGCCCAAGCCCGGTCCTCAGCCTGCAGCTCCAGTCCCTGTGTCCTCAGGGCCCTCAGAAGGGAGCAGGCACAAGGGCGACTGCAGCTCTACCCCCAGGAGACTGCCACGTAACCAACGTGCCGGTGTGTCCACCCACGTGAGACTCCTACCCTCCCAGAGGCCTGGGCCGCTCGGCTGCCAGCAGGCTGTCTCCCCCGGGGAGCGCACCTGAGGGGCCACTACGACCAGACAGCTGTGTGCGGAAGGCGACAAGCTGGTCAGCACCCAGAAAGTCCTGCACAGCAAAGGAGACCGTCGACAAAGTGGAAAGCAACTTGCAGGTCAGAAGAAAATACCTGCAAACCGCCTCTCTCACAAGCGGCTGACACCCACGATCGGTGAGGAAGTCGTGCCACTCGGCAGCTGAAAGGACAAACAGCCGGATTCAAATATGGACAAGGGACCTGAACAGACATTTTTTAAGACAAGACGGCTGTACGTGAAAAAGTGCCCAACGCCATTAATCATCAAGAAAACGCAAACCCAAACCAGAACGCAGGAGACCTCACGCCTGCCGGGACGGCTGTCACAGCACACGGAAGGCAGCGCGAGCCGGTGCCGGTGCGGAGCACGGGGAGCCCGGCGCGCCGCCGGCGGGAATGCGAGTCAGCACACGCGGCCCCTGGGGAGAACAGCGCGGCGCTGCTGCGGAGACCACAACCAGGGCTCCGCTGCGGTCCGCCGGGCCCCTGGCGAGACGGCACCCGCAGGAGGCCCTCCAGACGCCGCGGCTCCCCACGTTCGCTGCGGCGCCCTTCACGGCGGCCCCGGCGCGGAAGCAGGCTAAGCGTGCGCGGAGGGGTGAACGGCCAGAGGAGCGTGCGCACGGTGGCGTGTTGTGCCGCCTCAGAAAGCGAGGCCCTGCCAGCTGCGACAGCGCGGGTAAGACCGAAGGACGTTGTGCTGAGGGAGAGAAAAGGCTGACCTACCTACAGGTGGGCTCTGACAAAGTCAGATGCACGGGAGCAGAGAGAACAGGGGTCGCCCTGGGTGGGGAGGCGGGGACACGGGGACATGCCAGCCCAAGGGCGCAAAGCTGGAGTCGGGTAGGACGCAGAGTTCAGAGGCCCACCGCACGGCTTGGTGCCTGCAGTTAGCAGTACTGTGCTGAATACTGGTAAGGAATGGACTTCAGGCGCTCTCATCACGCAAATAGTGGTGACCGTGAGAAGGTGATGTGTTCCTTAGCTTGATGGTTGTGATCCCTTCACTACGTGCGCGTATATCAGATCCTCACGTGTTACACCTTAAATGCATACAGTTTTTACTTAACAAAATAAAAGGACAAATAGAAAAAAAATTAAGCCATGTGGTGAGCACAGGTTGTGGGGTCTGCGGGCACTTCACCAAGGCTCCAGCAAAGCCTGACAGCCCACCGCCGTTTTAGCCAGGTGCGCTCAGATACACTCTTCCTCCATATCTGGGGAGACGCAGTCAACACTAGTAACGTCTGGGACTTGGTTTTTCAATTTTTTGTGTGTGGCAAAACACCTATAACGTAAAATTTACACCCTAGCCATTTTTAAGTGTACAGTTCAGAAGTGTTAAGTACATTCACAGTGTTGTGGAACCATCGCCACCATCCATCTCCAGAACTTTTTATCTTGCAAAACGGAAACTCTGTTGCCATTAAGTGACAATTCCACACCCCCCTTCACCCCAGCCCCTAGGAACCACCATTCTCTTCCGTCTCCATGAGTTTGGCTGCTCTAGGTGCCTCATGTACATGGAATCATACAGTGTTTGTCCTGTTGTGGTTTCACTGAGCAGTGTCCTCAGGGCTCCTTCATGCCTCGTAGTACATGTCAGAATTTCCTTCCTCTCTGCAGCTGAGTAACACTCCATTGTATGTGTATACAGTGGGCCCTTGGACACTTGGATTTTTTTCAGTAAATCCACACCACAGTACCACGTGCTGCAGAACCATGAACACGGGGGGACGACTGTAAAATTACACATGGATTTTCACCTTCAAGGGGGGTGGGTGCCCCTAACTCCCGTGTTGTTCAGGGGTCAACTGTACCACATTTTGCTCATCCGTTCATCCGTCAGTGGACACTCAGGTTGTGAATATGTTGCTGAGAATCTTTGCATCTATATTCGTCAAGGACATCAGCCTGTCATTTTCCCTTTCGGTGGTGCTTCGTCTGGTTTTGGTGTCTGGGTGATGGTGGCTTCGTGGAATGACTTCGGGAGTGCTCCCTCCTCTTCAGTCTTTCGGGGGAGTTTGGGAAGGACTGGTGTGAGTTCCCTGCGTGTTTGGTAGAGCTCCCCGGTGAAGCCACGTGGTCCCGGACTTCTGTTTGCGGGGAGTTTTTTAAACCACAGACTCTGTTTCACTTCTGGTGGTTTTCTGTCTGCTCAACTTGTCTGTTTCTTCCTGGTTCTGCCTTGGCAGACGGTGTGTTTCCAGGGACCTGACCCTTGCTTCTGGGGGCCCGGAGTGTCGCGTACAGTTGTGCACAGTGTTCTCCCGGGAGTCTCTGTGTGTCCGGGGTGCTGGCTTTTCCTCCTCTTTCATGCCTTCCTTTGCTCACTCGGGTCCTCCCTCTTTCCTTCTTGGTGGGCCTGGCCAGAGGTTTGCCAATTCTGTTTCCTCTTTCCAAAAACCAGCTCTTGGTTTGACTGATTTTTGTCTATTTTTTAAAATCTCTGTTTTGTTTATTTTCTCCCTGGTCTTTATTATTTATTTCCTTCTGCTGGCCAGGCTTTGTTTGCTCTTCTTCTTCTAATTCTTTTAGGTGGTAGGTTACATTTTTTGTTTGTTTGTTTTTGGTTTTTTGTTTTGTTTTGTTACAAGATTTTATTAGGAAATAAATTTTAAAGGAAACATTAAACAGCATATGCCAAATATTGAATGGCAGTTTTGAAAAAGACCCTGGCTATCACAGATATATTTGTTCCAAACCTTACCGAGATTTTGTTCTTTTTCTTTTATTTCTTTAATTTCCTTGAGTGAGTATGAAAACCTGATTATCATCCTCGTGAAAGCCATTAGCTCCTTGAAATATACCTGCTTCTGTGTTGAATTTCTAATAATTCAACCTCAAGAATGTCACCTTTGGCCTGCGGATTATTTAGAAATGTGTGGTTTCATTTAAAATGGTTGGAAGTCTTCCTAGTGTCTCTTTATTACTATTTCACAGTTTAGGGCGCGGTGTTGGAGAACACACTGGGTGCAATTCCTATTCTCCTAAATTCGTTGACTATTTTCAAGGCCCATCCCGTTGTCTGCCTTGGTGTGTGCTTCACGGTTGTCTGAAAAGGATGCTTATTCTGCTGTTTGGGGTGAGGAGCAGATTACGTCTCACTGGCTGGGGTTGGTGTTGGCTTCTTCCATATCTTTGCTGACTTTCTATCCAGTTTTCCATCATTTGCTGGGAGAAGAGCTCTGGTCTCCAGCTGCATATGCGGAGCTGCCTGTATGGCCCTCGGTTTCCTCAGTTCCCTCTCTACTTGCTTTACAGCGCTGCACGTGGCAATTCGGGGCATCTGTGTCTCCTCGGGGGATCGCCCTTTGTCGCTACATCACGTCCCTCTCTGCCTCCGGTCGTCTTCTCCACTCCACGGGCAGCTTTGGTGTTGCTGTGGCCACCTCCGCCTTCCTCTGATGGACGCCCGCACGATACATCTCCTCCCACCCTTTGACTTTCAGCCTGCTCGTCCTCGGTGTGGGCTCCTTGCTGACGGCATACGGCTGAGTCACGGTTTTTAATCCACTCTGTCAGTCTTTGTCCTTTAATTGGCATATTTAGACCATATACATATGACGTAATTATTGACATGTTAGGGCTTAGATCTGGCATTTCCTTCTTTTTGTTTTCTGTTTCCTTTCTCCTGTCTTCGGGTGAGTGTTGAACCTGTTTTAGAATGCCCTCTTGATCCACCTAGTGTTTCCGAGTGTGTCTCTTTGCACGGGGTTTTTAGCGGTTGCTCCAGGTGCTGCATTGTGCACACATGACCTGTGTAGTGTGCTGGTGTCACAAGTTTACCCGTCAAGTGAAGTGTGGAGTGTTTGTCCCTCTGTGTCCCTTTACCTCGCTCGCATTTACAATACAATTGTCTTAAATACTCCCTCTATGCTCATTTAGGGCCGCCTCAGACTGTGTTAAACATTTTGCTGCTTTAAAGCTCAGTTAATGTTAGTCTACACTGACTGCCAAAGGTCTCAGCCCGAGGGAGCAGACGGCGGGGAGAAGAGCGGGAGTGAGGTGTCAGAGTGCAAAGCTGATGTTAGCCGTTAACTTCCCGTGTGCTCCATTCCCTGTTCTCCACCAAATAGGAATGGAGTACGTGCCTGCTGTGCGCCAGGCTCTGTGCTAGAGTCTGGGCTGCCTTCAGTTTGGCCCCCTGGGAAGCAGACTTTGAGATGGAGAGGTTTGCTGGCGAAGGCTCTCAGGAAGTGGGGGAAGCCAGGTTTTGCAGAAAGCAGCTGAGCTGTGCCGTGGTTGCAGCTGAGGACTTGGCTGACAGCGCAGAGCCGTCAGTTACCCTGAGCTGAGGCGGCGCGGCCAGGCCTTCGTAGGCTCACGCGGACCAGGTGCCGGACGAGGGTGAGCGCTTGGGCAGGGCAGCTTCACTCAGCTGTGTGAGGTTCCAGGGAAGGGCTTCGGCGGTGAGCGGAGAGCGGGCAGCAAGGCCAGCAGCTGGGGGTGGAGCCTGGTCCTGGGAGGGTCTGGGCTGCACACCACGGCGCCTGGAAGCTGCGGTTACAAGTAGTTGCAGAGGACAGCGCTTCTGCTCTCTTGGAGTTGGCAGGCGGAATGCGTGGGACAGATACATGGAACAAACATGCGTAAACAAGTAATTCCGACCAGCCCTGGTGAGTTTAAGGGGAGCCATACGTTGAAGGTGCCGCAGGGACTCTTGTGGGGGAGCAGCTGCCTCCCCTGGGTGCGTCGGGGAAGACCTCTGTTCAGCAGCACAGTTGCTTTGCTCTCAAGCTCCGTGCCACCACCTCTCACAGCGGAGGTAGTGAATTACAAAGCTTGAATTCGCTTCGAAAGATGGGGTCTGTGCTTTGCCGAGTAAAGAGAAGTAAATCATGCATTAACGGGGCCGATCTTCTCAGTGAGTGAGCGCCACGGGCTGACCCGGCACAGAGACAGGGAAGGTGAGCACGCGGGTTATGTGTAATGTGGAAAATAAGCTTTTAAACTTTTATGCCCCTCTCTAGGGCAAGAATGCTGTTCTTTAAAACGTTAGTCTGCTCCCCCCCCCAAAAAAGGACTACTTCATGTTTCATTCTGGAATCAATTTTTCTATTAAAAATAAATTGCACTTTAAGTAACCTGTGATACATTCGGCTGGAGCTAGTGGCTAGATGAAACGTTCATGTGCACAGCCCTGATAATCTGGAAGGGCTGTTGAACTGCTCGGATCAGAACAGAAATGTCTCTGATCTTCTGGAACTTGGGTTGCCTCATCTAACCTTGACCCTAGTGGAACCTCACTGCTGTCTGATGGGTCTCAGGCCCCCAGTGGTTGCTTTGTGCCCACTGTTTTGTGATCGTTGGGAAAATCCAGAGCTTGTCTCCTTTTCTATCTCCTTTGACAGAGGTTCACTGCCCTTTGGGAGCACAGGGTTCACATGGGGAGTCACAGAAAGATGAAACAGCTGGAGGATGATTCACAGGCAGCATGTGTGTGGGTGTCCTGCAGGGGGTCCTGGAGTAGCTTAGCAGAACCTAAGAAACCAGGAAGTTCTCTTAGAGAAGCCAGTGTGAAGCCAGATTTTAAAGGAGGTGACAGATTAAAAGAGAGAGGATACTGGGACATTCAAAAGCGCGGGGATAGCTGAACCCAAGCCCAAAGGAGGAAATGGCTAAGATGCTGCAGAGTCGAGAGAAGCCAGGCCACACCTCCTTCTGGAGGGCAATTTTTTTTGAGAAAGAACCAAATGGGGTAATGAGAGGCGTCAGACTCAGGGAAGTCTGTTACTCAAAATAATAAACCTGCACCTGTGACCTTGGCCTTTTTTTTAAATCTATTTGCTCACTTCCTTGGGGATTATAAAGAGACCAAATGTATGTTTGGACAAGAAGATTATTGGCCCTATGAGATGGTAAATTACCGCAAGTATGCTCTCTGGTTGAAGGGACCTCGATGACATCTGTGCCAAACATCCATCTGGCACCTGAATCTCCTCAACAATGAATGCCCCAACCAAATCTTCATTTAGCTGATGCTTGAACAAGCCTAATGTTACAAAATTCACTATCTCTTTTGATTCCTGAAATAAGGATAAAAGGCTAAAATCTGAAGCCAGATCTGGTGGTCTGTCTGATCAAGGAACACTGAGTGGGCATGGCCCTCATTCTAGGCTCCAGGCTATGTGTCTGCATGTTAGGCAAAGTTACATCCATTTGGGGGTACAAATATCACAGTATTAACTAAATTGAGTTTAGTTTCAAAATAAAAGTTTATGATTTCTTTTTTCTTCTCGCAGTCTGATCCTCGTGCATCTGGGGTTTGTCTGGACTCAAATGAAGGATCTTATACTTGTCCCTATAACGTTCTGTCATGTTAGGTTCTAATCATTTTGAAAACCTTTGGAAATCTTTTTGGTTCAAATTCTTTCTTTGAATGTGTTTGCCGTTTCTCTTGGCTTGGTACAACTTTCAGATTTGATGAATAGTTTTCATGACTTAATTGACACAATAATTAGGAGACAGCCCAGGAAAGGACCTTCCGGCAGAAGGGAGAGAGAGAAGGCTACCGTACTTGCTTACCTATACTGATGCTGCAGGTGGGCCAAAGGCTAACCCGGCAGATGCCTCCCACAGAGGGAGGTCACCGGAAAGGGCAGGGGAACGGTGGGGAGGCTGTTCTTCTGCCGTAGCTCAGCTACTTCTTAGTAAGGACGGAAGCAGAACAGGGTGGCTGCCACTGACTGGGTGTTCGCGATGTGCCAGGACAGAGCTAAGGGCCTTGCCTGCAGTATGAGACCAGTATCACCACCGCTGTTTTACACGTGAGGAGATGACAGCCCCGGGAGCTAGACTCCTGTCTGCTGTGCTGAGGTTGAAAGGGCAGGGACGAGATTCACACTTAATACGTTTGTCTGACTCTGAAACGCGCACTCGTAGTTACTGAATGAGTGGAAGCTTCAGACCGTCACATGGAAGCACAACCAGAGGGCTCCCGGGGCCCCGGGTGCGTGAGGACCCTGGGTCTGCTCACCGCGAGTGTTCTGAGCTGTGTGAGCAGAGGGAGATTCTTAATGTTTTGTTCTGGTCTCTGTTTGGCTGGAGCTGTTACTCGTTAGCTTTCGCAGGCAGACACTTTCTGCCCTCACTGGAAGCCCTAATTGTACGGTCAGAAGCAACTCCAGGTCAACTCGCAGGAAGGACCCTAACGGCAGCCAGATTAACCCCAAGTGTTCCACAAATGACAAAGAAATACGAGCCACAAAGACGTCGGTGCCGGGCCCGGCTCCCCCCGCTGAAGGGTCTGAAGGAGCAGCGTGCTCGGGGGCCCTCAGAGCCCCTGTCTCCTCATTCGGCCAGGTTGTGGCTCAGGAGAGGCAGTGACCTCCGGGACGCGGGGGCTTCTGCCTCGGCTGGACTGTCTCTTCTGGGTCTATTTAGGGTGTTTCCCATTAAGGAGACAAATCGCGTCTCTTCCGTTTCTGGAGGCTGAGTCCATGCTATCTCCAGTTTGAAGTTAGTATCGTTTGATTGACTCCAGAGAAAAAAATCTGGATCGTGTGTGGGCAGCACCTGCAGAACAGTGCGACCAGGAGCCATCCGCCTGGTGTCACCCTCCCAAACACCTACCCTCGAGGCGAGGCCGACTCCCAGCTGCCTGCTTCCCCCTCCTCACTCTCTCATCTCAGAGCCCCACCTCATAATTCCTCACCAGGGATGGACAAATTGAAATACAAGAAAACGCAGGTTTGAATCCTGCCTCCGTCACTTACTGGTTGTGTGATCTTGAATACACGATCTAATCTCTGAGCCTGTTTCCTTATCTGCTAAAAAGGAACAGCACTGCCTCTACGAACGCGTGGAACTAGATGACGTCACGGCAGAGCGTGCTGTAAGAGGAAAGGGCGCGTGGGGCTGTGAGCCCCGCTGACGGTCAGGGCGGGCCAGGCTGGGGGAGAAGAAGGGAAATGCGGCTCCCGCGGCCGCTGGCGCCGGCTGTGACGACGGAGACGAGGCGCTGACGACGGCGACGACAGCTGACGTTGCTGACAGTGTGACCAGGTGCCGGGCCCTGGGCTGAGCGCCTCACACAGGCTGTTCTCCTGAACCCTTCACAACGGCCACCTGCGGTGAGTATTAACTTTATGGCCGTTTTACAGATGAGGCATTGGAAGTTACAAGGACAGTCAGTCACTTGGTCTAGGATTAGTCAGCTATTAATCTGATGCTTGGCTTTGTTCCCTGCAGGAGAACTGCTGGTCTCCTCCTCGGCTGACCTGACCGCTGAGCATCAGAAATGCCACCTAGAAGCCAGTCTTGTCCTCTGCATCCCCCAGCCATCTGCTGACCGCTGAGCTCTCTGACCTAGAGAAGGGTAATTTATCGCAACTTCTGTACCTTATTCCTCCATCTTGAGAATGTTGTTTACTTCCCTGAAGACTAGTGACACACTTAATTTACATTTAGGGGACCGAGGTCCTATTCCCAGCGTTTCTACTAACCAGCTGTGTGGCCGTAGGCAAGTCAGCCTCTTTCAGCCTCAGTTTATTTGCGAAATGACAACCACACAGCCTCTAGGATCCCTTTCCTGGATCCTTTACTCTTCGAAGCTGCTCCTGCAGTCAGGAATGCTCAGCCTCAGCATGTGAAATGACGTGGAAATAGCATCTGAACCAACGCGTCCTTGCAAGGAGCGAATGTGACCTCCACGTTTATCCACAGACGTGAGTGACCGTCACCCTGCCACCGCCGTTTTAGACACTCTATGCCCTGTTGCGGTGGCCACAGAATGCACCATCCAGGCCACTCTGGGAGCGAGGGCAGACGCTGTGAACAGCCGCACGAGGACCGCGGCCCAAGCAGGCCTGTCACCTTCCTGCGGGCACCTGGCCTTGCTGCCTCTGTGGCTGCTCCTCCCCGTCTCTCCCTGGGCTGCAGCGCGAGTGAAAGGCCGCAGACAGAGGTGTGAGCTCCCTCAGCCCCGTAATGGAGCGTCAAGTTCAAAGCCGGAGGTGTGACTATTTAAATACTAACACTTTCAAGCAAGTTTGTCTGCAACAGAAACACACTGTTTAAAGGCATATCTCCCTCCTCTAGTTTCAAAAATCATTTTGCATTGTTAATTTCCACTCCATTCCATCCGTAAAGTTGCTTCTCACTTCTTTTGGCCACTTCATTTTAAACAGTTCTTTGGTCTTGTCATTGACTTGGACAGCACCAAAAGGCCCCCAGCCTTAGACCCCCAACAAGGAGCGAGGCCTTAGCACACGGTCCATTCTCCTGGGTCCTGCCTCAGTGCTTCCCGGGTGCTCTGGGGGTGCTGGGGCGGCCGGTGGGTGTAGTGGAGGTCAGTGATCAACTTGCAAGTGATTCTGCCCCCTTCTGGGGCCACCGGAATCCACAGGCCTGACTTCTACTCCAAAACTATTTTTAAAAATAGAAGTTGGAGCCTGTTAAATTCTTAACTTAAAAAAACAATGCTACTGTTACCAAATACTGTACCTAAGTGCTTCGCAGTAACTGTAACACACTTTGGTTGAACTGAATTATCTATTAAATCAATTCCGTATGGAACTTGGCCATCTTATTTTAGGCGACGAAAGAACAAAATTTTAGTAAAGGAGTAAAAGATGACTTTTTGTTATTAAAATAGTTTAGTGAATACAGTGCTTGGTGACTCATCTAAAAAAATCTTAAAGAATCACTTTGCCTTGCTCAACTGAAATCAACTCATTTAATGACATTTCCTGTTGTTAAAAGCCTCTCACCATGGTCACTATTTTTAAAAAGTATGATTTATCTTCAGTGTTTGACAGCATCATATGATTACCCCCGAGACCAGGGCTCTTTCCACGACTGTAAACAGGTTATTTCCTCCACTGCCTGCAAGCCGATGGGCCTTTGTTTGAAATGCCTCTTTCTGCAGCTGTGGAGAATGAGTACTTTTTAAAAAGCAGTTTTAACCGGTGGCCAAAGGGTCAGGTGGAACACGAGCTGATACAGAGTGAAATAGTAGCATTCAAAAGCCTTAACACTTAGAGCTGCTTTTCTTCTGTGTGTGGTGTCTGTCTTTCCTCCAGTCCTGCCCGGGAGAGTCGGCGGGTGCGGTGGCCGGGGGAGGGGGGCGTCTGCTCGGGGCTCCGTGGCTCTCAGGCCCTGGCCTGCTGTCTGTCGTCACAGCGCCAGCGGCCCGAGTCCCCTGCCTCGCTCTCCCCCCCCGGTCCCTCACCTGTCTCTGACGTGTGGTCCTACTTCAGTCTCAAAAGGGAGAGATGTTGGGGGAAAAATAACACTTTGAGAGCTTTGCTGTCTGAAAACACTGACTGACTCTTTCTTGTTACTGTTTTAACCGAGTTTGGTTTCAGAAAGAAAGATGAGTGAAGGTTTCTCGTTAAGAGCAGGTGTTCACCAATGGCCAGGGGAGATGGGACAGGTGGGACCTTCTGCAGCCCAGTACAGAAATGCTGTCACCTCAGAAGGCTGGCAGCCACCAGAGCAGGGCATCTGGGCGGGGTTGGGTGGGTGGACATGGGGTCTGGTCACCAGCTTTGTGGGGCCAGAAATTCTGAAGCATCATTGTCCTTAGGGGTGACTGGCCTCTTGGGGCTGCTCCCCACTGACCAGCACTCCAGAAGCTGCTGTCCACATCACTGCAGAATGAGCAGTTTACTGTGGGAACTGTAACCCTACTGGCAGGCGCACACATTGTGCCAAATCGTGACCAGGAGGCTGGGACAGGCAAGGGGCTGGCAGCTTACTGGCTCTGAGGTCGAGGCTCGAGTGCCAGCGCCATCCACGCGGAGCTGTGTGAGCCTGGGGAGTAACCCCACCTCTCTGGGACCTCGTCTCTCCAGTAAAGGAAGGACCCTGATAGCAGCAGGGTGAGAATTAAATGGTATTTTTGTAAAAACACCTAGGAAAATGGCTGTGATGTGGCAGGTACTTAATAAGCGGCTGACTGGAAGCCTTGATTCAGCAGGAATCACTCTGGAGTTTGACTCAGGGCAGTGACTGCAGAGCTCAGGGAGTCAGCGCATCCGTGTCACTGGCGTTGCTGAGTCTGGCCAACACCAGCCCAGTCCACAGCCCCCACAGGGACGCGCGGCATCCAGAGCATCAGCTACACAAGTGGAGCCCCAGTCCGCTGGCGCTGCTGCCCCCGTCGGCGACGGCGTGTCCGCAGGCGGAGAGCGCGACGCTGCGAGCGAACGGGGACTGCCTGATCCTGACAGCCGCTTCCGGCCCGTTCTGGCTTCTCGCAGCCACCGCCACAAATTAGGCCCTTGTAAGAACGTCCTGGCTTCCATTTCATGCTTGGTTTCACACATGTTCACAAGCCCGCCCTGCGAGGTAGGCTTTTCGCTCAGCGGCTCCACGACCTTGGAGCCGGGCTCACGACCGCAACGTGCACGCCTGCCGTCGCCCACCTGGGACCGGAGAGCTTGGCTCGGCTGGATGCTCACCGTCTGTGGCCCGCAAACGTTCACACCTTCACCTCTTCAGCACATGTTTACAGGACACTCACGACGGCCCAGGCTTTGTTCTCGGAACTGAAGATGAAGCAGTTAACAAGGCGATCCTGCGTTCCTGGGGGGCAGACAGACAGGAAAGCAGGAGAGGGTAAGCGAAAGAAATGCGAGGGACAGAAATCAGAGCCACGCAGAGAATCAACACACGTGCTGGGACGGAGAGCAGCCGCGTCACACGATGCAGCGAGGTGACGTGCGGGGACGCCCACGCTGAGGTCGGGGGCGTGCACGTGAGGAGGTGAGTGAGACCGACGTCCCGGGCCGGGAGCACGCTGCACGCGGAGGCTCCAGGTGGGCACCGGCTGACAAACAGAGCGAGGGGAGCGCTGTCTGCAAACACGTGAAGGCTTACTGCGCAGGAGAGGAGGTTCCCTTGCTTTTGCTTCTGCCAAAGGCACAATGGGAGCCAGCAGTGAAAATGTCCGGGGCCGCTTTCTCTTCAACGTTAAGGAAGGACTTGCTACCAGCCGGCACTGCCGCCTGTGGCTCAGCTGTCCTGGGGGTGCTTTTTTTCACTCTTTTCTTCTTTTTTTTAACGGAAGCAGGTCCAGTTCCTTCAACGTTTACGTCTGTGACACGGTTTCTTGACCTTTCACCACCTGAGAGCGTGACTCTCTCAGGGCTCTGCGTTTAAACAAAGACTTGAGCGGGAAGTTAGAAAGCCGTGGTGTGACGGAGGCGGCCGGCGGGGGGGCTGACGGTGCTCCCAGGAGGGGAGGGGTGCGGTGCTGCTGCCATCACCCCAGTCACACAACCGGACCGCACGCCCGGGGTCCCAGCTCCTGGCTCCACATCAGGTGCCTGTCTTTGGGTGTAAGGAGAACAGAGCCTCAGAAAGTCTCAGGGCAGGAGGATGACTGTGCGCCTGCCACTCGCGGCAGAGCCTCCCCGCGGGGAGGCGGAGGGCTAAGGGGCCCGGCACGCAGGGTCGGGGACTGGACTGCCTAGATCCGACTTCAAGACCTACTTGGGCCTCAGTCTCCTCATCCACAAAATGATAATGATGGTGGTCCCTCCTGGAGTGATGTACGGGGCCTGGGTCATAGCAAGACACTTGAAGTGCTGGCCACCATGATTCTTGTCCATGCAGTACCCCTCGACAGATCCTGTGATCTCCTGCTCCCCAAGGGGACTCTTTCCCAGGGCTCAACCACCCTGGTACTAAAACGTCCTTATTTAAACTGAGTTGAAATCCGTGTCCTGGTAACTGCCATTCACGGAGCCCAGTTCTGCCCTCCAAGGATCAGCTTAACCTCTCTCTTGTCAGAAAGCTCTGTATATACTTGAAGGCAACTATCATGCATCATTGTATCAGCTACTAACACTTGCTCGGTGCCTGTCGGGTAAACTAGACTCTGAGTTCCACGGGGCCCGATGTCCTGGGGCCGGCTCACTGCTGCAGGGCCGCATCCGGTGTATCACCCGGCGTACACCAGGCGTTCAAGCTGCGCAACTGAGAAGCGAAAGGCTCTTTGC
This sequence comes from Camelus ferus, assembly GCF_009834535.1. Lineage (NCBI taxonomy): Eukaryota > Metazoa > Chordata > Mammalia > Artiodactyla > Camelidae > Camelus > Camelus ferus. The sequence continues at coordinate 64,073,806 of NC_045704.1, forward strand.
CCGCCTGCGGTTAGAACATCGCTACGAATCTCCTCAAAGCTAAGGCCGTGCTTTGGCTTTGAAGGAGGTTTGTGACAAGTCAGGAACGGAGCAACGATTCAGGTCAGTTTAAACATTTACTAACGGGCCTCCATGTGGCAGATCCTGTGCTGGGTTGTTAGGAATGCAAAGGAGAATGGGAAACAGCTCCTCCACCAGTGATGTGCTAACGCAGCGCGCAGACAGGCCGTTCCAGGGAGACTTGCTCGGGGGTGTCTGCGTGAGGACGTCCTCCACGTGGGTGCTTGGTCAGGGTCTGAGAAATACAGCAAACAGGACAAGAGGTCAGAAGTCGGTCCGTTAGGGGGCAAAGCAGGAGAAAAGAGAGACGTGGTAGCCATTTAAGGGAAGGGGGCAGTCAGAGACAAAATGAGAGGTGGACACATGGAAAGCAGCCTCAGCGGCGAGTTCGGGGAGCCCGGAGAGCCTGCAGGGTGGCTGCGGGGACATGCGGCCGGGGGTCTTTGGTGGCACAAGGGCGGGGTCATTTGTATGCTGCAGACTCGTACCTATGTGCTGTCACCCTACCAGTCTGAAAACTCAAATACAGACACATGACATCGCTGAGAACTTCGCTATTCATTAGCGTCCGTTTGCACGATGGCAGGATTTCGAGCTTCTCAGTGTGTTACTCTCTAAGGAGAGCCCTGTGTCTGGTGAGGGACACGTCTGCTCAGGGCCTTCTACCCCCATCCCCTTTGCAGACCCTTTGAAGGGGCATCTCTCCCCCATGGCTGCCAGGCTCCGGGGGGAGCTCGCATCCCTGACTCCCTGATAGACCAAGCGGGCACTTGGCCACATGCGTCTGCTCCACGGTCCCCCCCCCCCCCAGTGGGGTGAAAGTCGCTCCAACACTGTGTGACTGTCTGTCATGTAGGTCCTGAAGCAGCACCGTGGCTGAAGTCTCCCAAGTCCAGCTTGGAAAGGGCCCCGGCTCTGGCCCACAGACTCTCCACAGAAAGTTAGCGCGAACTCTTCAGTCTGACTGGAGAGCAGGCATCACAGTGCTCTCTCCGAATCCAGCAAAGCACGCACACGCCCATGCCCTCCTCTCTCCCAATGACCAGTTGACCAACATCATCCCTCACAGCTTGTGCCAGGTAACCAGAGGCCCCCGTGTCGCCAGCAGCACGGAGTGGGGGAGCCCGCCCCCAAAGCGGCCCCGGCGACGCCTGCCTCCTGGCGGTCCCTCCCCGTGTAGTCGCCCCCACGTCGTCCGTGCCAAGCCGACAGCATGCCCTGCCCGGACGAGGCTGTGAAAGACACCGCTGTTTCTGTCTCAGGCTCCCTCCCACGTGCTTTCTCAGGCCCTTTGCGCTGGAGGAAGCCAGCCGCCACGTCTAAGCCCTGGGAAGAGGTCGGGGATGAGAAACACAGGACTCCGGCCACAGTCAGTGAGGAACCGAGCACTGTGGCCAAAAGCCATGTATGTGAGCCTTCTTGGAGGCAGATCTCCCAACCCCCAAACTTCCAGCCAGTGCGGCCTTAACTGGCAGCCTGACTGCAGTGTCACGAGAGATCCTGAACCAGGACCACCTTGCTGAGCCACTGCAAGTCTCAGAAAAGCGTGAGATAATACATTTTTATCATTTGAAGCTGCTACCTTTGGGGTAAATTTGCTATACAGTGACAGATAACCGATACAAAGCGAGAGGAGAGGCAGTGGGGGGAGCAACTGCAGGCCCCAAACACCGGTCCTTCATGAGTTCTGCCAGCACCAGCCCGTTCCAGTGGATGAAGCGTTTGTGTTTGCTCATTTCATGGAGGACTGGCAGCGTGCTGGGGAGAAGGAAGGCAAAGCGGCTGAAACACGTGGCTTTCAGTAAGAACGTTCTCGCTCCGTAACTATGACACGTCACTCATCGGGACCTCAGGACGCCCTGTCACATGATGGAGCAGCTAACGCTCACTTCCCACCATTTCTGAAGGTTAATACAAAACTCAGAGCACAACCTGGACGGTTGCCCCCGAGGATGCCGCGGAAATCCAGTGTGCTGTCATTTTCCGTTTTTAATGAGAATTGACAAGGGCCACTTCAGCCTGTTAGCACTTCCTCTCTGAAGAGGAACCGGCATGTCCTAGTGCCCTCAGCAGCCAGGGACTTCTGCCAGAGCCCGATCTCCTTCAGGTGGAAACCTACTGACACCTGCTATGTTTTCTATTAGATGAAGAAGGTTTTACAGAACACGGGTGAAATGGGAACTCTGCCAACCGGAAGGAACGCAGGCGGTCACCCGTCCTCTGGCAGCTGAAGAAAAACTGCTGGTGGTTGGGAATACGGTTTCGGACGCCTGCTTTCTCGCAGAGAAAGGTCTCTTGGCCAGCTGAAGAGCCAGGTGATCTCGGCCCTGTTCTCAGCGCTGCCGATACGGCTTCATCAGTACCGAGGTAAGGCTGGGAAGCCTTTTTATACCTGCAGGTTGTCATTCCGACTTAGTTACTAATCCTGGTCACACATTAAGGGCTTTGATTAAGCAATTTGCTTTTTCCCGTCCTCTCTTCCATCTCATTGAGAGATTACAGAGTTTGAGCAGGAGGTTGAAGGATTCCGTCTGAATCCTGAGAGTCCTGACACTGCCCCAGCCGCCTGTCATTTCCTGGAGTGCTTACTTATCTGTCAATATTTCTCCCCTTTTCTCCCAAGTCCCAGACCTACTTGATCTTGTCCGTTTGGCTCGGCTGGTGGAGGGAGTAACAAGGGCCTTCCCATCATGCAACATTCTGGGATACATCATGACAGAGGAATCTCAAAGCCCAGGTCAATTATAACAGAAGCCGCGCTCCACCTCTGCCCCTGCGTGTCTTCTGGGGCTGCAGCTGCTTAAAACCAAGTCACCTGAAAAATGCAAGGAAATGCGTGTCTGGTTTCTGCCTGGCTGTCTGCTTGTTTAGCCAGATACAAATAGCAGAAGACGGAAACTCCGTGTGTGTGGTTTGTGGCTGGGAAGAGGGAATAGATTTTGGCAGCTACCTCGTTGTGCCGTAATTACTTTTTAATTAGAATTCATTGAATACAGATGGAGTCTTCCCGTTCTTTCACCCACTGATGTTTTTAATATTCCCACATCAGATATTACGAGGCAGTAGCCAGCAGTGAATTACATAAAATAACTCTGTAGCTGGTGGTGACTTACAGAAAGTAACCAGCTTAACCATTTGTCTTGGATGAAAAATGATCTTACACCTTCTTGTGGATTCTATTGCTGGCTTGTTGATATAGTGTTTGTTTACTCTCGTTCCTGCAGGAAAAAATATCATAGTTCTTGTATCAAATTACTGTAACTGACTGGAACATTTTTATTTCAAATAATGTACCATCATATTTTTTCAGGGTGACACTGATAAATTTGCAGGATTTCTCATTTTCTCCCCCTCCTGCCAATGAATCATTTCAAGCCAGACGTGAATGGAATGTACAATTTCATGCTGTTATAAAAACTCATTGCTCGTCACATTCTAATTGTAACTAAGTTTGAACCTGAATAGCTATTTGCAGTATTTTGATAGAAATAAGAAGTAATTTCCATTTTTTTGCTCCAGGGTCTCTCAACATGAACTGACAGATGATGCATTTTTGAAGTCACACTTAATAATTCTCTTTTCATTATAAACAGCCGCACCCTCGTTGAATAGCAGACCTAAAATTAGGCTTATGCAGGCCTATGTAACATACTAAGAAACGTGATTTATTCTAACGTAATAATGGCATAGATTTACAAAGCGCGACTGCTCCAGTGCTCCTTGTTACTGGCTGTAAAATATTTGTGGCCGCTGTGGGATTTTCTAGATCATTATTTTAAAAAAGGAAAAACCCATTTTGACAGATGAACTGGGGCCATTCTGAGCAAATCACAGATCCTTCACATAACAAGGCCTCCAAAGAGGGGAGCATACACTTATTACTATGGCAACCTGGATCAAAACACTGTTAGCAGAGAGTTTCCAGTTTTGCAATGCAGTGATGATTGTTTATAGTGCCACTGAAACCAGATTCAGCAAAGGTTTAAGAAATGAGCTGACAAGAGGAAAATCATTATAGATAAACTGGGGCTACCTGAATGGGATGGCAAGGAATCTGCCATTATTTGATCAAATACTGAAATTTATTGCCCAGGACAATACAAGTAATGGAAGAGGATTCAGATGATGAGAAACATTCTGAAGCTGCTTCTGTTACAATAGGTTTGGACTCACAGTCCTATCTGGAGCTGAAACTTTGCAAGCAAAAAGCTGGGTTTTGGGGGGTTTTTTTAAGTACAGCTCTCTCATTTTTCCTTATTTTTCTCTCTGCAAAATACCTACTTGTAACTTTAAAGCTGTGGGCTCACACGTCTCCTCCTAACACATTCCATCTGACAGAGTGTAACGCGGCCCAGCTCAAGAACGATGCCCGCCACCCGGGCTCCGCGCTCACACGTGTCTACGTGAAGTGACAGCTGGCTGCAGCCCTGCTCAGTTATTTTTCTATAAGTGGAATTTTTACACAGAAAGAGGAAAACTGTCTGGATCACAGGTTGTCCATTCTGCTGACTCTGTCTCAAAACATCTAAAGAACCTACCGGGTGGACAAAGGACATTGAAGTGAAGGGCTGAACAGTCATCTGTTTGCTTAGCACCTACTGAGTGCATCTCCCTTGTGCTGCTTGTGTGTGCAGTGGGTGTGCATGCGGCCAGGTGCGCAGTGGTGGAGGGGCCATAGAGAAATACTGAAGATGCAGAAATAGAAAATAACCGGGCAGGGGATGGCGTTCGGATATATTCCAATACTTATTAACCTGAACAGTTTTCCAGTCTTTGGAGGGAGAGGCGAGAACCACACCTCCTGATGCCTGCTTTGTGCAGAGCTCTGTGCTGGGAGGGCCGCAAATGACCCCATTTAACATCCTAAGGAGTCGCAGCTACTGTTTATTTGGCAGATAAGCAAACTGAGACTCAGAGAGTTAAATAAAGCGCTCAAGTTTCACATTGATAGGTAGCACTTAATACATCCAGGCACAAATATGAACTCATTTAACCCCTGTGATACTGTGGAAAGCAGTACTATTGGTATTCCCACTTTACAGACAAGAAAAGTGAAGCACAGAGAGGCTGACTAACTTGCTTCAGGTCACACAGCTAGCACAGGGCAGAGGCAAGGTGTGGGCCCAGGGAGCACGCGCTGCGGCACTACCACTGTGCAGGGGAGGCATGTGTTGCACGTGGCCAACAGCTACAGCCTGCTGCCTGGAGTGACCCACCTGTAACCTGGAAGGACTCAGCAACTCTGACCTCAGCCAGGTCTGCTGACTCGCCGCCCGCCTGCTCTGCCCTCTGCTGCTTTGCCTACACAGTCAGATGCGCACCGCAACTACCAGATAGTTCAAGGACCGTCATACATTGCATTTGTTTTATTCATGTACTTAGTTATTCCTTGTCAAGAATAAAATAATGCCTCAAAGTCATTTCCAAGATGTCGCTTACCTGGAATGACAAAGAGGACACGGATTTATAATTTGGTTCTGGGCAAGTGATTGTATCCACAAATTATCTTACAATGTCAGAAGGTTTTGAAGACCTTCAGTAGCCCCATGTTGCGTGAGGTGAATGGTCTGGCTGTAAACTACTACACCAGCTTTTATTCAGCTGCATGTCTGCATGTCCATAAAGTAATTTGTGATTTCAAAGAGAGAGGCAGTGGTCTGCGCTGACGTGGAAACGTGTGATGACGGGCCACTGTTTTTGGGGACCAGCATCTATTTTCCCTGACTTTGATAGTGGTGCCCTGAATCTCCTTTGTGGAAAGACTCCACCCCCCATCTCTTTTCATGTTGATGCATTGAGAATGGGTCCAAGTGTGTGGTGTCTCCGTGGAAAGGACCTTTCTCTCTGTCTTTGGGTTTGTTGCTATGGAACCCCTGGCAGTCATCTCACCACCACGAGGGAGATCTGAGAGTGAAGCGCCGTGGAGAAAAGCAGAGCCAAGAGCTGGGGAGGGGCGGGGCCCTGTAACGTCGTTGCAGCCCTCTGACCAAGGGGCACCTGGACTTAGTTGAGCCTCTGGATTTTTCAGTCAAAGAAGCAAGTACTTTCCCCTCATTGCCTAAGCCAGTTTGAGTTAGGAATCCGTGTCAGCTGCAGCCCAGGGAGTCCTGGGTGATACAGGGCGACCAGACTGCCCTGATAACCCGTGTTGCTCCTTCGTCCTCGCCGCCTTCTCTCCCACTCTCCCTACACGAGGCGCCGTGAAGCCTCCTCATCCACTTTCTCTCTTAAACATTTCTCAGACCCTTCTCCTCTCTCCTCCGCTCTCATCACCTTAGTCAAGCAGACACCGCCTCTTACCTAGACTGTTTGGGGTAACCCTCTCTCCGGTCTCCTGGCACCTCATCTAGCCTCTGCTTCTCCCCCCTCACACTCCGCCTAGAGCAACCTTTCCAAAACTTCACTCTGATGAAGTCGCTCCTCTGTCCCACCACCTCTCCTTCCCCAGGATCAGTAGGGACTTCCAGCTGACCTTAGAACGCGAATCCTTAGGATTAAGACCCCTCGTGCTGCCTTCGGGGCCCTCCGTGGTCTGCGCCGAGCTGTTTTCTGGGCCCAGATCCAATGCGTGGGCCTTTTTCCCCCACACCCTAAAAACCTGGGTTTCCATTTTCAGCTTTAAAAATTCACCTTCGGTTTATGAATGATTCCCCATATTTCCTTTTACTTTCCTCTCAAGGTTCCAACTTAATTTTCTTAGATATTAGTCTCCATTTTTCCTGCCATTTTTATTTACTCACAACTTACAGTGTGGACCTTCTTTACATAACTCAAGGGTAAGTTTTCTGCAGATTCTTTTTTTTAAATAATAACTCCTATTTATTGGGTGAGATGTTCTATGGGCTCTGAATGGCAGGCAGTTATTCTCACAATCACTCCACAAAGTCCTGCTATTCCCACTCTACAGAAGGGAAAGCTGAGGCACAGAGAGGTCAAGCAGAGGGTGGTTTGGCAAGTAGATGACCGAGTCAAGATTTGAGCCCGCACCAGCTGACCCTGGAGGCCACGCTCATAACCGCTGGGCCTATGCGGCCTCACTTGCGGATTCTTCATTAACTTAGTGGAGCCATTGGAATGCGACTGCCAGGAATCTTTGCAGGGGGACCCACTTCCCCACCTCCACCTGATGGCAAAGAATGTTCTATAACATAACAGAAAAACTTTTCCCCAAACAGGCAAGGACTACTGGGAAGACAACAAAATTGGTCTCCACCGCACTTACCTACTTTTGAACTTCACTGCAAAATAATACATGTGAAGTACCTGGAGAATATGGCAACATAAAACCTCATTACAATTTAAGTTGAGACTAAACAGGTGATGAATACGTAAATGTGTCAGCATGATATTTTCTGAATGTACTTTTTTCACGCCAGGATATCGCCCTCACGTAGTTTTGTTATTCCATTGTGCCCACAGAAAAGCTCTCTGTTACAGCAGAAAATCAGGAATCACTCCAACACTCAAGTCAACCCCAGAGCAATTCTCTTGTTAATCACACACAGACTCTACCTGATGCCAAACTTCCTTTCCCACTCAGTTCCTTTCTCGTGCCTCACCCCAGCAGGACACATGGGTGATTTCAATGACCTCGTGTCTCCAAGGTCACCAGGAAGCAGCTACTCTCCTTGAGAACAACTCTGGGAGCACCAATGTCTCACTCTGGGTTGTGCAATCCGCCCTCAGCCCCTTACCCCGTGATATCTAGTTAGTCTGGAAGAAAGGGGCAGAATTTATCTGCACTCAGCAAATGTCTATGGAACATTTTTTTTCTTAGATAAATATGAGAGTGCTCAGAGAGAAAATACATTGTCCTTGCCCTTGCGTGGCCCATGGTCTGCTGGAGGACACAAGCAAATAAGCACATAATTCAAATACAATGTAATTGTCGCAGTGTTAGACCAGTGGAAGCACTGTAGAAGCCTGCAGAAAAGGCTTCCTCTGCTCAGGCTGCCATCACCAGTATCATGGCCCAGGTGGCTTCAACAACAGGAATTTGTTTTCTCAGAGTCCGGGAGGCTGGAGGTCCGAGATCAAGGTGCCGGCCAGTTCGCTCCTGGTGAAGCCTCTCCTCCTGGCTCGCAGTGCAGCTGCCTTCCGGCTGTGTCTGCATGTGGCAGGGAGAACACGCTCTCTGAGGTCTCTGCTTGTAAAGACACTAGTCCCATCGCGAGGGCCTCCCCCTCATGACCGCATCTAACCCTACTGCCTCCAAGAGGCCGGTCTCCAAATACCACCCCAGTGAGAGCTAGGAGGGGACGCCCTCAGTCCAGAGCAGGCAGCAGCCCTCCCACACGTCCGCAGGAGACGGCGGTCTAGGGTAATGTCTAACGAGCGTAACATACTAGACCCACAGGCCAGCCTTTGCTAAGAAGCTTCTGGGGAAGCTTAGCGTTCGGTCTGCGCACTCGCCAACTGATTAAGCCGTCCAGGTTGACTGCAGTAGTTCTGTTTATCATGATCTTTTCTTTTGAGCAGGAAGTACATTTTTAAAATTTGCACGTTCAACTGGTGGCCAGACTCAACCTACTCCTGGTCAAGGCTGTTAGTAATTTTACTCCTTACAATTACCGACATCACTGCAGGCTGACGAGGTGCCGGGGACCATGTGAGAGGCTTGATGTATTTGACTGCGTTTGTTGCACAGCGCGAGAGAGGGCTAGTCTCATGTTCCGGCTGGAGACGCTGAGGCTTAAACGGAGACACAGCGACCGAGCAGGAGTTTCCACGCACTGGGCCTCCCTCTGGGCTGGGTCTCTCAGTGACTCGGCTCTGCTGCCGGGCCTCCCTCACTGGCTGACAAAACTTTTTCATCCCTTAATTGGATGACAAGTCAAAAACACGGCCCTGGGCCGCCTCCCCAGATCTGCGAGCCCAGATCTCCTATGCCGAGTGGCGAACCTGCAGCCACATCACGTCTGGCCTGCGCGTGCAGCGTGCCGTGTGCGGCCCTGACGCCGCGAGCGGCTGGGTGTCAGCACGCTGGGAGACACTTAGCGGGGGGGGGGGGGGGTGATGTATGGTGCACGTGTGTCGCCAGTCATCTAAAATAGGCCAATTACCTCAAACTGCAAAAGCACACTCAAGTTTAAATACCCGTGAGTCACGCTGACAGATTTAGTAACAGAACGTTCTCACTGCTTGCTCTGTTCGTGCTCTATTAATGCAGCCTGTTGAGAGGTGTGTGGCTGGCTAACGGGGGGTGTATTACAGCCCCCCCCCGCCCGTGCACCCCTAAGTTCCCCCAACAGACGAGAGCAGCTAAGCTGTGCACCCAGTGCCACTGCCTTGGGAATACTGACAATGAGCCAGCTGACGTCCTGGTCTCCTTTCTACACGTTCTGGGATGGTATCTTTGTCCGTGGGTTTTGACCCTGATTGCCCCAGGGGACGCCTGCAGGTGCAGAGGGGACACTTGCCACTGAAGCCACAGGAGCTGTGATGTCACAGGTCAGGGGAGGGACCCGACAGCCGGTCACGATGACCCGCAGGCAGCGAAGGAGCCAGTGGTGAAGGCGAGCGGAGGGCCACCAGCCAGGAGCAGGCAGAGGTCGTGGAGGGAGTGGCCAGCCCCCAGCAGAGGGCTCCTTCCCGCCGCAGCCCGAAGGGAGTCGGTGAGAAAGAAGGATGAGCTTCAGACAGGTATGCTGTGTTCTTTCTGGAGCCACTACTGCATTTGGGGGTCAAGTGCCAGAGTGTGAACCCAGGCACCGTCCGACTAGGAGCGAGCTTGTGCTCGGGGACAGTCACCCTGCTGACCGGCCCAGTGCTCATGGGGCTCGGAGGGCTGGGCGGCGGGAAACAGCGGTGAACGACGGAGGCCTTCCGAGCTGGGGGTGCTTCAGAGACAGCGCGCAGAGCGTCAGAGCTGAAAGGGACCGGGGGGGTCGTGTGGGCCGTGGGGTCGTTTTGCAGGTGTGTCCCCAGCTCACAGAAGGTCAATGGCCGAGCAGCACTAGTAGTTCCCTCCTGTCGCCAAGCCCACTGCTCAATGGCTGGTGCCCACACAGTGTTTGACTGACAGGATGCAAATAACTGGCAAGAGTGGCACCGGCGGCAGGTCGGAAGCCAGGCCTTGAGCACGAGGAGGGCTCTGAGCAGGAAGGGCAGGCAGTATGTCGGTGCGCAGCCAACACGGGGAAGGGGCCCCGAGTCTTCCCAGTACGTCCAGTTCCTCCCCCGTTTCAGCAGAATCATTCATGCTCAGAACCCGCATTCACTGGGCCCACATCACGTGCCAGGTATGAGTCAGGGCTGGGGAATCACACATAAACCAGACGCAGTCCCCACCCTCACCTGCACAGACAGGGGTTACGAGAAGCCTGCAGAGCGACTGGCTTCCATGACGTGGTGGAGGGGACGGGCCACCTGGCCTGTCCTCGGTGGAGAACGTTTTCCTTCTGTCCACGTGTCCTTTACTGCTCTGAATCTTTAGCAAAATCCTTTGCAGGGAAAAAAATACCAACCCAGTGCCCACGTGTCCACCCACAGAAGTTGGGGGTCTCTCAGACACAGGGGAAGGTCTGCCTTAAAGCAAGCAGGGTGTGTTTTCTTATGTTTTCAAAACACATTCAATCATATGGTCCCACAATGTATTTTATCTCAGCTTGGCTGCATGAAGAGCAAACAGACCCCAAGCGGTGGCAGATGCTTTTAAGTCCCTCAACCATTTGGGGACAACTATTCTTTATTGGAAAAAGGCTATTTAAGAGAATCTTTGTTTTCTCTATGGAAACTAACAAGTATAACTGGACTGTCCTGGGAGTGAAGCCTCACACCGCAACCGCAGGGGCACCGAAAGCAGCGCTCTGGTGGCGTGTCTGCCGGGAGGGCGGGCAGGGGGAAGCGGCGCGGAGGGTGTCGAGGGGCGAGCTTCACAGAAAGCCCCTGGCTCTGTAGGACGAACAACACAGACCAGAAGGAGGCCTTCAGGTGCTGTGTGTGCGTCTGTTCACCACACGGTCACTCCTTCGTCCTTAAATGTGCCAGGTCCTCTGCTCGATGCTGAGGAAGAGCATAGAGTGAAACAGACGCAGTCTCTCATTGCATGAGACAGTGCAGCGGGGAGACAAATGCCCTGTAAGCACATGGACTGGTTACGCTAAGCCGGGTTACGCTGCGGTAACGAGCAACCCCACGTCCTGGTGACCTGCGGCGGCACAAGGTTATTTCTTGCCCACGTTCGGTACGCTGCAGCTCTGCGCCGCGCCCTCTCTGCTCCGGACAAGGCTGAAAGGGCTGCTTCCCTCTGAGATGTGCCCCTTGTCGGAGACGGGAGGCGTGCTGGCTGAGCCGCACGACGGCTCCTGCATCTTCTCCCCTCGGAGCGCGTTTCCTGCCCAAAGCAAGTCACACGGCCAAACCTGACGCCCACGGAGCGGGAGGTCTGGTCCCCCAGCACAGGGGGACCTGGCAGAAAGGACAGCAAATACGTTCGAACAAGCAATAGGAATTTACAAATAAATTACCAAAACTTACCAATAAAGTTTATGATAATAAATGATAAGAAAAGTTATGGGAAAAGAAAGAACACAGGGCGATGCTGGAGAACGATGACGGGGAGTCGAGGGACGGGGGTAAAGCGGGAGCTCAGGACTCAGGCGCGGGGCACTGCGCAGAACACAGATGAACAGCAAGGTGCTGCCGCGCAGCACAGGCAGCTACACGCGGTACCTGGTAACAGCCTAAAATGAAAAAGGACGTGAAAAGGAATTTTATATGTATAACTGAGTCACTATGCTGCACACCAGAAATTAACACAATATTGTCAATCAACTACACTTCAACTAAAACAAAAGTGGGAAGTGACTTAGACTGACAGTGGTGATGCTGGCAGCACTGGAAAGGTTTCTCCGGAGGAACATCTCAGCTCAAACCCAAAAGATGCAGGGAGGTTCTTTGGTAGAAGGGCCGGGAGAAAAGCGTCACACACAGAAGAGCAGTGTGCGTCAGAGTTCCGAGCAGCTAAGAGCACGGCCTCCTCGAGTGCTGGAGGGAGGCAGGGCCACGCGGCGGTCCAAGGCAGAAGCCCTGGGGCTGGGCGTCCTGGGAGCAAATCCGAGATGAATCCCTCACTTAGCTCCCTGTGCCTCGGTTTCCTCACGTGTAAAACAGGGGTGGCGGTCTGGCCTCGCAGGGTTGTTGCGAGGCCCGAGTGTGCTTGGCTCACAATACTTGCTGTTCACGGGAGGAGACCCCAGTGGCTGGGACCGGTGAGCCCGACAGAGTGAAAGGCACTGAGGCTGAGGGCGGCCACGCCGGCGAGGGCCTTGAAAGGCGAGGAGAGACTGGATTTTATGCCCGAACACCACATGTTTTACACGGGGGAGCAATTAAGATCAGTTCACACTTTACAGAAGTCTCCCCTCCATCCGGACAACTACCCGTTGTTGAAACAACGTGAAATCCTCGAGAGACCCTGGGAGGGAGGGACCGAGGGTGGGGGTGGAGGGCGGTGGGGAGAGAGAAATGGGCTTCCCACCAGGACAGACAATTGGCAAGAGGTGCGAGACGGGGAAAAGGCTGTCCCCTCCCTAGTTTGTCCGACGCTGGAAAGCAAGCACCATTTTAACAGGTGTGGGGGGAAGACAGGAGGGAGGCGGGGCTGCTCTCGTGCAGGTGCCAGCAGCCAGGCAGTGCGCAACGGCAGGCGAGCAGGTGGGCTGCGTGCAGCATGGCTCACAGGGTTCACAGAGGGGTCCCCTGACCTCTGGAGCCGTGGTGGGAGCAGGAGGGGCTCACCACTGCTCTGCGGACACCAGTATGGAAACAGCTTCTGCATGCAAGCAGGGCCATGGAAAGCAGCCCAGTCCTCGGCTCCCTCTGGGCCAGTGCGGCCTCACACTGCCACCTCTGGTCTTCCCTTGCCCGCCGACCCGGGAGCCGCAGGGGCAGGGGACACGGGTGAGGGTGGACGAGGCTCCGGGGAGTCCTCCCGTGTGGTGCTCCTGGGGAGACGGCATCGCTCCGTCGGCTGGATGACAAAATGCTGCTAGTGGCGCCAGTAAAGACGTGATTTTCCCCTCACTGTTTCTTTAGCGTTTGGCAAATTATTTAGCAGATCAACTGGCCAGTCACGGTCCCTTCTGAAGCCAAGCCTTTTCGTGCTGGAAGTTTCCTAACATGCAGTGTCGCTCAGACACAAGCTCATCAGTCGGAAGTAGGCCGTGTGCATGTCGCGCACATGAGGGAGACCAAAGGAGGACGTGATCGAGGCCACGCCAAGCTCCGGAAGGTTTGGGAAGGCCTGCTATAGCCTTTCAAGTCCCCGAGCCCTGGGGGAGAGCCGCTGGGGGAGCATAACCGTGCTCCTAACGCCGCCTTAAAGCAGACGCGCATTTTGGGTTGGAGAAGATGTAAAGCCGAGAACGTGTGTGAGCAGCATAAAGGCAGAATTTCGGAGCGTCAGACTGAGCAAATCCGGCTGCGGTCACAGCCACTGTTTATCGAGGGATTCCCTGAGCACTTCGCCGTATTAGTTCGCCTTGTCCTCACACAAGCCCACGAGGTGAGCGGGCACGTCTCCTCTTTGTAGGTGACGTGACCAAGCTGGGTCGTTTACCCAGGGCCACACAATCCACCCCCTTGGGCAATCTGGCTTCAGCATCTGGTCATGTAACATCACACTCATGGCCCGTCTGGTATAGGGAGTGCGGGAGAGGGGCAAGCCGGACGTGGGCGCTCACACTGACAACACCCCCTGATGCTGGGGGTGGGAAGGCTGCGTGCGTATATCCTTACACAGCCGCAGACACTCTCAGGACGGAAAAGCGGGAACTCTCGTCTTTGCCAAGCAGCGCTGAGTGGGCCCCATGGAGGCGGCTTGTCTCTGTCCAGGTGTAATTATTTTTGACCATGATCATGTTTCACTACTGTGATTAAATATTTTGGGGTTTCTTTAAAGAGAAGTTTTTTCTTTTTCTTTTTTTTTTTTTTTTTTTTTTTTTGCTTATGCACTTACTAAGCCATAAATAACTGGAGGGTTGTTGATCAATTTTCAACAGAAAAAAAACCCAAACTTGAAAAGATATGCTGATGCGTCATTTCCATGTGTGCTCATTTTTAAACAACCAACATGGAGGCTGCAGTCCCCAAAGCAGGGTGTTCCGGCTTTGAAGTTTCAGGGTTGTCTGTTCATTAATTTCTCAGGGAGCAGGAGAAAGAAGATATTTAAGCGTAAGCCCCAGAGCTTCAGGACCCCCCCTTCGCCTTTTCCTACATTCTGCGCCCAGTCCTTTGGCTCCAGCCTTACCTAGTATGATGGTTTCATTTTCTTTAAAATTGTAGAGTATTGGAAGCTAATTTAAGGGTAAATCTAATGGAAAGAATTCTGTTTGACAACTCGATGAGTAATGTTAAAAATAATGACGCACGTATAATCACATACCCTGAAAAACAAGTCTATCCAGAACCACTTTCTGAAGATGCCAGGAAAAGTGATACAAACATGGATTTCGTGAAAACATTCTGTCATCCGTGCTGCCAAACAGAACTTCATTCACGGCTCTGTTGGGTCTCCTTCGCCCACGTCTACCGCTCACCTTTGAGATCCGCTGCCCTCCCCCCACCATGATGGACTAGATGGAGATCAGAGCGATTAGGCAGCTTAATCTGGCAGTGGCTGTAAAACCTGGCTGTTGAATGATGAGACGGCTCTGACTAGGCACGTGGTTACTTCACAGGGGAACCTTCCCCGAGTGTTTGCTTGTCTCCGGGAATTCCCGCTGTGAAACTAGCTAGGTTGGGCCAGATAAGAAGTCAGACTTGTTTTGTGTGGAGAAAATTGCTGCTACATTTGGACCATCCTCAGCCAATCTGTGAGTTAAATGCACACATTACCACCTAATTGTTTCCAATCTGGGTAAAACTGACAAATTCAGCCGCATGTTCCCAATGAGGGAGCCAGGACCCTTGACAGAAGCGGATATTCCTATGAATTCTTGAAGCTAAGACGAGTGCTTTCAAGTGTCCGTCCCTAATCTGTATATTCATTCGTAGCCTCAGGTACTTATTTATTTGTACGTATAAATATTCCTGGAGCATGAAAGACCCAGGGGGTTCAAGAGCGAGTGAAAGCGGGACCCGCCGGGGCGCTCGGGTCTCCGCACGGCAGGCCGGGGTGCGGGGGTGCGGGGCAGCGGGGACCCGGTCTCACGGCCGCCCTCCTCCGCCTCCGGGGCTCCGCGGGGGGGTTGCCTCCGCTTTCACACACGCCCCCCCCCCCCCCGCCCCCAGGAGCTCCCCCTGGAGCGCGGTTTGAGCCTGGCACTGCCTGCCTCCCAGCCCACCAGTTTGCTTTCTTTCACGACCCCAGAAAAAGTCCTCTTTTCTTCCATAATTTCAAAACTTTAAAAACGCGTAGCCTCAGCGGTTTCTCATCGCGTCCCCGTGAACTCGGCAGGTAAGGGCGCACCTACTTCCCGAGCGGCTCGCCTCGGACAGGCTGAGCAATGACCTTGAGGCCCCGGGGGTCGGGAGGGGAGCTGGACTGGAGGGAGGAGCTTGTGCGCCTTCGGGGGAGGCCCTCCTCCGCACACGGGCCTGCATGCTAGGCTGAGCCGGGCACGGATCTGAGCTCCAGGAGAGCAAAACTAAAACGCACGACCCTGAATTGGGAAATCGCCAGAGGGAGGCCGAGTTGGCAGCATCCTCGTTAGCTAAAAGCCGCTGTTGAGAGGTGATACTCTGAACTGCAGTGGCCTTTCTAGTGCGCATTACACATTTGTTCAGCTGAAAAGGAGGTGAGGTGCTGGGGGATCAGAGGTCAGGGAGAAGGACCAAGAGCCAAAAAGCAGTGGGCCGGACGCTTTACACCCCTGTGTAAGCGGCTTGACCTCCTTGTCCCTCTGTGTGACCTTGAACAAGTCCCTTAACTTCCCTATCCAGCTCAGCTAGGAAATGTGGGGGGGTGGGGGGGAGGTGTCACCACCCATCGAATGCTGCGGCTGAAGTGAGCTCCTTGGGGAAAACGCATCGCAGTCGTCCCTGCCCCCACCGGAAAGACTTTTCTCGCCGTGCGGCGAAAGGTGCCACTTTTTAATAACATCATTGGAATACCAGCTTCTTGCGAGACACAGTGGGACAACTGCGGTGCGCCGTCCTGCGACACGGTAACAGAGAGGCTCCCGTGTGGGCTCCCAGGCGAAGCGCCTTCGGGAAGCAGGGCCTGGCCCTTCCGGGTCCGTGAGTGCGGGGCGGGCGGGCCCGCGGGGGAGCGGGGACACGAAGTTTGCCGCCCTGCAGAGCGCACGCGGGCCTCTTCGCTATGAGACACCCTCACTTTCCATACCTGGGGGTGAGTTTTTACTCTTTCTCTTTGAATTATCTCAGTTGTCGTCGGGGGGGGGGGGGGGGGAGGGGCACGCCATGAGCTGCCGGAGCCAGCCAGCTCCTCTCCCAGCTCAGAGGGCTGCCAGTGCAGTTCAGAGAGGGGTCCCCAAACGGAGGAGGGCACGGGCTCTGTTTACTCATTCTCCTTCCCTGGGGACAAGAGCAGCGTCTGACGCCTGGGTCGGCAGGTGTGCTCTGCTACCCAGGCCATCACGTGGTGACAGCCTGTGTGCCAGGGACTCACACAAGCCTGGGGACGTGAGCTGGGCAGGGAGATGGCAGCAGGCAGCATCCTTCCCTGACGGCCCAGAAAGCACACCCCACATCCTCGTGGGCAGCACGCTGTGGGGGGCAAAGAGCAGGCACTTGACATAGGGGACCTGGTTTTCTCTTACTGGGCCAGCAGGGGGTGGTTTGGCTCCGTGGCGGGCAGCCACACGCACCTTCCTTACTCTCGCCAGCAACTGCCGCCCCACAAAGGCAGACTGGGCGTGGCCAGGGGCCCACCCTGGCCAAGGAGGCCCACTCCGACACCCGGCAGCGCCTTGTCCCCTAGAACCTGGGGCTCTGGGCCTCAGTCTCGGGCTTTCTCGCTAGGCATTCTGGCACTGTTCCTGTGGGGTCTTGGCGGACTCACTTTGTCTCTGAGCCTCAGTTTCCTCACTGTAAGGTACGAATGAGGACACTTGTGCCATCCAGTAGCGGTAAAAGAATCATTAAAATGATGTGTGACAATGCCTGACAAACTCTAAAGCCATGTGCAAGTGTAAGGGATTCTCATCTTGTCTTTAGTAAACGAGGACCTGGCAGGGGATCGAGGTTCCTGCAGAGCAGTTCTGCCCTTGGCTGAGCCTCTGGATGCATTTCCTGGCCTGTGTCCCCCCAGGACCTGTGCGCAGATCTCAGCACTTTGAAAGCCCCCACTTCTCTGTCTCAGGTGGTAGGTAAGTGCCTTAGAATCCCAGGCAATCCACTTGCGAGGGAGTCTGAAGCTCATCTGGAACAAGGCCTCCGAATGCTTCAGCCCTCTGCACAGTAAGTCAGAAAACATGTCTACCCTTTACTCCCCACAGAGTCCGGCACGGAGCTCAGCGACGGGCTAGCCGTGGGATGCTGTGCCTTGAATGAACGAACAGCTCAATGAATAACTTAATGAAATACAGTGAAGAGTAAGGCTGGCCAGAAATTCTTTACACACACTCACAGAGCATTTGGCGATACAGGAAGATAGCTGGGCCGATACGTGATGATGCTGAAGACAATCATGGCGACGATCATTCTCAACACCGGGAGCGCGCCGTGTCCTAGGAAGCGTGCTAAGGCCTTCACGTAAAGATCTCACTTAATTCTTGGCAGACCACTCGGGTATTGTTACCCTCTGCAGCTCAGGAAACTGACCCACAGGGAAGTCGGGAAGCTTGCACAAGACCCCTCAGCTGGTCAGCAGAGAAGCCGCGGCCAGAATCTCAGGGTGGCCCCTGTGCTCTTGCTCGGGGTCTTCCTTCACCAGAACGTACTTCCTGCAACGTCCCTCCAGGACATGAGAACTCCTGTGCATCCTGGATCATTTGAACAAACTGTAGCCAGCGCCTCGCTGCCCAGAGGGCAAAAGGGAGAAGAAAAGACCCATTTAGCCTCCAGCTCGGCTCATGAGGATCCTGGCTGAGCTGACCCCTGGTCAAGTGGTCAGTTATGAACTTGATGGAAATGTTCACATTGTCACCATTTTAATTGTGACGGCAAAGACGAGGGTGCTGATTCAGAAAAAGGCTGTCATGGTCAGTAAAGAATGGAAATTGGGGCTCAAAAAAATCTCACACTCTTCAGTGACACCTTTTCAGAAAGCTTCCCGACCCCTACATACAGCAGCACCTGCCTCCCTCACTGTCGGTCCCCTTCGCCGGCTTCATTGCGCCTCACAGCACCTGTCACCGCCGTGGCGGTCGGGGGGGGGGTTAGACTCTGTGGCTTGTGTGTTGTCGGTCCCTTGAGAGGACAGGCCCCACTGGACCAGGGGCCCTGTTCTGTCCACTGCTCCCTCCCAGTGTGTCCAGAGCAGCGTCTAGCACGCAGGAGACACTCAGTAAATGCTTCTCAAATTAATACACTGAATTGTTTTGAAGAAATACATAAACATCTAGGGTAATGACCCTACTCATTACGGATTCTGTTGTGAAATAGCGGAGAGAAAATTTCTTTCGGCTCTTTGCATTTCCTGAGTGCCTGATGACTGGGGTTTTGGAGTTTTTTTGGGTTTTTTGCACAACCTTCAAAACTAACTTGACTTTACGTTCCCTCCCACGCTGGTTTGTCTCAGCACGTGCAGTGCCCCCATGATACCCACAACTTGACGTTTAGATTATCTCCTGCAAATAATCTGAAGCGGCATCACACATCAGGGGGGACGTGACCTCCCCCAGAGTAGCCGGGGTGTGGGAGATGCAGTCAGAACAGGCTCACTGGATCAGCTACATCTCCCTACGCCTTGGGATACACCAGCACGTGCCCTGGAACTGGTGAGGCAAAGGTCTGCTTCTCACATGTAGGCACAGGGCCAGCGGAAGACAGGCCTGGCATTCACACGTGCCTGCAGTGGAAGACGCTGCTCTAGGTCAAGGGTTACACGTGCTTTGCCTGAGAAGCTGGAAGCAAGGATTTTCCCGCCTGTAGTGACATCTCCCCGTAAACCAATTGGTGGTGTTGATCTGAAGCCTCACTAATGAGACACAAATATAAAATCACTAACTGTAGCTTCTCTACTGGTTACCATCTCACACCCGCTGGACCTAATTACAGAGAGGCTTGTTAAAACGACTTGAGAACCTTAGAAACCTAAGCAGTCAGATAGTCAATTACATAGATTACTTGAAGGCACAATGGAAAATGGAATGAATCCCGCATTCCTAGGCTCTGGCCACGGCTGGCAAGACCTCTTCCAAAACCCAGCCTGTGCCTCTTCAGATCCAGTCGTAGACAGGGACCAATTCTCCCCAGAATGAAATACAAAAAAATCCATTAGAACATTATTTTCTCATCTATTTTATTTATTTTTATTATTTTTAATGGAGGTACTGGGGATTGAAACCGGGACCTTGTGCATGCTAAGCGCGCGCTCTACCGCGAAGCGTGTAACTGCATCGCTATGCTGCACACCAGCAGTTAGCACAACACTGTAAACCAACTATACTTCAACTTTAAAGATAATTTCCCTGTTTCTCACATCATTATCTTCCCTTTTCTCCCCCAACATTGCACAGCCAGTGAGCTGTCATTTTAACAGAAACCAACAGTGAGGTGGTAACATCTGCAGAAATCAACAGACCCTCTTGAATTAACCTTTCTTCCATCATCCCACCTAAAGCAAGCAGGCGGACTCATGCAAAGGAAAGAGGCTCGTGTCTTTGGTCTGGATCAAACTCTAAACTAAGGAAACGGGCAATTTTGCCTGAAGCCAATCACTCCATCTGCAACTGCTTTCACAGTGCCCGGGACCAAGCCAGGTACTGCTGACGGTCCAGGGGAGGTTTGACGCGTGGCCCCTGCCTTCAGTCTGCTCGACGGACTGTCAGTCACCCTTCCAGAGCCAAGCTCTACGGTGCTAACAAGACTATGAGTTAAAAGCTCATGGACCTGCAGAACTGCGACCCAAAAGAGACTTAAAATAACAAGGCTACTTAAATAAAGAAAGAAGTTCTTACAAATTGCAGTTCGTGGTCACCTGGTGCTTACTTAAAAATACCCATAAGCAAAAACCCTTAACGCCTCAGTGAGGTCGTGTGGTTTTTCCACTTCCCCGTCAGCCTGGGTGTTCAGGGACCCCACAGAGGGCTGCAGGAGGAGCGGCGCAGAAATAAACAGACACCTTTGCTGTCACACGGCAAGTAAGCGTCGCATCTCTTGAGCATCCCGGGTACCTGGGGCAGCCCCCTGACAGTGGATGAAACGATACCACATCCCGCCAGAAAGCAACCCAGCAGAACAGTGAGATGACACAGTAGCCCCACCAGCTCAGCTCGTAACGTGAGGCAGCGGCGTGCAAGCACGCAGCGCTGCTGCAGCCACTCTGAGAAAGGAGGAGAGTAAAGCGTGCGAGAGAGCCAGCTAAGTCACGCACTATCGGCCCCTACGGCGGGCTTCCGACCCACGGGGATGAAGACTGTACACACACACACATGCAGGGATGGAGAATGCCACAGCGACATGTTTTGCTAGTATAATGAGGAGCGAGCCCAACAGAGGAGCTCCCTGGGCTAATTTTCCAGCTGGCAGCCACTGCACTGCTCCCACCAGGAAAGCGAGAAGGAGTGAGAGCAAAGCATAATAAATAATGACTAGCTGTGCTGGCCAGGAGAAATGATCACTGTGCGTGAGGGCTCTAAGCACCTGCCTATCCAGGGAACGGACCAGGGGTGACAGCTGAGGGGGGCGAGAGGAGGAAACCCAGAATGGTTTGGGCATATCTCTAGGACGTCCTCATTTAAATGAAAAGGAAAATTTAAAAACAAAAGTTAGATATAACTAAACCAAAAAGTGGTCAAACATCTTAGTTCCCCCCAATTTAAACTGCTTTTTAACGTGTGGCTTTATAGGGCTTTGCGGGGGGCGGGGGGGAGCAAGCCATTTTATGTTTCCCATGGGCTTCGGCTCCAGTCCAGTCTGTTTCTTTTGTGTTTTGTGTCTCAGCACAGCAAAGACGAAGAACCCTCATTCTCTGCTCACCTGCAGAGATCCGCTCTGCGTGGCAGGGAAACAGGACCTAGAAAATTCAGGGAAATGCAGAGGCAGAACATTACTCAGCTCAGGAAAATTGGTGTTGCCCATATTTCAGGGCTAAAATTTACTTTGATGTGTCACAAGGAAGTAAGTCAGCGTCAAACCAGGGTGGGCTTGACTGTTCACAGGAGAAAGGGAAAGGCTAGGTGTGGTTCATCTTCCCTGACTTTCCTAGAAAATGAAGGAAACAAAACCTATGCATTGAAGGGACTTTGTGACCTAACTGACAGTCTGTGCCTAGTGCAAGACCATGCGACTTACATACAGCGAGACCTGACAGATCAGAAGTACAGTCTCCAACAGCCAGAAGAGTAATAGGCTCTGGATTTTCCTTCCTGCCCGAAACAACTAAAAATAAACACACGAGAAGAGTGAAGAAGACAATGAGACATGCGACATCAAGCAAGGAAGGCGAGTAGACTTGAAAGGCAGGAAACAAGTGACCTGCGCCCTGTGATGCCCCAGACTAGAACTGGGGAGGGGTTTCTGGCTATGGTGCGTGGAAAGGGGCCTGTCTCAGGTGGAACCTGATGGTCTCCTTGAGATGAAGACACAGAGGAAGTCCAGGGAGGCTGGGCGGCTCGTGCTTGCAGGGCAGAGGACCAGAGAGAAGAGAGCTGTGCAGAGGGAGAGCCCAGGAGACCTTCAGAGGCTCTCTCCTGAGTCTTCAGATAAGTAATGACCAGTGCGTGTACGTTAGCAAACTAAGAAGAAAGAGTCAGCAGAAAATGTTGGAAGGAACACTATCTGCAGTTCACACAAGTGCAGGAATAGCGCCTGCCACGAGCAACCAGAAGGGAAAACCTCATCAACTGGGGCAGCGGATGGAATAATTAGAAGGGCGTTGCTTCTAATTAGTGGGAAAAAGTTAACCCAAGATAGAGCCCACCTAACAGCGTCTAAAGGTGAGACTGAACGGATCAAAATGTCTCCATGTCACTTGACCACAACCTACAGAAAGTTCAAGAAGATTTATACAAATACAAAATAACCAGCACCCAATGAGATAAAATGCACAGTGTCTCACATCCAATCAAAGATTATCTGACACTCAAAAGGCAGGAAAATAAGACCTGTAATAAGAAAAAGCAATGAATTAATGACTCAGAAATGACACAAATGAAAAAACTCGCATACAGGAGATTAAGATGATTACTATGTCTATATTCCATACGTTGGAGAAACTAGAGGAGTAACTGAAATGAGTACAGGTGTGGAAGATACCAAAAAGTCTCATAGCTAACTTCTAGTAATTTAAAAAAAGCCATTGTCTGAGGTGAAAAATACACTAGATGGCCTTAACAATGTATTAGACATTGCATAAAATTAAGGAACTAAAAGCACAGCAATAGAAACTGTCCAAAATGAAGCACAGAGAGAAAGCATAGACTGAAATATACAAAACAGGCAGAGCATGATGAACCGTGGTGCAGCCCCATTTTATTTGAGTCTCTAAAGGAGAAGAGAGAGGAGGGACAGAAAGTTGAAGAAACCGATGAAAAAATGGCCATTTTCTAAACTTGATAAAAACTATAAACTCACAGTTCCAAGAAGCTCAGTGAATCCCAAGCACGAGATACATAAAGAAACCATATGAAGGCACACTATAATCAAATTGCTTTAAAAAATGATAAAGAGAAAACCTTAAAAACAACCAAAGAAAAAGATAATACATATGTGGACAAAGATAACAATGACAAGGGCAAATCCTCTCACATGGCATTAGACTGTTCTGCGTGGCATAAACCTTTTCTGAATTGGTTGGTTAATTCCATACTTCCAGTGTTGATCTTACTAGGTAGATTAAAGTTGCATGAATTTGCAATCAAAATACCTCCAGGCCTAAGTCTTCACGCTGTAAATGCATGCCCTGGGCCCTACAAATGCCAGCTTCCTGGGTCACATGCGGAGCATTCTCAGGACCAAGATCTATCTCCACTTAAAGCCATTCAGTAACCAGTATGCTCTACTCTCCTTGCGTCATCCAGAGGATCAAAGGGCAGTTTTTCAGACCACAGACATCGCCTCACCTCCAACTGAAGAAATGGAGTAAAAAGTGATGAGAGCCAGGACCAGCAGAGCCTAGACTGCATCACTAGGTAGAAGTTCCATGCAGTAAAAATGACTGCGTAGACTTTCACCAACATGGAATGGCCTTATTTAAAATATTGACCATGGTGAAACTTACAAGCTTCTGCACGGCAAAGGAAACCATAAGTAAAACAAAAAGACAACCTACGGAATGGGGGAAAATTTTTGCAGATGAAACCGACAAAGACTTGATCTCCAGAATATATAAGCAGCTCATACGACTTAATAAGAAAAAAACAAACAACCCAATCCAAAAATGGGCAGAAGACCTAAACAAGCAATTCTCCAAGGTAGAAATAGAAAGGATCAATAGGCACATGAAAAAATGCTCAATATCACTAATTATCAGAGAAATGCAAATCAAAACTACAATGAGGTATCACCTCACACCAGTCAGAATGGCCACCATTCATAAGTCCACAAATGACAAATGCTAGAGAGTCTGTGGAGAAAAGGGAACCCTCCTTCACTGCTGGTGGGAATGCAGTTTGGTGCAGCCACTGTGGAAAACAGTATGGAGAGTCCTCTAAAGACTAGGAATGGACTTACCATATGACCCAGGAATCCTGCTCCTGGGCTTATATCCAGAAGGAACCCTACTTCAGGATGACACCTGCACCCCAATGTTCATAGCAGCACTATTTACAATAGCCAAGGCATGGAAACAGCCTAAATGTCCATCAACAGATGACTGGACAAAGAAGATGTGGCATATTTATACAATGGAATACTACTCAGCCATAAAAACTGACAACATAACGCCATTTGCAGCAACATAGATGTCATTCTAAGTGAAGTAAGCCAGAAAGAGAATGAAAAATACCATATGAGATTGCTCATATGTGGAATCTAAAAAACAAACAAACAAAGCATACATACAAAACAGAAACAGACTCATAGACATAGAATACAAACTTGTGGTTGCCAAGAGGGTGGAGGTGGGAAGGAACAGACTGGGATTTCGAAATGTAGAATAGATAAACAAGACTACTAATGTACAGCACAGGGAAATACACACAAGATCTTGTGGCAGCTCACAGAGAAAGGAATGTGACGATGAATATATATATGTTCATGTATAATTGAAAAATTGAGCTCTACATTGGAATTTGACACAACATTGTAAAATGATTATAACTCAATAAAAAATGTTTAGAAAAAAAAAAAGAACCCCAACCAAATCATTTGAAGGTAAAGTTGAGACAATTTTTTCCAGGTATCCAGGGTAAAATAGAAAAAAAAGAGATAAAAAAAATAAGAAAGAAGATGAAACAAACAAATAAACCAAGAAATCTGAGTTCCAGCCCTGGAGACGCAACATCCAAACGACAGTAACTCCAGAGAGAGAGAAGAGAAAGTGGAAAGAAGAGCATTGAATGAAATAATGGAAGAAACATTCCCACACTGGAAGGACTTGAGTTTCCGCAGTAAAATGTCCACCTAATTAGTACTTAGCAACTGGACTTTTCAAAAGATTTTTTTAGAGATTCCCAAAACCCAAATCAAGGGGAAAAGAAAAGTGAGGGTTGGGGGGTGGGGTGGGGATGGGAATCCCACACATTTCCTGAGAGAAGAGGAGAGTAGTTTCTCTGCAAAATATCAAGAATCAAAATGGCTTTGGACCACAGGGCTGTTAACAAGAGAGGCTAGAAGGAATAACTTCAAAATTCTGAGAAAACCCAATGATTCCTAGGGTTCTATAAACAGCGTAAGCCTAAATTAAGAGTGAACGCACAGTGAAGATGTTTTCAGATGCACTGTGTTCAGAAATGTTCTTTTAACTCTCATGGACCTTTTCCTTGGGGACTTTGTTGAAGATGAGCTCTATGTGAAGAGGAAAACAAAACAAGAGAGAAAGTCAAGGAGTGCAGGAGACGAGATCTAACAGCAGAAAGTGGGAGGGTCCAGGATGATGGGGAGGGGAGGCAGAAGGGTGGACGACTGTGACTCTGAATAGAGAAGGCTCTGGATGGACTTCTTCAAGAAGATGAAGTTGAGCCCCCCCCCCCCACCGCCTCACGTGCCAGAGGACATCTGGACAAGTAGGGGAACCGGAGATTATTAGTGAGATGTACGGAGAAGGAAACAAATACGAAAGGCAATCGATAACATCAGCAAAAACAAAAATCTGTTCCCAGAAGGAGTGCAGCCCTCATATACTATGTGGTTTACTTGTAAATAACATTTACATATTTTAAAGAATGTAAACACGGATACTTATTTCACTACAGTTAGATAAAACCTATAGGAGGACGGGGGGATGGAAACTGCATGTCTGCAGTGGGAGTCTGAGGAAAGGTGTGAAAGATAACTAAATCCTCACATCCAACAGTGGGTAGAAAATAAATAAAACTGAAAACCAGAAAACCAAAAAAATAAATAAATAAATAAATAAAATACTGACCACGTGGCATAAGCTCGAAGTTCTATTTGGGGAACCAGCATAGGGGAACTGACGTACAACGGAAGGCAGGGCACCTCCTTACCCTAAGGCACATGTCATACACACTAAGATGCTGTGGTCCGAGAGCAACCATGGTACCCAAACCAAAAGTCAAATGGAAGATATTTCAAGTAGAAGGGTAGGTTCATGGTGGAGGTGATTTTGACATAGGCAAGTCTGTACGGCAATGCTTCCCAATAATTACTACTGAGGGTTTGTAAAACAATCGCTATATACTTACTTTTGTGTGGTGCTTCAGTGACCCCCTTTATAAATACTTATTAAGCATGCACCAGATGGCATGAACCTAGCGTGGAAAAGTGATTAAACAATGATACAAGCTCTCGTTTCATGGAGTTTTTGATCTAGGGAAGGCGACAGAGCAGTAACGGACTCCAGTATGAAACACTGTGCAAGTACGTGGGAGAGGTTAATGAACTTAGTCTGGGGGACCCCAAAGGACGTTCTGGAGTATGTGGGGCTAGGATCTGAAGGAGATGGAGTTTCCCAGGTAAGGGAGCAACATTTTCAAAGCTGGAAGGGAGAGAAAACATGGCTCCTTGGAGAAATTGCAAACATTCTGGAGTGCATTACTCCTTCGGGGCCTTGCCATGACTCTGGGACGAGGAGGACCGTTCGCTACGTGGTGAGGACGAGGAGGACGATTCACCACGTGGTGACAAGGAGGACGGCAGTGCTACTGCTGTGCGCCAAGCACGCAGGCTCGGGGAGGATGTAAAGGGTACATAGGCCTTTCCTTTCAGGAGTCTGCAATTGCAAGTTCATGCAAAAGTCACGTATCACCAGCATTTTACTACATTTTTTAGGCATAAAGTATTTTCTAAATTTCGAATTTCTAATCAAGGACCGAAAACACTATCCCGTCGGGTCAAGGAAAGTGATCTTCACAGAACACTTACAAATTCTAGCCCAAGATTTAAGGAAAACAGCATCTCTGAACTGTTCTGAAGTCTCTGCAACCACCTCTCTGTAGCTGCGAAACAGCCGGCTGGCACCGGCCGGGTCTACTGGAATCTCACCTCCAGGCCCAGGCCTCTGCCAAGGGCCAGGCCAGCTCTGAGGCAAGGACCACTGTCATCCTCAGGTGTCTCCCCGTCAGTCTGACACTGCTCTGACTCTCCCAGACTCCCTCGAACCATGATGGCTGTTGGGCTGGGCCTGTTTCCTCCTGACCACCCTGCTCACACTCCACCACTGCCCTCAGCGCCCAGGGTGACGCTGCACTCCACATTGCTCCCAGACTCAGACCTGCGGCTGAGCACGCGGGGGCCACAGGCCAGGGCTGCCACAGGTCGGCTGTGGGCCACCCAGCATGACCTCTGTGTGAGCCCTTGTCATGGCACGGGCTTCTACGCTGGCTCTGTCCTAAGGTCCCCGGGGAACTCTGTCCGTAAAGCCCGAGGCTGCAGCCTGGGTCTGCGGGTGTGTCAGTTTCCTATTGCCAGTATAACAAACTGTCACACGCTCAGTGGCTTAACGCAGCACAGATTTATTCCCTTGCAGCTCTGGCCGTCAAAAGTCTGAAGTAAGTCTTCTGGGTCTTAGATCAAGGTGTGGGCAGGACTGGTTCCTTCTGTGCCACGGAATATAAGCCGCCAGCAAAGGCTGGAAGAGACAAGGAAAGGCTTCCCCTGCAGAACCTCGGAGGGCGGGGGAGCGGCCCTGCTGACACCCCACTTCCAGCCCAGGGTTGCTGGTTTGGGGCTCCTGGACCCCAGGATTACGACAGAGCACAGTCCTGCTGTTTTGAGCCACAGGCTTGTGTCGCCACGGCAGCCGTGGGGCCGCACACAGTTCCAGGGTGGGAGGCATGCGGATGGAGTTCCGCCGTGCGGGCCTTGAGACTTCTGAGTGTGGTCCCTCAGCTGTCACGCCGGCACCACTGCGGAGCCTGTTAGAGACGGAGCAGCTCAGCGCCCAGCCCCAACTCACCGGGCCGACCCGGCATTTGAGTAGGAATCCCAGGTGGCTCAGCTGCACGCGCGGCGTCTGAGACACGCGTCCTAGGGAACGACAGGGCAGCCGGACAGGAGCAGCCTGGTGCGTGCGAGGCCTCTGGAGGAGCCCGCCCTCGGGCGCGTGCCAGCGCAGACCTCGCGTGGAAGAGATGCTGCACTTCGTTCGCGTCGTTTTCACTGCAGACTGTAGAACAGGCGCGCCGGCGTCCTACGCAGCACGCCGCCCGGGCGCTGGGCAAAGCGCACAAGGTCTGGCCGGGTCCCGGCCGTCCGGACGCGCGCGCGCGGCGGGCAGCTCTTGCGCTCACGTGCACGTGAGGATCACGACGCACACAAGGTGCTGTCTGACCGAGGCCGGGATCCGGCTGCTCGCAGAGCGCGACTCCTCCCCCGGGGGCCACGGCCTCCCCCCCCCCCCCCACCGCGGGCTTCGGCTCTCTGCTGCCGACCACAGGCCCGCGCCGGCGGTCGCACGGCCGCCGGGGGCTGCTCACGCGCAGGCGGCGCAGCAGACCAGTTAGACTCGGCGGCAACATTTAGAAAGCGTCTACTCACCCGGGTTAATGAAAGGACCACCGCCTGCCTGTGAGCACAGCAAGGCCACTTTGCCGTAGATCCGGTGCCCACGTGTGCTTTTGTTCGTGGACTTTCATTCCCTTGGTCTATTCTGCATCAATACCACACCGTCCCCATGCTGTGATTTTATGTCTCGATACCCTGCAGTGTAAATCCTCCCACTTTTTCCTTCTTTTTCAAGATTGTCTTGACCAGGAGTTGGCAAACTGTGGGCAGCAGAACTAACAAGCGGTGTGATGAGTGAAGCTTCGCTAGAGAGCAGCCGCTCGCCCTCAGCCCCACGCGGCTCGCGGCTGCCCTCCGGCGACCGTGGCCGGCGCGGGCAGTTGCGACAGGGACAGTCTGGGCCACGAAGCCTGAGATAATTGCCATCTGTCCCTTTACCAGGAAAGCTTGCCGCCTCTGGTCTTGGTAATCTTGTGCCTCTGCATTTCCACATAAATTTCAGAGCAAGTTTTTCAAGGTATAGAAAGAGAACCAGAGATGCCGTGTGGGGTCACACTGAACTTGTCAGTCAGTCTGGGGGAGACGACGTGCTGATTTAATGACTGTTACAGTCCGTGAACATGGTACAACCCTCCTTTTTATTTTTTTAAATAATCTTTTTCAGGTTCCCACAGCGACATGTTTTGTTTTTCTTTATAGATATTCAGCAAATTTTTTTCTTGTTATTTGTAATTCTACAGTAAATATATTTAAAATGTTCATTTTCTGATATTTTGCTGCTGTGCGTAGAAATACAGCTGCTTTCTGTATACAGATTCAGTCTGCAGAGCATGTTTATTGAAACACATGCTGACTTTGCCAGTTGCTTCTTACACACGGGTTGAGAAGATCGTATGGCTTTTTTATTAAGTTAACGTGGTAAGTAGATTGGGCAGACTCCCAAATGTCAGTTCAACCTTTCATTCTTGAAATAAAGCCTACTTGGCCATGATGTGGTACCTTTACATGTATGGCTGGGTTTTATTTGCTAACATTTAGTTTGGAATTTTTGCTTTTATGTTCATAAGAGACATTATTCTATAATTTTTTCTTCTAACGTCTTTGTCAGATTTTGTGTTCAGGATCATGCTAGCCTCGTGAAATGAATTGGAAAGCGTTATTCCATTTTGGAAGAGTTTTTGTAGGATTGATCTATTTTTATCCCTTAAATATTTGGTAAAAACCACAAGTGAAGCCCCTCTGGGCCTGGAATTCTCTTTGTATGACAGTTTCAAACTATACGTGCAATTTCTTAAACATACACAGGACTATTTAGATCTTCTGTTTCTTCTTGTGCATGTTGTGGTAAGTCATGCTTTTCAAAGATTTCATTCCTTTCATTTACATTTTCAAATGTATTGCCTCAAAGTCGTCCAAATAGTCTGTTATCATCTTCCCAATATCTACAGAATTTGCGGCGTTAGCTGCTTTTTCATCCCTGATGTTGGTGATCTACGCCTTCTCTCTCTGTCCTTAACAGCTTTTCCAGGTGCTGATAATTTTATTAGTCTCTCCAAACAACCAGCTTTCAGTTTCATGAATCCTCTCTATCGACTATTTCTTTTCTATTTAATTATTATGTTTTAGTTTTTATTATTTAACTGCTTCTATTTTCTTTGTGTTTAATTTTCTGTTCTTTTCTAATTTCTTAAGAGAGGTACTTAAATCATATGTATTCACCTAAGCGTGGCTTTACCTGCTCCCACACGGCTTGACACGCAATACTTCCCCATTCATCGGTATTATTTGCTCAGTATGGTTTCTTCTGTGGGTTGGATCCTCACGTCACTAAACGAGTTTTCCTCACTTTCTGAAGTTTGGGGAGCTTATCAGCTATCTTTGTATTACTGATTTCTAGTTGACTCTGCTGCGGTGAAAGAACGTACCCTGAATCATATGAATCCTTTGACGTTCATGAAACTTGCCTTATAGCCTAAAAAATGGTAAGTTCTGGTAAATGGCACATGTCCATTTAAAAAGAACATGTATTTCTCAGTTCTGAGCACAGTGCTGCATGTGTAAATGAGAAGCTGTTGAGCTCAGACCATTCACACCTCTGCCAGCGCTTTGTCTGTTTGTTCTAACAGACACTGAAACACAGGCAAAACTTCATTTTGTTGTGCTTCACAGATACTGTATTTTTTTTTTTTTTTTTGCAAGTTGAAGATTTGTGGCAACCCTGCATGGTCAGCTGATGGTTAGCATTTTTTCGCAAAGAATTACTTTTTTAATTAAGATTTTTATAGACATAATGCTATTACACACCAGTATAAACATAACTTTTATATGTACTGGGAAACCAAAAAGTTCCTGTAACTCCCTTGATTGTGACACTTGCTTTATTGCAGCGGTCTTGAACCAAACCCACAACATCTCTGAGGTGTGCCTGTAAGCGCGCTAGATCCTTCCACTGTGGTTGTAGATACGTCTGTTCCTCCCTTTAGTCCAACTTTGCTTTAAATATTTGGATGCAGTATTAGTAAGTTCTTATTAGCCTATAGTAATTATATATTCCCTGCAGATAAAACCAGTGTATCGCTCACGAAGTGTTCCCCTTTGTCTCCAGTAACGACTCTGCTCTGAAGGGCGCTGCGTTTAACGTTACCGTGACCACAGTGTCTTCCCTTCGGTCCCTACCTGCGTGATGTGTCTTCTCCTGCACTTTCATTTTCAATCTTTCTCTGTTTTTAGGTGTCATATATGTTTCTTATAAGTAGCACATGATTTTTCAAATCTTAAAAATCATGATTCTTTGAGCATTTTGTCTTTTTATAGTTAATCTAATTACCAATACTCTTTTTAAAAAATCTATCATTTTATTTTTTGTCTTCTGTTTGACATTCTAGTGTTCCTCATTTTTCTTTTCTTAATTTCTTTTAAGTTAAACAAGAGTTTCCATTATTCACTTACACCCTTTTATTATCTTGCTCTTTTATTATTCTTTTAATGATTACTCTAGAAATTATAACAGATATTTTTTACTTGACTTTTATTCCCTCCTGCTTTTTTAAATTGCCATGTATTTTAATATTTTAAATAGCAAACATATTTTGAACCCCACAAGACGGTGATATTTTCATACAGTGAATATTCACTTAGCCTCTTCATTGTTTATACTTTCCATTCCTTTCTGAATGGTGGCCCCTGGGTAGTCTTAGACACTTCCTTCTGCCAAAAGAATTCAGCTACCACTGCTTTAGTGCAGACCTCCTGGTAACCGGTTCTCTCTCTTTGTTGGCCTGAATACATATTTGCCTTCATTTCTGACGTACAGTTTTGCTAGGTACAGATTTCTAGGCAGGCAATTATTTTCTTTCAATACATTGAAGATGTCCTGCTGTCTCCTGGCTTCCATTTTCCTATTGAGATGTCATCTGTCAGCCTCACTGTTGAGGTGTAATCATCCCTCGGTATCCACAGGGGTTGGTTTCAGGATCTCCTGTGGCACCAAAATCTGTGGGTGCTCAAGTTTCTTACACATATTTGCATATAATCTATGCATGTTCTCCTGTATACTTTAAATTATTTCTAGATTACTTATAATATTTAATACCATGTAAATGCTGTGTAAATAGTTGCTGTGCACAGCAAATTCAAGTTTTGCTTTTTGGAATTTTCTGAAAATTTTTCCTAAATATTTTTGATCTACGGTTGGTTGAATCCATGGATGTGGAACCCATGGATACAGAGGGCCACTGCAATGATTCCTTCTCTCTCGGTTTTCTCTTTGTGCGTGTGTGCGCGCGTATGTGTGCACGTGTGTGTGTGTGTGCGTGCGTGTGTATGTGTGCGTGTGCGTGCGTGCGTGTGTGTGTGCATGTGTGTGTGTGCTTTGTTACTGCTGTTAGCAGTTTTCCTGTGATGTGTCTAGGTGTGATTCTCTTTGTATCATGTTTGGAGTTGCAGAGATTCTTGAATCTGAGGCTCGGTATCTTTCATCAATTTTATAAAATTTTGGCAATTATTTCTTTTAATATTCCTCCTATTCCATAGAGTCTCCCTCCCACTGGGACCATATCACACACCTGGTATGTCTTTTCAATAATCCTGTTAGTCTTTTATGTCCGTTCTTGTAACTATTATCCTTATTTCCTTCATGTTTTGTTTTTCTTAACTGACATCTTCCAGTTCACTAATCCTTCCTTCAACTCTGTTTAATCATCTCAAACCTACATATTGCTATCTTAATTAGTTTTTATATTATTCAGATATAAAATATCCACTATTTTGTAAACATTCAACTTACCTGCTGAGTTTTTTTTTCTTTTCTACAACATATTTCTAGTCTTTTCCCCTCTCTGCTTTCAGTCATTTGTTTTTGTCTCCTAATATGCCTTCTAAAAAATTTAAATCCCAGGCATTGTGTTTGAAACATAGAGAACCTTTCAGGCTCTTGGTAATGTTATTTTCCTCCAGAATTAATGTGCATTTGCTGCTGGGAGGCAATTTGCCTTGGGAAAAACTCTCCTTTAATACGAAGATTTGAACCTAGGTTGCAGTCATTATGAAACTGGGCCATTTCAGGTCTGCCCTTCCTCCTAAGATACGGGCCTCGCGTGGTCTGGAGTGTTACGTAAAGCCCTGTATCTTGGCAGACGCCAGACTTAAATTTTGTCTCCTCAGCCCCATAAAACTCCAGCATCTTGTAGTTCCGTGTAAGTCAAAGAGAGAAGCAGAGCTGCACGTCGGTCTTACAACTCTGCACTTCCCTCTGCCAGGGGTCTTGGCCTCCTAAATTTTGATCGTCTTGGTAGCTCTATTTCATCTTCAAACAGACCTTTTACAAATGTTTATACAGCCGTCCTGGCTGCTCTCAGTGAGATAAGGTAATCAGTCAGAGTCAAAGAGAAAAACGCTCGCCCCCGAAGTGTTTAACCCTGTACCTCAACTTTGCCCTTTAGTGTTGAGGGTTCCATTTTGTTTCTGTCTCCAAACTCAGAGTTTCTCTTGTATAATTTATGCAGAAAATATCCCTTTGATCTCCTACATAGAAGGCAAGTTGTCTGGCGAGGTGAAGAGAGAAAGCAGGGTTTCAACACTGCTCTTTAAGGGATTTTAACTAGCTGCCTTGATACCAGCACCACTTGTCGAACACCCTGACCCCACTTCCCATACCACACACACACACACACACACACACACACACACACACACACCTGTGTACCTGGAGTCTCCAAGCCTGAGTCTCCCCACAGTTCTGTGAAGTGAATCACTTCCTTTTCACTGCTCTCTCCCTCTGCACAGGCTTTTGGCTGAGTGCCTTCCTCTCCTGTGCTGAGGCTGTTACCACTTCTACATCAGTGTTCGTCATTACAAAAATGTGTTGAAATCTCACATTCTTTTATATTTCCTTTTCCATTTTCTTTGCCCTTGTGGTGTATACCTGCTCTTTTTGCCATTTTATTGAGTTTTTGGATAGAAAGGGGACATGTGTATAATTGATTTGCCATGTTACCTAGAAATCCTCTACGTGGTATTTTATAAAACAATGTAACTAGGTGAGCATTATCCATGGTGGCTATATGAGCAGCTGAGCAAGGCAGTGTTCTTTAACATCTGGGCCATTTCATGCATTTATTTTAACAGGAGATTTCCTGGTAGAAATTTAAGTGTGCAGCCTCTGCTGCAGTGGAATTGGAAGTGATGCATTTTCAATCTCTTCTTCTCTCCTTAAAAGATATATTTAATCCACCCCCCCACCCCCACCTTTTTTTCTTTTAAAAGCATGGAGGCAGAAATAGAGAGGAAATAAGGAGAGAGAGAATACTGAATCTGAGATTTGAAAGTCAGAACACAATGACTTTATACCTAAAAGATATTAGGGTTTATAGCTGGAAAGTTTCTCTCTGAAGGAAGAGCTCCAAACCTACTGCAATGCTTGGTCAAGATTTTCAAGCCCTGCTTATATGTGTAATATGGAATGTTTGAATCAGAAAATGCTAGACATGGAAGGAACTTAGAGGTCACCTAGTTTGAATTCCTTGTTTTAGGCACGAGTAACCTGCACCATAGAAAGAGTAAGCGATTTGCCCCAAATCAGTGGCACAGTAGATAAAAGCCATGGCCAGGAGTCATGCAGAACTGGGAGTTAACCATGGCCCTGCAACTCTGGGGCCGTGGGAAACTAATGTACCTTTTTGGAGTGTCAGAATTATCACTTGTACAACTGGGATAACAATGCTACGTAGAGTAGCTATAAAACTTACATAAGACAGTGTGTTTTTAAAGAGTTAATGTGCTATTTGACATAAAATAGTAACATCAATAACTATTAGTTGTTGCTAATAATGACAACTGGCCAGTGGCAGAACTGAGTCAAACCAAGGTGACTCCTGACTCTTGATTTAGACACCTTTCCACACCTTAGGATGTTCTCCTCAGGAGGTGCCGGGGGTCCATCTCTGTGTAATCCGGGTCACTTCTGCTACCTTCTCCCCTACTCCTATTTAACTGTGATGCGATGCCGGTGCCAGGATCTGATGCGATGCCGGTGCTAGGGTCTGGTGCACTGCAGGCACACGTTAGCTTTCACTGAAATAAACTCTTTTGAGACTCAGTTGAGAGCACTTGTATGCAGTAAACCTTTCTTGGTAGAACATGGCAATATCTGTATAAGGAAAGTAACTAAATGAATTCCACGTAAGAAATTAGCCTTTAAAATCTTATAAAATGAGGTTGGAAGTGCAAATTGATACCATTTTTTGGAGGGCAATTTTGCAATAGACAATTAACAATTTTAAAATGACCGTAAATCCAGAAAACTCTAAGAAAATAAGCAAAATGATGTAAGATGTTTATTTTAATATTACTTAAAATACTTTTAAAACTTTTGAAAAAGTAGCTAGGGGATTTATGAAATACACTACAGCACATTTATATTATGGGCAACAATGTGTCAATTGAAAGTCCTGTTTTATGACACTGTTCAATCACATAGGAAAACATATTTTTGAGTAGAAAGAGTAGGTTATCAAAAAGCATTTACTGTATGGTTCTAATTTAGTGTACATAACGAACCTCCATCTCCCTCTCTCTGATCTGACCTACTTCACCACTGTGGTATTAATAAGGTACCGTTTATTTGAACATTTAAGTTATTTTCCTATACTAAATATTACCCATTTCTCAGAAACTCATTACTTCTCTCCAAAGCTGCCCCCGTTGCTGGCTGTGGTCAGCGCTGCTGCCTGTGAAAACGCATGGCCTGCATTGTCGAACAAGCTTGTTTCCTATCCCGCTCGTCTGGAAGTATGTTCCTTGAAGGCAGTTTTCCAGAAACTGGGTCTGTCTTTCCACTACTGTATGCCCAGGACTTAGCACAAAAAAATAAAAAAAAATTTGTTGAATTAATAAATGAATACATAAGTGAGGGAATGAATCCTCCTTAACCACTGCAACAACGAGTTCATTGCTGCTCTAGCAGTAGTTTCTAGGCACGGGAGTGGCAACAGGAAAGGAGGCCTATCATCCAGGGTTAGACTCAGCGACGACAAACAAACGCCACCTAAGTTAGCAGAGGTCCCGGAGGCCTCAGTGTTTCTTCACAATGAGCAATGCTTCTCACTCAGTGTGTTATCTGCCTTGGGTATTTCCTGCCAGAATTCATTTGGTGTATCAGTGAGCTATTGCTGCGTAACAAGCTACTTCAAAATCTAGCAGCTTAAAACAAACAACGATGGATTTAACTCATGATTCTGTAGGTCATTTGGGCAATTCCTTTCTGGGCCAGTTTCTGCTAGGCTTCTCATAGGTCTGTAGTTAGGGGGCAGGTAAAGAGGGGTGAGCTGGAGGCTGGATGATCTGAAACATCCTCACTCACAAGTTTAGGGCTTGGCAGGCTGTCAGCTGGGGTAACAGGTGATGGATGTCTCACGTCATCCAGCAGGCCAGCCAAGAAGTCTTCATGTGGCTGCAAAGACCCAGGACCAGCAGAGAGGTGAAGCCCCGACGACAAGCAGTTTTCACGACTGCTTGTATAACACTTGCTGTTCTATCACAGGCCAAAGCAAGCCACACGGCAAAACCTGGAGGCAGTGTGAGGGCTCACCCAAGAGTTTTGATAGACAGAGTTATGAACAAATTAGAGGTCATTACTTAATAACCACTCTTAATCTTTTCTTTACTCCTAACCATTTTATGTCTCTCTTAAAAGCTCCTGAGGTCTCATCTGATCACGGTATCAGACTCCTGTCCAACACCCTTGACCTAGAATCTTGTCTTCGTGGCTCTTCTTGGTCCAGAGACCCACGAACTGAAAGGTCAGGTCACCTGCCTCCCCCGATACACAGCAGCGCCACAGTGACAGGACATCTGTACCAACTACTACTATTTACAGAGGGGAGGACGGGAGGCACAGGGTGGTCACATGTCCACACAAACTCCAGCCAGGCTCATGTCGCCCAGATCATGTCGTCGAGGGGCAGAGAGCACTCCTTGCTTTGGTCCTGGTTCTGCCTCCTGGGACTGGCTCCCCATCCATTGTTCTCCGTGGCTCTTGGCTCTACTCTCAGCTCTCGGCTACTTCTTTTGAGAGAGTCTTCTTTTTTCATAAGAAACGACCCATGTTTACAACTATGTAGACTTCCCAGCCTGCTTCCTGCCTGTGGAAAATTGGAGGCTCGAGGTCTTCCTGCAGCTTAAGCTGATGGCCCTTCTGGGGGAGCAATTTCCTTGGAAACTTAGCGGACTTTTTACCTATTAGATTACGGTCCGAACGCCACCTTCGTGGTTCTTTTCTAGGTGAGTCCCTTTCCTTAGGCTGTTTTCACAGGTGTTTTGCATTCACCTTCCGTGAGATCGTGCCCTGAAGATTCTCAGAAGCTCTTCTGTCCAGCTGAGGGCGCTGTGCGCGCCAGCCTAAACCTATCGGAGGCCTAAAGAGGGGGTTACAGCCACACTTCTGATCTGATTTTTGGCCTCAGGCCTCTACTTCTCTGAGAACCTTTCAAAATTTGTGGAGACGGAGGATGAGAAGTGGTTTTATTTCCCAGCCTACCAGGCCAGTCTCCTCACAAACCAATTCCTTCTTACACGGCCCCCCTCCTGCCTCACTTCAGCGTCGGCCTCCAAGAGAAGCTCAGAACCCAACACTCACCAGCGACGTTCTGCCTGGAAACTGACTCACCAGACCCGCCGGTACCTTTTCTATCTTCCAAGGGACTGCAGGCAGGGGGACAGCTGTGCCAACTGTTAGGCTATTATATAATGAGCTGCCGTCTTTCCAGGCTGTGTAGCAGTTTCCTTGCCATTTTTCCAGCCTCTTCCCACTGCTCAATTCCCAAACCAATGCCACCCATCCTGGCTTTTGTTACGGAAGGTCCTCCCTCTTTATTCGGACTCAGCTTGTTTTTGCCACATAACGAACACCTAAAACTTGGTGCTTAAAACGTGTTTCATTCACGATCCTCAGAGAGGGCCGGCTGGTTTTCCTGGCCTGGGATGGGCTTTCTGCTGGGCCCTCTCAAGTGCTGGCGATGGGCTGGCAGGGCAGCTGGGGGCCAGGGAGGGCCTCACTCCTGTCTGAAGGCTGGTAGCTGTGCCCCTCATCCCGCACCAGCCAGCAGGCCAGCCCAGGACCCTTCACGTGGTGGCAGAGACCTAAGAACGAGAGGGGACAAAGCCCTACATGCAAGCTGTTTTTCAGTCTCTGCTTACTTCACATTTGTTGTTGCCTGTTGGCCAAAGCAAGTCCCAGTCCCGTGGCTCAGAGCCAGCGCGAGGGGACAACCCCAGGGAGTGGGCACAAGAAAGCATGAACAGAGTGGGGGCCATCACTAACACAATCGGCCGCGCCTGGTCTCCTGGTGTCGGGAGTCGTCCCTGTACAGTCACCGTTCTGGCACAGTTTCCAAAGAATGACCGCCAGGCCAGCCGCGGAGTCAGGTGAAGCCTCTCACTTCAGTCGTGCGTTGTGCAGATTTCCCTCCTGCCCTGAACAAAGCATCAGTACAGACTTCGTCACAGACAGAATACTCTGGGGTCCTTGAGTCCACTTCGCCAGCAGGAAGCTTTAGCCTGGATCGCCTTCGTCGATCAGACCAGCACTAACAAAGCTGAGTCTCAACAAGGGAAAGGCTGAGATTTCCATCTTTTTTCCTTTGACCCCATGCAAATGTTCCCACCCATTGAACCTTCACTCTTAGTTACTGCTCCTCCTGCAGAAAGGATTTTAAGTTCTGCTTCATCAGACACTTTGCAGTGAACAGATGCACACGCGCCCCCCACGTACGTGCACACCCCCCCCCCCCGCTCT
Organism: Camelus ferus; assembly: GCF_009834535.1. Taxonomy (NCBI): domain Eukaryota; kingdom Metazoa; phylum Chordata; class Mammalia; order Artiodactyla; family Camelidae; genus Camelus; species Camelus ferus. Next base: position 64,112,294 of record NC_045704.1, read on the forward strand.
ACCCATACGTGAGTATGAGCAGGGCCTGCCACCGTACCGCAGCACCAGGACCCACTAGACCGCAGGTAGAACAGAGTTTGAGATTTCTGAGCAATCACACCCACCCCGCCAACAGAAGGACAGTGCAGCCCTGTGGTTAGCGGCGTGGACTGCAGAGCCGGACTGCCTGGGTGCATCTGGCCCCTACCTTTTACAGGCTCTGTGACCGAGGGCAGATTAAGCGACTGCTCTGTGCCTTGGTTTCCTCACTTGTAAAATGGTGATGATAATAACGCCCTCCTCACGGGGTTGTTTTGAGGGATAACAAGACGCTTGCAGAGCGCTTGTGGCACGCAGGTTCTCAGTAAGCAAGAGCGAGTCGTCAGACATCTGACCGAGGGAGGGCCCCGGGCTCAGCGGGGCAGCTGGCAGGTGACAGCAGCTTTTCTTGCTGAGGCAGAGAGCGGAGAAGCGCCTGTTTTTCTCAACACTGAGAAGTTTCCCAAAAGCTGCATTATTTTTCTGGATTTTGGAGGACCCATCCCGGGGCCTGGGGCCTGAGGCCTGAGGCCTGAGGCCGACACTCAGCGCCTGCAGTCCTTTGCATTAGATCAAGGACACCTAGAGGTCACTAAAGGAATGACACAGGCTTCTCCTGGGTCCTTTCTGAAGTGCAGTGCATTTGCCTCACAGAGTTATTGTCTCCATTTTATAGACAGGAAAACTGAGGCACAGGCAGGTCAAATAACCTGCCCAAGGCCAGCTAGTAGAGAGGCTGAGCCGGATTCAAACCAGGCCGTCGGGCCAGCACGCGTCTCCGCTTTGAGCTACCAGCTTGCGCTGCCGTTCTCCGTGAGAGGTGTGTACTTTCCAAGCAATTCCTGAGTGTCTGCACCAAACAAGGGGCTTGTCATTCATTGTCTTGTTTAATTCTTACAAAAAGGGATTATAATCTCCATTTTACAGACGCCAGGCTCCCAGAGGTGGCCAGCAGCAGAGCAATGCTTATTCTCGGAAGGCCCACAGTATCTTATCTCCTAAAGAAGTATTTGATAATTTAAAAACCACCGTGACACACGCTGTCGCTCCAAGCGCAAACCAGCACAGCTCTCCCTGCTTTTCCGTGGGCCTAACTCGGGCTAAATGTAGTGTCCAGGAAAGCCCATTTAATGAAAATACTAAGGTATTCGAATGGGCACATCACTTCACGTTTATGATTCACTCACTCACTCACTCACTCACTCACCCATTCCTTTCACAAACGCGTGCCTAGCGCTTACTCTGGTCTGAGCAGCCCGGTGTGCCGAACGCACACAGGTCACAGAGCGAGGCTGTTCAGCGGTGACTGCGACCGGGCGCCTCCGACACGCGCCTCGGGGCACCACAGCCTCGTGCAGCTCCTTCTCACACAGCTGTTCGCTGGCGTCAGACGCCCCAAGGACCCACCTCAGATGGGGTGAGTGGAGTTCTCGCTGGGTTTGAAAGAGCTTTGGCCGATACCTGCCGGGAAGGTTCGCCCACTCCGGCCCCCCCACCGTAAATCCTGCTCCGTGGCCAGCTGCAAATTTCATCGGTGTTTACATCTGCTGTCCACTCCTGGAGAATAATTACAGCTATTTAACTGTATTCATAATTCAGCACACACCTGAAAACTCTGCTGTGAAATGCCGAGGGGAACCCTTACTACTGGCATTCCATTTACAAACTGCCACATTTATAAAGCGTCTTTAATCTTCCAGGGTCTGCTAGAATTTTTTATTACAGTCTGCTTTGTGCTTTAAATATTAAAGATTCAGCAATACTTCAAAAGGTGATAACGCCTGATGCTCTGATGGCACTTAAGCCTCGCCAGCTAAATATATTGAGGAATGTTCAGTGGCCCTGGCTTAATTAAACATGCATGTGTATTTTCAAATGCAATATTTTTCTGCTTGTTAGGTTTTTGACAAACCTCCAAACAGGTCCAGGTGGAACAAAGCATGTAAACAGGCCTGTGAATGAAGCTTGAAGTACTCAAATTAGCACCTTCCTTCAATTAACATGCAAACCTCAGAATCTCTGCAATTGATAATGCCATTGGGCACTGTCTGCAGCTGAACCGTGTGTCTCTGTCATTTCACTTTTCTAAAACATGTCCCATTTAATTATGTGAAATGACATTGGTGACGGCGTCTTAGCCAATGAGATGGTATTTGTTCTCGGTAACTTGCTCTTGTCTCTGAAACCTGGCATATACCACAGGCTAAATGTACCATTTGTTTTCCTTATACAGCACTTAGAAGCCTTCTTCTAATTCAGCACGCCGTGTTAAAGCAACCAGAGTTCTATCCGCCCTGAGACCAAGTGACGTATGACTGTGGACACTTGAAAATGACGTAAGCAGCTTTCTCAATTTAAAAAAAAAATGCATTAATGCAAAGTCTGTCTATATCATTTTGAAAAAAAAAATCTCTATTTGGCACTTGGCACGTTTCAGATTTCTCTGAAAACCAGGTTTCAAAAAAATTGCATTTTGCTCTTGAACATGTATATTTCAATGTCTGTCACAAGAAAGGAAATGTTCAGCTCAGGTTTTCAACTGAAGACTTTTCAGACATCTTTTCATAGCCCCACATAATGTGACCTAATATTAAAATTCCCAAATAAATAACACTTTGAATAGCTGCTCATCTGTCTGGAAACATCACTTACTAAAGCTCCCCAAATAGAGACTGGCCGAAAAGGGAACAAGATGTTTTACAGATGAGCAAAAAAGACTGGCTTTGAACGATTCAATCTTCTGTAGAATCAACATGCAACAATTGCTGGACTAGAACAAATACGTAATAAAAATACACGTGGAGGCTGCCAGTGAAAGTGCAATTGTTGTGCTGAAATAGGTAAGCCTGTGCAGAAAAGATTTAAAAAATTAGAACGGCCTGTGAGACGCAGGCAGTGTGAGAGCGGCCTTCCAGGTGAGGCGGCGCCAGCGGAGTGTGACGGTGAGGCGCTGTCACTGTAAGACCTCCGGCCGGCCACAACCACACAAAACAACAGACGCGTCTGAATTAATGTGACCTGATCGGCGAGGTGGCGTTTGAATATAATCTTCCTGTATCGTGGAGCAGGCTGCGTGCATGTTACACAGCAAAGGAACTGCACGGAAGGCTGTAGGCAGAAGGCGCGGCGGGAGGAGAGGAAATGCGGGCGCGACCTCAGAAGCTGTCTGTGCTTTGCTGGGGAACTGGTGCGCTTGGAAACTGGATTTGTAAACAAATTAAAAGCTGAATTTTTTTCCCTAAAGCAGCCTTCAGTGACTGTCGACAAGATACAGTCAACCTTGCAATTGGAGGCCTTTGAAACCAGCAATTAGGGGAAGCGAGGGGTGGGGCATGTTCTAATTCACTTCCTTTTTGATAACCCCGAGTTAGTGTTTCTGTCCTGGACCCCTGAGCCAACAGCCACTGTAGCTCCCCGGACGGGAAGACGCCGCCTTCCCTGAGAATTCCAGCCATCTTTTGCTGTCTTGATCTATGATCACCATCTCGAATTAAAAGTCTTTATAGCATCCAGCCCCTAACAGCACAAAGGAGACCACAGCCTCCTGAAAGGGTGCATTTTACTAAGAGACAGAAACTCTCAGAAATTCGAGCCTGCAGAAACTGCCTGCGTGATCTTTAATGGATTTTTAAAGATGACAAGAAAGGCAATGGGAAAGCAAAGCAGTGGAAGGCAGAAATTCCCTGAAGGAGCATTCTGCAGTAAACCAGTGCAACTGAAAAAGAGAGCTCCCAGGGCCTGGGGATATCTCCCCGGTTCTTCAGCTGGACACTTACGGCCTGTTGGTCCCTGAACACCTCCGCTCTGGGCAGACTTGACAGAGCAGGTCACAGGAAGATGAACGCCGGCATCTAAAGTGCTGCTTGTGGGGCAGGAGAGCGCTCCCTCCGCTCGCGGCGCCCGCGCCGTCACACGGCTGTCCCCCCCCCCACCCCGCCCCCTGGAACCGGCCATTTGTGTATGTTAACTTGGCGCCGTTCTTCGCCTCCTTCTTCACTGCTGCTCGGGCAATTATAAACAAAGGCAGCAAACGAGGTCAGCGCTCGTAAAATCTGCGTCTGCAGGTGACAGACGCCCCGAGACCGGCAGCCTCAGGTGCTGCTGCGGTGGCAGGAAGCCGTGAGCAAGAGAGCAGACCTGCTTCCCAGGGCTTTTGCTTGGATATTTATTTTTTTCAGGTGAGAAGCTGATTGCAGGCTTTTAAAAAAAATCAACTGAAATAAGGTACAGCTTTTAAGGAGCTCGGTAACGCTGCTGGTACAACTACGTGCCCCACGTGGAAAGGAGCACGGGCAGCAGGCTGCTCGCTTTCATCTCCTGGCACAAAGACCAGCGTTTAGCCACGTGGCAGACTTTAGTCTCCACCGGCTCTTGAAACAGGAGCTCTAATGATGTTGCACAATTACTGTAAGTGTTTGGAAACGTTCCGAACACAAGTATACAAGGGTACCTCCTTCTATTTTTCTGATCCCAGCCTTCTGATCGTAGTGATTTTGAAAAGCTAATTAGAAGGACCTCTTGCCTCCCCGAGGCGCGATTTAAATAACACCCTGGTTCTTATTCTACATCCCTGAGCTTCTACGCTATGTGTCCCATACATCTTGGCAAGTAAGACAGTCCCTGAGGGAGAGAAACAGCTCTCAGAACCACGGGCGACTTACACGATGTCCTGTCTTTATCGCTGCCGCTTGGCTACTGTCCCTGGCAACAGCCCCCAAGCCCTCCCCGCCTCGGAGCCTCCTGGGTGAGCCGGAGGAGGGGCGGGGCTGGCGTGGAGGGCGGGGCTGCCGTGGAGGGCGGGGCTGCCGTGGAGGGCGGTGGCCAGCACAAGCCGTCCTCCACCAGCTGCTGCAGGGCTGCAGCAAGGAAGCCTTCGCCTGGACCTAGCGACCAGGATTTCTTTCCTGTCTCAGGATAGTACTTCACAGGTCTGAATTTCAAGCTACAGATGGCAACCACTCTGAACTTGACTCCACAAGAGCCGCAGAACTTGACTGCACAAATGCAAGAAGCCCCGGGGTGCACGATCGTTAGGCCTCCGTCGGGGCAGAGCCTCACGCGGGACCACCGCAGGGCCCTGCAACGGCCGCGAAGGGACAGGGTTTTAACAGAGTGTCCCGGGTGGCTTTTGGCCTCACGGATTCAGTTGTGCTCGCCCTCTGACCGCTCACACTCGGTGAGGAAGTGTGAGAAACGGCCTTGCTCTTCATCTCAGGAGAGCGAGAGCCACCTTTATTACTCAATTTCTATCTAACGTTTTCATTGACGTAGTGACAGACTGCCTTCCGCTTCCCTGTTGTTTCATTCTGTAATGAGTTAGTCTCCAGCTAGATTGTCAGATCTTTGAGGGGAGGACTAAGTCTTGCACTGACCTTGAACTCTGACTTTTAGTAGTACTCTGCATGCTACTGGGCACACAGAATGGACTTCATGACCGACCGATGGGTCTGGGAGCAACGGCGGTGCCTTCACTCGTCACACTCACGTGAACGCAAACGTGTGCCGCTTCTGCCCCGCTGGCTGCAAGCGACGGAAACCTGGGAGAGCACGCGTGCTTTAAACAACAGATTCAGAATCCAGGAAGTACCGCAGGCCGCGGGGCGCTGCGCTGAGCTACCGGCACGGCTGGAGGTTCTGCCACAGCATTGCTCGTGAGTCTCAGAGGCGCCTCAAACTCACACTGACTCTTTCAGCGGACGTTTCCTGTGCGCCTGCTATTCCCCGGGGGCTGTTCTGCCGGCTAGAGTTACAGTGTGGAACCAGACAGAGAAGATCCTTGCTCTCACGGAGCTTACGGTCTACGGTCCAGCCATTTTGCTCCATCCCCAGCCCACAGAACAGTCCCCAGAACATGGTGTGATGCTTGGTGAATGCCCCCCCCCCCCCGTGTCTGTCTTCCGGGTAAACCTCCTGAGTTTTCTTTAAAGTCTCCTAACATCCTGACCACTCTGAAAACACCATACCAAGTACAAATGTTTGCCTTTGTTCTAGGCTGAGTTGAGGCAACTGGGATTTCAGGCCATGATAACAGTTTGAAAAAGGCACAGAGACGTCAAAGTTCATGGGTTTAAAAGAAGAAGTGGCCCGGTCCTCCTAGAGCAGTGATTGCAAGCCCGCCTGTGCATTAGACTCCCCTTCCCAGAAGCATATGATGTCTGCGTCGTGCGCCCCCAAACCCTCAGCCGATCTCAGGCCGGGCCCCGTTTGTTACTGGCCGAAAGCCCCACCTACAGGTGGGGCTCCTAGGCTGGAGCATGGCTGCGTGGAGCAGGGCCCAGAGAAGACGTGGCAGTCAGGCTGCGAGGACCCCGACGAGCATACCCGTCAGTTTGGAATTCTGTAATAAAGGAGAACGCTGAAAAGGCTTTTAACAACACACGGGGGACAGAGTTAGCTCTGTCTGGTGGCAGGATGTGGGGCACCCTGGAGGAAGAGGAGGCCGCAGACAGCAGAACTGGAGGATGTTAAGAACGGCTCTGCGGCGGACAGTGAGAGCCGCGCGGGGCCGCGGCCACGCGGGGAGGGCGGCCCGCGCGTCGAGCTCGGGGCCTGGGGCCAGGGTCGAGGGACGAGGACGCACGCCGGTTCCGGGCCTCCGGCTGGAGTGGCCGGCTAGGAGGAAGACGCTGATCCCCAGGGCAGGGGTCCCGGGGCTAGAGGCGCGGCCGGCAGCGCTCGGGGGCCGCGGACGGTGGGGCTGCGCGCGCGCCCCAAGACCCCTACCGTCCGCGCAGGGGAGGGGCTTCGTGTTTCCGTTTTTATCTTCTCCACGAGGCTTAGCGTTTTGAGGGGCTCAAACCTACCCGATGGACGAAGTATAAAACCCAGAGGACACTTCTGACAGGCTCCCAGCCGCACGGCTGCTCCTGTCCCGTGTGAGCTCCCCGCACCTTAACCTGCACGATGCCGTGATTTCCACGGGGCGCTGTTGCTTCGGCCATCGCGCGCGCGCATCCGAGTTGCCTTCCTGTCTGTAAGCTGCAGCTGCTTGTGGTAATAATAATAATATTCAGAGGCCTACGTGAGTGCGCTGTCACTACACAAAGGGTCTGGGGGAGAGGGGCACCTGAAAGCCACATCTCACCCGAACTGCCGTGGGCGGCGTGGGCGTGGCCACACGGAGCCTACTCAGCCCTGAGCGGCCAGAGACGCCCGGACGCTCGGTGTCGGCCGCTGCGCACGCCCGGCCGGCAACCCGGCGGGCCCCGCTAGTATCAGCTCGCACTGGGTCTACGAGGGCGTTCTGTAGACGTTTGGAGAAATGACCAGTTTACTTGGTTATACTGACAGCTCTACTGTAAAATCTGCTGGCATTAAAGGTCAAAAAGACCCAGTTTTCCTCTGGCTGCTTCTACCCAAAACAGAATAAATCTGGGAGCTGAATCGCTTGTCTGACAGTAATTTATGAATCATGCATTGGCTGTGTTTGAATTGAGAAAGGCTTTCACAGCCTTTCCATTAGCTCAGATTAAGTTTTCATACAGATGCTGGGGAGCATGCTAGCAATATCCTTAGCTCATTTTTATGAAAATTTTATCAGTGCTTTTTTCTGCACTACACTCCAATTGGGATGTCTCAGAGTCTAAAGCTCAGCTTCGGACATGAACTCCTCTCAACCTGGCTGGCTGCTGCTCCAAAGGTTTCAATATTTTATGGGCTCTGGCCAACTCAGCCGTGAGACTCAAGCTGCAGAGATTTAACTCTAATGTAAAATCATGAACGGATGAAACTGGGATGTCACAAGCAATACATCTACAAGAGCAGGACGCAGTTACCATTTCCAAAGAAGCTTTAAAAAGAAAACGGCGTTCTCTGTTCTGTCTTTACACCCCAAAACGAAAAGCCCCTGAGCTATTGTACCAACCCAGGGCCATCTTTTCTTGCCTTGCTTTCCTTCAATCGCTGCTTAATTGTTGTGGTGGGCTGGGGGTTTTTCCCCTTCAGGTCCTCCATCCACATGAAAGCCCCTAATGTCCGCACTCCAGAGAAATGGGCACTGCGTGGTCGAACGTGTATCGTCCAAATCCATTTCTCCGCATCTTCCCCTTTTTGTCTCAAAACTGATTTAAAACATTTGGAAAATCTGTCTATTCAGCTGAAGTGTTCCCGTGCATTCTTTCCTGGGAACAGCGGGGTCACATGTGACCTGCCTGATGGACCTTTCCGCTGCAATCTATAGCCATTTCCCCCGAGCCCCGCAGAGCCCGGCAAAGCAGAGGAGCCCTGTAATGGCTCCAGTAACAATGCGTTCTTTGTGTGAAAGAATCCGGGGGGCAGAGCTGGGCTGGACTGGTCAGTAACAAAAACCCCTGCATTTTTGCACTTTTTTATTTCTTCATTGTGGACTCTGCCATTAAGCATACTTTTCAACAGTAAATACCCCTTTCCATAAAACACTGCCCAAGCACGAAAAGAACACATGCAGAAAGTTTTCTTTTTAAAAGACTGTGGTCATTATTGTTTATTATTAACCTACTTCAAACAGCAGGGCTGATGGCAGGACTGCTTCGCATGCGTCTGAATTTGTACAGGGAGAGATGGTTCTAAATGGAGCTTAATTCCTCTGTTCAAAAATGTTACCCGATACAGGCACCAGAACCAAACCATCTCTTTCTAGTTCCAAAAATATCACCAAATCAGCACCCACTAAAATAACCAGAATCACAGACGGGAGGAGCCCAGAGACCAGGCGGGGCACCTCTTCCCTTCAGGGCCCTGGGTCTTCAGCTCCCAAGGAGAAGAGGCCCCCATGCCGGTCTGAAGAGCTTCCGGGGCCCACCATCCCCCCGGAGCCTTCCCCGTCTCTCCATTTTGAACGTTGCTACACGGTCCTTCAGTTCAAGGTAAGTCCCTTCCGTTTTAATTGAAGCCCAGACTCTACCACACACAGCACGGAAAACAGTCATTTCACGGACACCTCTTATAGTCTTCATGAGAACGACGCTGCCCGTTTGAGTCTGTCCTCAGGGCAACACAAGTTCTTTATGAGTATCACTTCTCATCCATGTAATCACCGGTGTTAATATGAAATGACTTCAAATGACACTGTAACACCTGTATGTTGGGGGGGGGGCACTAAATTGGCAAGATTGAAGTGTGTGTGTGCGTGTGCGTGTGCATGTGTGTCCATCTGTGAGTGTGAGGAATGAAACTGCTCACACTAGACCTGGGGGAGGATGTCCTGGTTCAGCGCATCTTCAGGGACAGTTTGGCTCTCGGTGTCGAGAATCTGCAAATATTCATGCCCTTTGACCCAGTAATCCAACTTCTAGAAATTCGTCCTGAGAAAATCATCACGCACACGGCAGAGACCAAGCTAGACAATGGTCACCGCAGCGTCATTTGTAATAGTTTGAAGCTGAAGACGAGCTAGGTCCCCAGCCACAGCAGGACAGGAAGTGAAGGGCCCGGCAGTCAGATGACAGGATATTCTGAGAGAATTAGGAAGTATTAGAAAGAAGAAGTGTGATATGACACTATACACATACACACAGCGCGAAATCTATTTCGTTAAAAATCTCCATCTTGTTTTAAAACCACGCCTCCCAGTACTTACTGGGCATTTACCATGTGCCATAGTAAGTGCTTCACACGTGTTGTTCCACCTCAGCCTCAAACAGACCGATAGACCACATATCGTTACCCTGTTCTGTGGGAAAGGAAATTGAATCCTACGCATTTGAAAACCTTCCAACACCATGAAGGCAGGAAGCCGCCAAGCTGGGACTGCAACCACGTCTACCTGATGACCAAGGCTGTGGTTTTTAACAGGACGTTATACTGTTTATACAAACGTACAAACAGATGCAAGTTAATAACCCAGTATATTAACAGCTATTATTCCTGATGTAATTACTATTGAGTTTTTCTTGTTTAAATATATTTTCTGAGATGTATAAAATAAACACCTATCTCTTTTATAATTGGATAAAAATATACTAAAATTTGGTGCTTCTCTCACTGATCCTGCCTCCATTTACACAGGTGTACATGCACACAAAGACAATATATACATTTACACAGGTGTGCACGCACACAAAGACAATAGATACAATCTGTCCTCTTTCAAGTACAAGTGTTCTTCAGCCTTCAAAATTCTGTCACCACCGTCCTCTCTGTGCTTCTCTGAGAGGCTCTGAAGGATCCCACTGAGTGGAGGACAGCCCGGGGCCGTATCAGTTTCCTTTTCTGGCCTCATTGTCAATTAACAAAGCTCCATTAGAGACCGTTACCAGCAAAGCAATGACAGAGTCTCCCGTCTTTGCACACTGAAAACAAATCTCTTTCATACACTCATTCTTGTTTTCAAGCTTTGTCTAGAACTGCCCAGGATGTGAGAGCAGCCTTCTCTCCGAAAGTGAGCTGCATTCTCCCCTGTTCTGCGCATCATCCATCACCCGCAGTCGGAGCTCAGCACCTGGACGCTCACCGCAGCTCTGGATGGGGACGGGGACGAGGCTGGTGGCACGGGAGGCACAGCCGCAGTCCGTCTGACAGTCGTGTCGCCTACACAGCCCTGATCTTTCGGCAAACGTGTGTTGAGCAAATACTGTAGGCCACGTGCTACACCAGACATTCGGTTACAGACAGGAACAAGGTCTAGTTTCTGCCCTGGCGGAGCTGGGGAGAGACTGGACACGTAACTTGGACCTGACTGGGAAGGACCTTGCTGAGGAGTTCCGATCTCATTCTTTGGGTATGGAGAGTCCTCAGAAGTCCTCAAGTCGTGACACAGTCCGACATGCTCATGCCCTGATGAGGACGTGAAACATGGCGCGGCCTCCGAGAGGTCGCCATGAGACTGCAGATTCGTCACGGCAGAATCGACGCCAGCCTGAACCAGGCAACAGGGACGCGGCACGTCTTGGACGTTGACTTGACGAGTCCTCCTGACCCACGGGGCTGGGGAGGAGCATGTGCGAAGAGGGGGGAGGGAAAATCATAGTGGCCTTTGACGTTCTTAGCTCGAATGAATAGTGGGTGGTGACACCCTGCACCAAGACAGGGAGTGCAGAAGGAGAATGCTCAAGGTGTTTCTAGAAATGCGAAGTTGGATGTTTCTAAAGGACGCTGTGTCAAGGGCAAAGGAAGCAAGTGGGAGTGTGTGTGCAGAACCCGTGAGAGAGGCCAGCGCCGTGTTGGCTGTGCTCCCGTCACACGTGGGTGACTCCCAGTGGGCCCTCAAGTAGGTGTTTCTTCCTTCTGATGAGAGAAGACGCCAAAGCAGGTTCTGAGCGTGCAGACCCTTTAAACTGCCCCCACCCTTGCCCAACGTGCCGATGTGACCTGGTATGGCTTTCTATCATCGAGCTATCTTCCATTCCCTCAAGGGCATGGATTACATATAATGAATTTGCTGAATGAATTAATGGGTGCATGGAGTGAGGGAATGGGAAATATAAATAGATTGCAGAGTGTTTTTCCAAGAGATGTGAGCTCCAGAAGCAGTGAACAAAGGAAGAGTGGCCCGCAGGCTCCCTCCCAGCGAGCTGTCTCTACAGCCTCACTGCATCACAGCTCCAGCCTCAAACCTGTTTCACCCTCATTCTAACTCCCCCCTAAACCAGTCCATCACCAAGCTGCTCTATCAGTTCAGACTAGCATTTTCTCGAATCTGTATTGCTAAGCAGCATCCCAGTGGCTCCCCTCCATCCCTGCATCCTCTAAGCCTCATCCACACCTCACAGGATTACACACTGTAGATCTCCGCACGTCATTCTCTCGTTCAGAGCATTTTGACGGCTCACACTATAATCACAGTAAATGCCAAACGCCTTAGGCTTATAATAGGGCTTGCTGTTCAAAACTCTTCTGCTGACCTCTCTCTGGCCTCTCCTCTCCTACCCCGCCCCCTCCTTCTTTGCCCCATGCTCACACCTCTAGTCACACCTCTAGATGTAGTTAAACTACATCTGCCCCCTTGTGCCTCCTCTTTCCAGCCTCAGGACCTTTGCACATGCTGTTCCCACAGCCTGGAGCCCTGCATCTTTCCCTTTGACCCCTCAACCCAACTAACCCTTGATTAGCCTTCAGGTCTCTGCTCAGTTATGCACCCTGCCTGTAGGAAGCTGCCCCTGACCCCTGACACAAAGTCATCTTATGTCCATCCATGGCATGCCTACGTGTGTCCCCTGCAGTATTTACCACACCGCATCGTGACAGCCAGTGGACCATCCCTCCTCAGTGGATTGTGAGCGCCCTTCTCTGTTGTCCCCAGCTCCTAGTGCAGTGCCTGGCACATGGTAAGCCTTCTGCCAACACGTGATGGACGAAAAAATGTCCTGCAGGGATGGGGAACAACACGTGGGCGTAGAGCCTGGCAAAACAGGCTTCACGCTTTCTCTGTATCTTGTCTGGGCTGAGCCAGCAAATGAGGTCAGTGTTTAATCAATGGGTCCACTAAGTGCCATTAAACTATAGCTTCTCATGCAGAGTCAGAGATGAAAGAAAACCGAAGTTGAAATTTTCCTCAGAAAAAGAGCAAGCACTGATATTTCAAAGAGGACGCTCACATGAAACATACCCATCTCCTGGCTGCACTGGCAGGTGGGATGCTATTAGCATCCCTGATAAGCAGTGAGATGGAGGTGGAGCCCCGGACACTTCCCCTTCTCCCCGTGTCCCTCTCTCCCTCTCTCTCTCCCTCTCTCCCACAACCCTTTGCTTCAGCAACAATCTTAAGACAAGGGAAGTGCAATTACGCAGTGCCTGTTTAAAATTTAAGAAGACAAAAATGAGTTGAGAGGTTTTTTTTTCCCTTTTTGCAGGAAACAAATTAGCCCACAGTAGACCTGTGCCTGCAAGCAGCCCATTTAATTTGGTTACTCCCTGCGCCTCGAGGCCAGCGCTCCCCTCTAATTCTGCCTTTTTCCATAGCAGGGCTGGTCTCTCCACTCTATCCAGAATCATGTGACAAGTGAGAGTCCTAGCTGCATTTTGTCTGTTTAATTATTCCACCACCTTATTCCAGAAAGAATCTAAGGTGATGAGTCATTTTGACAAGCACACTCTCTCCCTCAAATTGATGCCCGGTGGTTTCGAGCCGTGCTCAGCCCCACACCATTAAGCACATAGTTAATAACCTACTTATAAAGTCCATGTTTCCAATATGTTTGGGATATTGAAGACATAAGCTCAAAAAACGACCATGCAGGGAGTGCCTGCTCCTGGCTGCCCGACTGCAGGTGATCCCCGGGCGCGGTGTCTCGTTGGAGCTGGCA